>NW_028327173.1:130544193-130900860 GCF_987537825.1 Furipterus horrens | reverse complement strand
TGATCCATAGCACTGCAATGATCCATAGATCACTGAAGAATACAGTCTGAGTGGTTACAGTCTATGAATTCCATTAAGTAGAGTTTCTATGCCAATAAAATAACAATTTCTTTTAAGCTAATCTCTTAAAGTCTTTGCCCTAAAGAGAACATTCTAAGATACGTTTGTCATGTACACTTATCAAATATGAATATGTAGCATGAACAGCTTGTCTCTTTGACTTAATACTGACAAACATTCATTTTGAAATTTGAAGAGGCAATGGTGGTAGTTACAAGGAAATGAGAAGCTTCAAAGCTTCACATTTTCTTGGCATGACCTCTAAAACAGCATCTGTTCTTGTCTTTTTTTTTTTTTTAATTCTTGAGTAATACTAGGAAGTTGCTAGACCAGATGAACTTCCTATGACCTGTTTTAGTAGACCCAAACAATTAGCAAATGGTTATTCAATCACTCCTAAGAGTAGATTTAGGTTAGACAAGTTTAATATCATGACATTTTGATTTATTTTATGTAATCATCCATATACAATTTTTCTTTTTTAATTTAATCTTTACTGTATTTACCCCATCACCATTTGGTCCCCTTATACCCATCCCCCCACAATCACCGCACTGTTGTCCATGCCCATGAGTCCTTTTTCCTTTTTGTTCAATCCCTGAACCTCTTAACCTCCTGCCCCCAGCTGTCATCTGCTCTCCATCTATGAGTCTGTCCCCATTTTCCTTGTTAGTTCAGTTTGTTCATTAGATTCTGCATATGAATGAAATCACATGGTATTTGTCTTTCTCTGACTGGCTTATTTCACTTAGCATAATATTCTCCAGGTCCATCTATATTGTCCCAAATTGTAAAAATTTCTTCTTTTTTATGGCCAAGTAGTATTCCATTGTGTAAATGTCTCATAGTTGTTTTATCTACTCATCTACTGATGGACACTTGGGCTGCTTCCAAATCTGGTGATTGTAAATAATGCTGCAATGAACACAGGGGTGCTTACGTTTTATCGAATTAGTGTTTTGGGTTCTTTGGATATATCCTCAGAAGTGGGATAGCTGAGATGAAGGGCAGATCAATTTTTAATTTCCTGAAGTATCTCCATCTCCATACTGTTTTCCACAGCGGCTGCACCAGTCTGCATTCCCACCAATAGTCCACTAGAGTTTCCTTTTTCCACATCTTCGCCAGCACCTATTGTTTGTTGATTTGTTGGTGAAGGCCATTCTGACAGCTGTGAGATAATACCTCATTGTGGTTTTACACTTTTCCTTAGAATGCTTGGCACATAGTGAAGGAGATGATGGCGTGAAGTAAACCTTTGTATAAGATATGAAGATGACGTGCAGTTATTCTCCCTTGTCTCAAGTTTCATTCACTAGATAGTTTTCACATCTGAACTCAGAGGAGTTAACCCTGCAGACTACATTTCCTTGATTGTTATAAATTATCAATATAAATGGTAGGTAAATCTTAGGAATGGGTGTTATAATCTAGATATGTATATAAAATTAGAAGTATAAAAGGTGTATTCTAGGTATACTCATCCATAGTGAGTATATGGTGAAAGAGACTGAGTTATTAGACAGCAAATATATAAGAGAAATGGAACTGGGAGAGTGTCACAAACTGTTAGGAAGATGAAATATTAGGGAGGAAGAACCAACAGCATCAAATGGTATGAAGAGGATACTGGAAAGTATCTGTTGAATTTGTCATGTTAGAAGTCAGTGGTGCCCTGATGTGTGGCTCAGTTGGTTGGACATTGTCCCTCAAACTTAAAGGTTGCCAGTTCAATTCCCAGTAAGGGCACCTGCCTGCGTTGTGGGCCTGGTCCCTAGTTGGGGTGCATGCAAGAGGCAACCAATCAGTGTTTCTCTCACACATCAATGTTTCTCTTCCTCTCTTTTTCCCTCTCTTCCCCTCTCTCTAAAAAAGTAAATAAATAATTTTTTTTAAATAAGTTAACAATGACATTACTGAGAGCAGTTTTAATGGAGTGGTGGGGAAAAACAGAACACAAAACAGTTGGTTGTGGAAAAGCTAAATTTAACATTAATTTAGTATATTTTAATATGAATTAGAAATTCTATAAGCTTAAGAATACTTTGGTAGTAAAAGTCACCAATGACCTAACTAAGCAGCCATTAAAGTCTTCCCAGGAACCCAAAAAGGCAATTGCTACTCCTCATCTTTTCTCGTTTTTGGTAACAATACTATTTTTATTTTCTTAGTCATTTCTCAAGCACTTACCTGAAAGTCAATCTAACACAAGGGAATGAAGAGAAATTATGTATCTGAATTTTTTTCCCTTTTCCACCAGTAATTTACTGAGTTTTTAAAAATTCCCTCACATCCCCAAAGTAGATGACATATCCTGTTAATAGATTGTGTTTAAATAATATAGATTATAGTAAAATAATATGTCAACAACATGTTCTGTCATTGCTTTTTTACTAAGGATTTTGCTAAAATAAAAGGAAATTATAGACAAAGGTTTATATTATTCTTTGTTTTGGAACCTTTAGTATTCCCCTCCTAGTTTGCTTTATACTTCTCTGAAGTATTTATAATTTCTTTAAACCCACTTTATCTGAAGTTCTATCTTAAGAGCTAACAAAGAAAGATCTAATAAACTCATTCACAGTAACAGATGATGGCAAAAGAAGTCTGACGTGTTACCTCTCCCAATTTGACTGCACACCTGAGACCTAAAGTATAGGAATGAGTTCAAATTAAAGAGTTTTAGTTGTGTAGGGGGATAAAACATTAGTGATTTTTAGAGCTAAGCATGGTTTTACTAGACAGAACACATTTTACCTAAATAGAAGACTGATACTACATAATGTTTTCAATTAAAAGAACATGTGCCCTCAGATTACAGATTTCTATAATGTAAGGGCAAGTCTCAGTAACATAATCACTAGATCTTTGTTGAGACATATGAACTACACAGTTCTCCGTTTTAAAGGAGTTTGTTTAGCAGGCTGACTTTTTAAAGTTGTCACAATTCCATGGATGTTGTTCATATAAACATGTGAGAAAATTTCAAAGAAAATGGTGAGAACTTCCAAATCTTGGTAATTATAAGCAGTGCTGCAATGATGAGGGGATTAAAAAAGCTGTGATACATTTACACAATGGAATACTATTCAGCTGTAAAATGAAGGGAATCTTACCCTTTGCAACAGCATGGGTAGACCTGGAGAACATTATGTTAAGTGAAATAAGGCACTCAGAGAAAAACAAGTATCCTATAATTTCATTCATATGTGGAATCTAATGACCAAAATAAACTAACAAAATAGAAATAGACTCATAGATACAGGGAACAGAGTGACAGCTGTCAGAGAGGAGGTTTATGGTTGAGTAAAATTGGTGATGGGATTAAGAAAAAAAACAAATCTCATAGACACAGACAACAGTATGGTGATAAATAGAGGGAAAGGGTGATAGGGCAGGTAGAGGAGAGTAAACTAAGAATAAATTATGATGGAAAGAGACTAGAATCTGGGCTTTGGGTGGTGGATACACAATACAATGTACAGAGGACATATTATAGAATTGTATGCTTGGAACCTATAAAATTCTATTAACCAATGTTACTGCAATAAATTCAATTAAGAAAAATAAAAAATAAATGGTGAAAACTTTAAATTAAAGTACTCAATATTGATCAGACTATAACACCTAATTAACATTTTCAAGGCTAGCACTTTATTTAGATGAATGGCAGACCCTGACTGGCAGCCATAAGGCAGCTCATGGACATAATTACAGCAAAGTAATTTGCCTTTGTCTAATATAGACTTTCAGTAATAGTGTTCTATTGGTTAAATAAAATTAAGCACCACTTATACTTGGTACTTCACGTCCCTTTTCTGTGTCATACAGCATAATGGTTATTCTGGTTTTATAGCAGATATCTCTGTGGCTGTTCATTTGTACTCTCCCACTGTGTATGTACTCAATTCTCAAGGTTCTAGCTATAAAACAGTTATACAAAATGCAGTTTAAATTTTTATATGCCAATATCCATCATCATTACTAAATGTACCATAGCTTTACACTTCTCTATACAACTTTAACTCTTATTTGCATGAATTGCAAAAATATAGAATAAAATTTAGGTTTGCCCTTTGAGTTTTTTGAAAACATCAGAATAAGGTCTCCTAAGAATGCTTGTATGCCCGAAAGCTTAGTCTCCTCTACTATATCTTTTGCTCCCTTGTGTTTTTTGTGTAAGTCAGTCATACATCAGGACAGAAAAGATATGTGATGGTGAAAATCTATCCCAAGAGCCAAAATAATGGTAAATAAATTGGGTGGCATACATATTTGAGAAGACAGGTGAGCATTTGAAATTACACAGGCTTTCTCATGACAGGGAGACTTATTGCTTCAATTTAACAATTGAACAAGATATATCCTATGCACTTCAAAACACATTCCAAACCTGAGAATTAGAGTAAAAAGGCACTGCCTCTTCTCCAGGGCTACGGGGAAATTTTGTAGGAGTTACATAATAAAGGGGCACAGAGTTATTGTAACATTAGACAAGTGATGAATTTATCTACTAACAAAAAATTTGACATGACACAATTATAAGGAAGTGTTTTTTGGAGGTATATTTGCTTATCTACAATGTTAGAAAGAAAAATTTCCTATTACCTCTTCTGTTTACTATATGATAATTTTGAGAAGTTATCAGTACAGGATATCATAATCTAAACAAATAGCTTCAAGAAACTAAAAGGGTTTGCACAAAGTATACAATTATAGAATAATACTTCATAAAGATTTAGGAGTACTCATTTCTTGTCAAAATCATAATGTGGCTTAGGATGAGTGTGGATGATTTTACTAAACTATTTTAACATAGGTATGAGTTATGTTAATTGTTGTGGCTTTGGATAACAGAAGGGAGGGCAGTTGCTCCAAGGTTTAACTTTCATTTGGGTAGACAAAGAAGAAATGTATTTAAAGCATCCCCAAGTAAAAAATAAATAAAAGTAATCCAAAATGGAAAGAAAGAAGTCATTTATTTACAGATGTCATGATACTGTATATAGAGAACCCTAAAGATTCCACCAAGAAAAATATTAGAACTGATAAATGAATTCAATAAAGTAGCAAGATACAAAACTAATATTCAAAAATTTGGTTGAATTTTTATGCACAAAAACAAACATCATTAAACTGACATACTACCAAAATCAGTCTATAGGTTCGATGAAATCTCCATTAAAATACCAATGGGATATTTATTGAATTGGAACAAATAATCCCAAAGTTTATCTGGACCCACAAAAGACTTCAAATAGCCAAAGCAATCTTGAGAAAGAACAAAGATGAAGGCACACTACCTGATATCAAACTATTATAAGGATACAGTAATCAAAACAACATGATACTGGCATAAAAAGAGACACATATTTCAATGAAACAGAATTGAGACCCCAGAAATAAACTCACATCTATATGGCTAATTAATGTATGACAAATGAGACAAGAATATAGAATGGAATAAAGACAGTCTCTTCAATAAATGGTGTTGGGAAAACTGGACAGACACATGCAAAAGAATGAAATTAGATAATTTCTTACAAGAGGTACAAGAATAAACTGAAATGGATTAAAGACCTATATCTACAACCTGAAACCATAAAACTTCCAGGAGAAAACATAGGTAGTAAACTCTGACATTGTACTTAGTAATATATTTTTGGATATATCTCCTCAGGCAAGGGAAACAAAAGAAAAAAGTGAACAAATAGAACCACATCAAACTAAAGGGTATTTGCACAGCAAAGAAAAAATTGAGAGAACAAAAAAACAACCTACGGAATGAGAAAAGATATTTATAAATGGTATATCCCATAAGGAATTAATATCCAAAATATGTAAAGAAGTCATACAACTTAAAACCAAAAAAACTCTATTAAAAATGGGAAAAGGGGCCTTTATAGACACTTCCAAAAAGTACATACAGATGGCCGATATACATATGAAAGGATGTCAAAATCACTAATAATCAGGGAAATGCAAATCAAAACCACAATGAGATATCACCTCATACCTGTCAGATGGCTATCATCAATAAATCAACAAACAAGTGTTGGCAAGGATGTGGAGAAAAGGGAACCCTCATTCACTGTTAGTGGATTTGTAAATTGGTGCAGACACTGTGGAAAACAATATAGAGACTTCTCAAAAAAGTAAAAACACATTACCATATGACTCAGAAATTCTACTTCTGGGGTAATTATCCAGAAAAATCTAAGACATAAATTTGAAAAATCATTACACACTATGTTCACTGCAGTATTATTTACAATAGCAAAGTAATGGAAAGTATCCATTGATAAACAAGTGGAAAAAAGTTGTGCATATATACAATGAAATATTACTCATATAAAAGAATGAAATCTTGCCATTTGTGACAATGATGGACCTATAGGGTATTATGCTAAGTGAAACAAATCAGACAAAGTAAGACAAATACTATATGATTTCACTTATATGTGTGACCTAAAAAAAAGCAAAGTAAATGAATATATAAAACAGAAACAAAACTTACAGATGCAGAGGACATTCTGAAGATTGCCAGAGGAGAACAGGGTTGGAAGTCTGGGTGGGAAAAAGGAAGTAATTAAAAAGTACAAATTTCCAGTTATAAAAACAGTAACAGGGATATACAGTACAGCACGAGGAATATAGTCAATAATATTATAGTAACTCTATATGGTGTCAGCTGGGTACTAGACTTATTGGGATGATCACTTTGTAAGTTATATAAAGGTCTAATCACTATCACACATCTGAAATGAATGTAATATTGTATGTCAACTGTAATTGGAAAAAATGTTGGAAGATGATGGAGAACTTCCAGTCAAGATAGTGGCATAGGAAATATGGTTCACCTCCTCACACGATCACATCAAAATTGCAACTAAATTATAGAACACCCATCACTTAGAACTATCAGAAATTGAGCTGAATAGATATCTGATGACTACATAATTAAAGAAACCACATCCATTCAGGTAGTTAGAAGGAGCAGAGACACAGAATGGGCTGGTCCCACATCCATGTGCGGTGAATAAAAATTCAGAGGGATATCTCATGAACAAAGAGTCTCAGTCCCACTTCAGAACCCTCAGCCCAGGGTTCCAGTACCAGAAAGATAAGTCCCCATAACTTCTGATTGCAAAAAAGAAGCGATGAATGAGGCAGTGGAAGAAACTTCTAGAGTCCAAAGTGGTTCTTCTTAAAGAACCCACACATGGACTTACCTACTCAGACTCATTCCTTCTGAGTTCCAGCACCAGGGTAGCAGATTGAAAGGCACCAGTGGCACACAGGGAGAAACTGAAGTGTCTGGCATCAAGGTGAGAGCTCAGGGACAGCTTTCTCTCAGAGAAAAAGTTGCACAGAGTCCATTGTCCCTTTTCTGAACCCTCCCCACACAGAGCCATAGAGCCAGCAGTTGGATGCCATATCTGAGACTCCATCAACCTGGCTAACACTGTTTGCCCCACACTGAAGATTCCATGAGGCTCTGTCCCACCCAACTTACAACAATTAACAGTAGCTTTTCCATATGAATAGCTGGACTTGACTCATGCTTCACAACTTCCTAAATCTACAAACAAGTAACAACTGTCATCAGTGAGACCCCAGTCCCCCCTATCCCTTGCTAAGTGGTCACAGGCCCAGCACTAGCAGCAACCAGCCTAGATTCACTACTTGGCTTTGCCTGGGAATTTCCAAGCTCAGCACAAGTAGCAGCCATCTCAGACTGTTTTATAGCTCATGCAGGGTGCCCCAGGAAAAACACAGGTAGGGGCTGACTTTGGCCTGCACCACCCGGGAAACCCCAGAACCTGCACTCCCAGTGGACAGCTACAGACCATCTTGGAGCACAACCACTTTGCTCCTACACAGCTGATCCTCCTCAGATGGGGGAGGCTGTTGGTCAGTGGTCACAACCAATCCTTACAGCTGACTGGCCTGGGTAAATCCCTCCCATTGACCTGCCAACAGCAATCAAATCTCAACTACAAAAGGATGGTGAGCCCTGACTGGTGTGGTTCAGTGGATTGAGTGCCAACCTGCAAACCAAAGGGTTGCTCGTTCGATTCCCAGTCAGGGCACATGCCTGGGTTGCGGGTCAGGTCCCCAGTTGGGGGTGTGTGAGAGGCAAACACACATTGATGTTTCTCTCGCTCTCTTTCTCCCTCCATTCCCCTCTCTCTAAAAGTAAATAAGTAAAATCTTTAAAAAAATAAAATAAAGGTCAGCTCTTCTTATCCTGCAATGATACTTTGAAGCCCCTAAGGCACCCTACCTCATCCCTGATCCCTAGATCAGGGTGTCTTATTAAAAAAAAAAAAGGGGGGGAGGGTGTACTCAGCCCATGTGAAGGATACAACTTTAGTTTCTAGCTTAGGTGATAGGAGAGGCTGTGTCTCTGGACCCTATAGGACACCTACTACATTAGGTGACACTACCGCAACAGGGAGTCATAGCAGCTCTACCTAATACATAGAAACAAACAGGAAGGCTGACAAAATGAAGAGACAAAGAACCACAGCCCAAATGAAAGAACAGATCAAAACTCCAGAGAACTAAACTAAATGGAGACCAGCAATCTATCAGATATAGAATTGAAAGCACTGGTTATAAGGATGCTCAAGGAACTTAGTGAGGACCTCAGCACTATAAAAAATATCCAGTCAGAAACAAAGGATGCAATAATTGAAATAAAGAACAATTTATAGGAAAATAAGAGTAGAGTATATGAAACCAAGAACCAAATCAGTGATTTTGAAGATAATGAAACAAAACACAATTAATCATAACAACAAGAAGACAAAAGGATCCCCGAAATTGAGGATAGTGTAAGCAGCCTCTGGGACAACTTCAAGAGGTCCAATATTTGCATCATAAGTGTGGCAGAAAAATAAGAGAAAGAGCCTTCTGAATCATCTGAATAGTTTCCATGGAAGAATGTTCAAGCTTAATGCAAAATTTGATGAAGATTCATTGTTCTACTTGTTCATTCATTTTGAATACAATGGCCACACAGTACACATGCTCACTCAGTGGTGTCTTCCACCTCCCCTGACTAGTAAGGTGAAGTCATCATTGTTCATACATGCACATTCCAGTCCACTCTCCTTGGCTGCCATGTTACATCGATGTTCTGCAAACCATTCTTGTTATATTAACAATGACTGGACTTTTTCTGGACAGACCTTAGTGTTTATGTACTAATCACTTAAATGACACTCATTGTTCTGAACAACCCCTCTTGTTATGACCTCTAACCAATGCAACAGAACCACAAAGTTTCTCAAATTAATCTGGGAATAATAGTTTCCTCCAAAATAGCAATGATGAGAAACCATTCTTCTAAATCCTATTTTACACCAATCGTCGTCGTCGTCGGCAGCCGTCCGTCTCGAGAGACGATGGCGTAGCTTCCTGAGAGTCTATCTGCACCGCCGAGAATGGCTGTGCAGTCTGATTTGGGAGTGACAATCCCTGCTGCACTTGGTACAGGTGAAGGCAGATGGCTGTTGTTGCTGCTGCTGACGCTGCTTCCGCCTCGATCTTTTCTGGACCGCCTCCTCGTTGCGCGCAGCCTCCGCGCGTGACGTACCTTGCCTGACCGCGAGCCTCCAGGCTAGGCGGTCGTCTGCTTGAACTTCCCATGTGTTGAGATTGATGGAGCATTGTGTCATGTCCTTTTTGCAGATGTCTTTGAACCGCAGTTTTGGGCGCCCTGTCATCCTCTTGCCTTCTGCTAGCTCGCCGTAGAGGAGGTCTTTGGGGATATGGCCTGCATCCATTCTTGTGACATGGCCGAGCCACCTGAGGCGTCTCTCGCTAAGAACTGCATGCAAACTGCTCATATTGGCTCGCTTCAGCACCTCGGTGTTGGGGACCTTATCCTGCCAGGCGACATGCAGGACGCGTCGCAGGCACCTCATGTGGAAGCTGTTGAGTTTCCTTTCGTGCCTTGCGTAGGTGGTCCACGTCTCGCTGCCATAGAGGAGAGTGCTGAGTACGCAGGCTTGGTAGATGCGCAGTCTGGTTTTCTCAGTGAGGCTGGAATTGTTCCACGCTCGCCGGTTCAGTCTGGCCATAACTGTGGCTGCCCTGGCGATTCTCCGGTTGACCTCCAAGTCGACTGACAGAGAGCTCGAGATGGTGGACCCGAGGTAAGTGAAGTCGTTGACAACCTCCAGGGTGTATCCGTCGATGGTGATGCATGGGGGAGTCCCCGTGCCTTGAGCCATAACATTCGTCTTCGTCAGGCTGATGGCTAGTCCGAACTCCTTGCATGCGTGGGAAAGGCAAGTGACTAGCTGCTGGAGTCCCTCTTCGGAGTGTGATGTCAAAACTGCGTCGTCGGCGAAGAGCATCTCACGGATGAGCACCTCTTTGACTTTGGTCTTGGCTCGTAGACGGGCCAGGTTGTAGAGCTTGCCATCGGATCTGGTGTGAATGAAGACACCCTCGCTGCAGTCCTTAAAGGCGTATTGGAGGAGCATGGAGAAGAAGATTCCGAACAGCGTAGGCGCGAGGACGCAGCCCTGCTTTACTCCGCTGCTGACTGGGAAGGCCTCAGAGGTTGCGCCGTTGTAGGACACCGTGCTGTGCATGTTGTCGTGAAAGGACATGACCACAGCAAGCAGATGTGGTGGACAGCCAATCTTCCGTAGCAAGCTGAAGAGTCCGCTTCGACTGACCAGATCAAACGCCTTCGTGAGGTCGATAAAGGCGAGGTAGAGTGGTTTATGCTGCTCGTGACACTTCTCCTGCAGCTGGCGTGGGGAGAAGATCATGTCCACTGTTGATCGGCCAGCTCTGAAGCCACACTGGGACTCTGGGTAGACGCGGGAAGCAAGGGTCTGCAGGCGGGCAAGAGCGACCCGGGCGAATACTTTGCCGACGACGCTGAGGAGAGAGATGCCCCGGTAGTTGTTGCAGTCGCTGCGGTCTCCTTTGTTCTTGTACATGGTGATAATGTTGGCGTCTCTCATATCCTGGGGGATGTAACCCTCCTTCCAGCAGCGACAGAGTAGATGGTGGAGCGGCTGTAGCAGGACTGGTTTCCCGCTCTTTAGGATTTCTGGAGGGATTCCGTCGCTTCCTGGTGCTTTCCCGCAAGCGAGGCGGTCGATGGCTTTGCCGAGCTCTGCCGCAGTAGGTGGGGTGTCTAGCTCCTCCATGACTGGTAGGTCTGGGATGGCGTTAAGAGCAGTGTCTGTTACGGTGTTCTTCGTTGCGTACAGCTCGAGGTAGTGCTCGGTCCACCGCCGCATTTGCTGTTCCTGGTCAGTGATGACCTCACCTGTCTTGGACTTAAGGGGGGCGATCTTGGAGGGGATTGGGCCTGTTGCCTTCTTGATACCCTCATACATTCCTTGTGCGTTGCCTATATCGGCGGCTTCCTGAATGCTTCTGCACAGGTTTAGCCAATAGGTGTTGGCACAGTGGCGGGCGGTCTTCTGGACTTTGTTCCTGGCAGCCCGTAGAGCTTGAAGTGTACTGGGAGTGGGCGTGACCTTGTAAGCCAGTAGGGCCTTCCTCTTAGCCTCGATCACGGGTTCCATTTCTTCCCAGTGAGCCTCGTATTTTACACCAATAGATGTCTATTAACTCTTCTCCTTGACTATCTCAGAAACTTCATTTAAGTAATTATAGCAAGTCCATCTGTGCTTAAATTCAGCACAACAAATATCTACAAAATGTGTAATACGTTCAAAGTATGAGTATAGCATAACCACTCTCTTCAAAGACTTATAAGCTGTGCATAATTACATTATTAACCTAGACATTTAGTTAAAATGAGTCAGCCAACTTTGAAAGGCCTGCCACCATAATGATATCACCAATCTTTAAGTTTATATTCACTTTACTTGTTGTTAACCTTAACAGAAATAGAGCCCATCTTTTTAAATACCGTATGTCCTTATTACCATATTTATAGGTGAAGGAACTGAAACAATGAGGGTCGAGTAAGTTGTTCTATGATTAATGAAGCAAAAAGTAGAACTCACTGTCTCCTCTTATGTTTAACCAAGAGCTCCAGAGATAGTAAATTATGAACAGTTTAAATTAAATGGAAGTGTTAAAACTTACTGGAACAATTTTGAGACAAGTATTCTAGTTAATAAAGGATACCCAGGAGCAATTTTAGTCATGTGTAGTATTTATTATACTCTAAGAATGGTATAGTTTGCCTCAAACAATGATTACAAAATAATAGTATCCGTCAATGGATATATCTTCTTTTTGAATGTACTGACAAAAAAAGGTGCAGATGGCACCTCAAATAAAAGACTGGTTTGGACCAGTATCTTCTCTGTGAAAATGACTAATGTATCACTCACTACATTTCTGCCAGAACTACATAAATAGACTGCCAAAAATGATCATATCATTATCAGCTAGTGTTCCCAATTGTTCACTGTTTGTGTCACATATGGATCCTCTGAAATGTGGAACTCCTACCTAAAGAAAACCACATTTCATAGTAAAACATGAACTTCTGCATGGTTTTAAAATGTTTTAAGGAAACTTACCTTGTTCTAAAGTAAACACATATTTTCCTTGTGTAAGTAAAAAAATGAAAGCAAAAAAATAAAGGTGACTCAAATTTCAAAATTTCTATCTGTGAAGCCAAATTAGAATATAAGAAAAATTTGATCTATGTTTCTGTGTAAACCAGTAGGCTTTGTTCTGTCACCTATTCTAGATGTGTAGCTAACAGCCACCCACCAAACATCTAGCGATAACCATTTGCTTGTCTAGGGTCATTTATTTCTCTCAATTTGTGAGGCTTTAATAAAGAGAAGTTGAATAGGATAGTGCAATGTACCTAGTTCCCATAATATACACTGACATTAAAATGAAAATAATATAAAATAAGAGGTTGGTCTGGTTACATATTACAAAGTAAATATCTTTTAGCTACTCATTAGTTCAATCTGGAACCAAAAGGTTAGTTGGTTTTTAGTATACATGAATATACATATCTACATAATCAAACAAAAACATTTACATGCACACAAACACATATATACACATATAAACACAAGTTTTATGCTATCAACTATGAAATAATAACAAAGTGTGATATAGAGCATCTTTTTATGTAAAGTATTTCAGAGAAAAATGGTAGTTGGGTAGAGGAATATGTAATTTGAAAAGTAGTCTTGTGGGATGGAGAAGGATTGAATATATGAATCACAAAGAAATTTTAGGGCAAAATAAAATTCTGTATGATACTGTAATGAGGCTTATATGACACTGCATCTGTCAAACACATAGAACTTTACAATACAAATAGTGAACCTAAATGTATAAAATTCAAAATAAAACATTTATAAAGTTAGAGGATCACAAGATGAATGTAAGTAGTGACCAAAAATTTCTAACTGTATTGTAAATAAATAAATAAATAATATAACTGAAGAAGGTAAAGGAAAAGTGCTTAACTACCTTTAAATGAGTGGACTCTAAGACAAAAAAAACGAAAGAAATTGTGCATAATATTGTACTCTAAATCATAAAGTTGGTGAAGACTAGAGATTCTGAAACCACTAAGCATGTATACTGGAACTGAATAATTAAGCAGATGGTGGGAGTCAGGTTTCTCCTTGTTGGAATGGGAAGTTATAGACAACCAAGAAAAGGTTAGAATGATTTATGTGTAAAGGATTAGAGCTGGAAAGATCAGTTAGAATGTAATATAGAAACACACACACACACACACACACAGAGAGAGAGAGAGAGAGAGAGAGAGAGAGAGAGAGAGAGAGAGAAATTAATTGATAAAGATATACACACCATTTTTTAAGTATTTTTTTCTTTGCTCTATCAGCTAAATGTACCTAAATGCAATGACACCCCAGTAGCAATGAGTACAGCTAGCACCCAGTTCTTGGTTTCTAATACCATTTTCCAATAAAATGAACTGTAGTTGTTTAGAAAAATGGCTGACTCTAGGACTGGGCAGGAAATATACAACACAAGTGTCAAGTATATTGTATTGCTGGAAAGTAAAGAAATGATAAAACATATACACACAATGATGGGGGGGTGTCAAAAGGACATAGGAGCCAAATAAATAATTTCCAGTGACCAAAACTGATACAACATGAGCAACAAAATAAATTAAATACTACTGGATTATAGCCCAAAATGTAAAGTAAATATCCACGGTCCATTCATATATATAAATAATTAAATAAATGAAATAAATATAAGAAACAAATCTTCCATTCAAAGGAATTCTAAATGCATGATGTAGATACTTCATTTTCAAAGAGTTGGAGGGAAGGCCCTGGGCTGGTATTCAGCTGGTTAGAGCACTGTCCAGATATAGCAAGGCTATGGGGTTTCATTCCTGGTCCGGCACGTACAGAAATCAACCAATAAATGTATAAATAAATGGAAAAACAAATTGTTGTTTCTCTCTCTTTCTCTTCCTCTCTCCCTCCCTCCATCTCTCTCTCCCTTTCTTTCTCTCCGTAAACTCAATAAATAGAAAAAAAGAGGTGGAGGGTAGTCTCTGACCTGGAACTTAGTAGGCTAGAACGTAGTCCAGATATAGCAAGGTTGTGGGCCTGAACCCTTGTCAGGGCACATACAAGAATCAACCAATGAATGCATAAATAAGTGGAACAACAAATTTTTTCTTGCTACCTCCCTTCCTCACTCCCTCTCTCCCTCCCTCTTTCCTTCTTTCCTCTCTCCTTCCCTCCCTCAATCTCTCTCTCCCTTCCTCTCTTTCTGTAAAATCAGTAAATAGAAACAAAAGAGGAGGAGGGTAACTTTCTACTTCTCAATTATGACTTCCTTCCACAGGATGCAGAACATAACCAGGGCTTTATTTTAAGTAACTATTCAGTGGAGAAATCTGACCAACACTATCTTATCCAGGTAGTAATCAAAGTCAACATCAACAGTAATAAATCATATCCATAGTATGTACCCTTGATATATTATGATGAAAATGGCACTTTAACTCTATGGTCTCCCTCTAAAAATCTTGTAACCCCAGGTGAATCACAATTAAATCATCAGAACAATCTCTTCTAGTGACATTTTACAAAATACCTCACCAGCACTTCTGAAAACTGTCCATGTTTCCAGAAACAAAGAATGTCTGGGAAACAATGTCCAGAAGGGTCCAGGAAGACATGAAAACTCAATGTAAGGATCCTGGAAAAGAAATGGGTATTAGGTAAAATGTAAGTCAACCTGTATAAAGTACACTTTAGTTAGTACTGATGTATTAATATTGCTCCATTAATTGTTTTGAATATCATACTAATGTAAGATGTTAATAATGGTGTACAGTGGGTGCAAGGTATGTAGAAATTCTCTGTACTATCTTTGAATTTTTCTGTAAGTAAAAATCAATCCTAAAATAAAAGATTATTTCAAGAAAAAGTGGTCTTATTAATAAATTGAATTATGGATGAGCTTAAGAGTGTATTGTTATTGAGTATACTAAATAGAGTGTAATATAATAGACCAGAGCTCAGTAAAACATTTTTTATTTGAACATTCACTTGAAACCCCTATTTAGTTAAGCAAGTCAGGGCTCCAACAAGAGTGTGAACTGTCACAGTGCCACAGAGGCAGATGGGAGTGAGTGCACACAACCAGGAAACAAAACCCGGACCAGTTGGAAATAATCATGGGATTTCTACTACAGGACGTCTGAACTATGACAGGCTTTTTGTTTATCTTTATTTTTTTATTTTAGTGAACTCAGTTTATTGAATTAATGTCAAAGGATGTTACAGGTGACAAGCACACCCAATATAGTACTAGAAAACAGTAAAAGCTTCTTACTGGCTTGGACTCTGGAATTATTTCTGCCTTTAATAGAAAAAAATAAGTTTCCAGTTGTTGTGTTTTTTTTTTTTTTAATTTATGTGCTCTAGGGTCCTAATTAGCTCAATCATTTGAAGATTTTAATTTCTAATATATAAAATGCTTAATCTATGAAAACAAACCATGTAAATAAAAATATTTTTGTGATAATACTATAGTGAATTTATGGGGACAGAGACACCCTTCCAAAATCATACTATTTGCTGTTTTATTGCAGAGCATATATCCTAGATATATTGTACCTATGTTCCTGAAGAATTCTAAATAAGCTCATCATTACCCAAATTTTATGGATAACAAGGTTTTACAAATACAACTCAAAATGCATTATATTTACATCTTTTTCCAAAATAATATTGCCACATATCAAAATGATTGTGTTCATTCATATTTTCTTTTTTAAAAACCCTCACTCAAGGACATGTTTATTGATTTGAGAGAGAGGGGAAGGGATGGGGAAAGAGAGAGAGGGGAAGGGATGGGGAAAGAGAGAAAGAGGGAGAGAAACACTAATGTGAGAGAGAAATATCAATCAATTGCCTCCCATACCCTCTTTGACCAGGACCGAACTTGCAACCCAGGCATTGAACCTGCACCCTTTTGGTTAATGGGACGATGCTCCAATTGAGTCACAGCAGTCAAGACTCCATTCATATTTTCATTTAAATTCTTTACTATTACTAAGTCACATATAAAGGTGTTTTTAATAATTTTCATCAGATCTACAATGACAAATTCTATAGCAGTTGGCACAGACACAATACCTGTCAAATTTTTTCCAAGTGCTTTATAATAAAAGGAACACATTTTTAAAATATATAATAACAGTTTTCTAAGGCCCAAGATAAGTTGCCATGGGCCCACATAAATAAGTAACAGGTCCCCCCGAATTTTCTTCCTGTTTGTTATGTTTCATTTTCCTGACAGAATTTCATATATTTCCCTCAGATATATACCAGTGATATCTTATACCAGAGAAATGGAGTGATACAACACCAGGAACTTCATGAGAAATTATATGCTGTGGTAAAGCATTGGCTCCAGTACCATACTGCCTGGTTTGAATGTCAATCCTTCACACTAGCTTCTTCACACTGAAGAAGTTAATAAAACTTTTTTTGCTTCATTTTCTTTATGTGCAAAATGTTACCTAGTTATAAGTTAACAATATGTTATATATCACTAATGCAGGTGAAAACTATTCAATAAGAGCACAGTGCCTAACATATACTAAGTTAAAGGTGTGTTGAATGAAGGAACAAATGAAATAATGAATCAGCAGTAGCAGACAAAGAGTGAATATGCATTATAAAAAATGTGAGTAGAACCAGTGGAAGAATGTGAGTGCTAAATAAAACTTTAACAATTATACTGATAGTGGAAATGTATTTACCCTGTTGCTCCGCATTGGACCCAGTGGAACTGAAATTGTCAACATTCTTTCTGAAGATATATCTGAAATGTTACCCGTGCTGTTTTCTCAACTTATTTCCATTCACGATGAAATTTAATCAGCTTCACACCTAATATAGGTGGTTCGCAGGCTTTCACTAAATTTAAGGTAATTTATGATTTCATCTTTCTCAAGTAATTTTCAATCAAGTAAAGTTATCCAACAAGCCTGGAAGTTGCACATGGAAACATTTTATTTTAAGGTTTCATTAGTATGCATAAATTCACAGCTCCTCCCAATCTCTACCCATTTTTGCAACTAATTGAAAAAAGTGACTCAACATATGTGGATACCAGTTTTTAGGTTAGCAAATGGGGCATGGCATTTTAATTGTGGAACATGAACTGTGTTATAATTTTATTTCTAATAATGAACCCGATTAACTTTCCAAAATGAAGATAACACCCTGTGGTAAACATGTTGCCAAATCTGTTGCCCCCAGAATACAACAAGGATGCCAGTCTGTTAAACCAAGCACGCCATTGCCTGGGGACAGCCAACTCACCTGGAGTCCGCACGATCCTTCCCCATGTGGGAAGACCACCCTCCCATCTACACCCCCACTCTTATTAGGGATTCCTGGACCCAAAGGTAAGGTGGACGACGACCATGTCCAGCTTGAAGCAGCTAGAGGATCTCGAGATCTTTGCCCATTGTCCTTTATAAGATTATAAAGGGTCTTAAGTCTGAGAGGGAGGGATAGTTATTTTTTATTGTTAAAATAATTAATTAATCATTTATTTATTTTTAAAGAAGAAGAAGAATATATGAAAGGATGAAGCGGGAGAGCTTGTATGTACGACCCATGGGCATGGACTTGGGGAGGGGTTGCTGGGCAGAGGGGAGAAAAGGGGAAAAAAATGGAACTATTGTAACAATATAATCAATAAAATATATTTTAAAAAAGTTAAAAAAAGAGAAGGTGCCATAGAAAGCACATTATGGCATGAAGCAGACATCTGTTTTTTAGTCCCCTTATTCATGTCTACATGTAATGAGTTTTAGGTAATTCATTTGGCCTTAGTTTCTTCATCCATAAAAAAGGAATAATCATTATATACCTACACAAAAGCAGAAGCTTAACTAATAACTTGCATTCACTTATGACCTACTAAGCTCCTACAATGTGCCAAGTCCAGGCTTTTGCCTACTCCTTTAATTGTTTGTGCGAGACCCCATGTAGCTAAGTTCAAGGAAAGTGCACTGGTACAGCCAGCGGTGATGATGTGGGGTTATGTACTCTCTCATGCAGCTTACTTCTAGATTGATTCCTCCTAGGGTCCATCCCTATGTCTCATTTCCACCTTAGAATGGGCTGCTGCTGGGTACATCTGACTTTAACTTAGCAGGTCTGACAAAATCTAGCTTACAATGCACATTCCCAGATGCATGGTCACTTGGCATTTGCTCCAAAGTCCATCATTCCATCTCTACCAGGGCCCAGTAACATGTCAAGAGCTATTTCTCAAAGAGTGTATAATCTCTGCAGCAGATTGCATGGCCTTGTTGCAGATTCCAGGAGCTCACATTGAATTCCCCCACTGGGCCTTGCCATAACCTCTATACTGCTTCTTTCTGCTACTGACATCTCAGACACCTTGGTCAGCTGCATCACATGGCCCACGTGGCTAGGCTGAAGCACCACAGCCCAGAACTGCTGCAGAGCTATTTTCTCACCCCAGTTCCACTTAAAGCTGGCAGTCAGCCATGTCACCCACTTTTGCACTAAGGGAGTACTCCTAGGGGTGGGCTGTGCTGTATCCAGAAGTCAAAAAAGAGGGAGCGATTTATCTTTTATTTCGGAGGAGATATCTCAGCACACCTCTGATCAGTGTAGCCATGAATGTTATAAATGTGGCAGATCCCTGAAACGTCCTGGAGTTTTTCTCTCACCCTGAGAGTTTAGGTGTCTTAACCAAATTATCCAACATTCTAGTGACCTCTTACATATTCTGTCCATCAGCCTAATGTCATTGTTGAAATGGACTCTATTAGCACAGAAGCAAAGGAGTTAACATGTACTAGCGGCAACAAGGCTATGCAGACATTTCTGATCTACTTTCTAGCTGGCATGGAAAAGGATAAATTCGTCAAATCACTGGCCACATACCATGTACCTGAGACCTTAATAATTGGCTCTAATACTGATATCACATCAGCCAGAGCAACCAAGAGCAAGACTACTACTTGGTGGCGTCTGTAAGAGTCTACAATTACTCTCCATATAGGGTTTCTGTAATCCCAAGCAGAAAATATGTTAAGAAAAATATGGAAGAATAAAGAGGAAAATAATAAGACTTTCACAAATGTGTCTTTGAGGGTTTTCATAGTGGCACTAATCTCATCCGCACTCCCACTGTGATAGCTTTTATTATACAAGTCAGTGACCCAATGTGGGTTTTATTCCAACTGCCAAATATACCGATTTCAATTACATACACTTGGTAACTTGGAAATGACCACTGAGTGCTCCACTGACTCTGGGTAACATTGTGAACTTTTTAAATCCAAGAATCCCTGAAGTCTAAACTCTTAATTGCGGTGCCATAATAGTTTTAGTGTTTAAACATTACCACCTGACAATTTTTTGTGTCCTCCATATCCCAAATATGTTAATGAGCCCAGCTCAGTAACTGTCTACCATATGGTCAGTTGGGACGGAGGAGGAGAGGCAGCACTGCTGAACTTCTTAGCAATCCTGTCACCCTTTTCACTGATCATTCTTGATGGCTTCGGTGAATGGTATTTCTGTGGGCCCTTCTATGGGACACAGTCCTCTGGTGAGTTCTCTATCCTACAAAAGGTATCCATTCCAGGATTTCCAATTCCTTCAGACTCTTAATCCCATCTTTCATTGTCTTCTAAGGCAACTCGGGATTTCCACTTTGCTGTGTGTTGGACATAACCTTTTCCAGGCTTCTGAGGGTCACTTAGCATCAAGTTTTCCCTATTTCCCTGGAGTTACCTTTAGAATTTTAATCCAATGTCTGGAGAGAGTGTTCCCAAATCAATAAATTCTTCCTTTCCAGTTTTATATTCTGACCAGCTTGATCCCACAGGTAGTCTTCGAATTTCTGCTGGTACATGCTAATGAATTCCCAAAATCCTTTTGTCTCTTCCCCTCCTTTATCCGGTCCAGCTGGATTATGCATAAATTTTAATCTTAGCACTTTGGCAGCCAAGATGGAAGGTTAGAGCAGCTCTCATGGAGGTACCTGTTAGCTTGTGAAGGAAAGGCTTCCCCAGCATCATCCAGGATAGGGAAGTTCCAGCTGTGGCTGGGAAAGGGAGATCACTTTTGCAAGCTTGATGAGTCAATGGGTTCTAAAGAATCAACATCATCAAGGTAAATTATTAGATGTCCCAATTCATGTTTTAAATTGCTAGATTTCCCCTACCAGAGATCTAACCTTTGCATAACAGACCTGCTTTGGCCAAGTATTAAATTTTGTGGAACTCTGAAGCTATAACAATGACATCTTCAGGCTGCTACTCAAATATATCTGATTTTCCACTAAAGAAGATAAGAGCCTTCTCTATAAAGTACTATGGAGATCATTTGGTTGTCATGCTTAGTCATTAACTTCTCTTAGTCTGTCATTATCTCACTGTAGGGCATCCATACAACTTAACAATAACCAGCCATCTCTGTCTTATTGTAATTGTTTTCACCATATCTTTCAAATTCCTACATTATTGCACCTGCCAGAGCATTCCCCTCCAGGGACATTTTCCCAGATCATCACATGTGAAACCTTTAGCAACTGAGCTGCCACCTTGTGTCAGGGACTATTCATCCCCCATCTACCAACTAGAATAGCATTCTCTGTACCCACCAGTTGCAGGCAAACCACTTTCAAGCTTTTATCTTATCATAGCCACTCTCAGAACCATTTGTTCTAGGCCAGATCCTCATAGAAACCAATGACCAGGCAGGATTAGACACACAAGAAACACCTGTGAGGGAACATGGGCAGGGAAGCAGAGGAGTCTGGGAAAGCCATCAGTCTGTGATGCAGATCTGACCCTCTTGAAGTACACCAAGAACGAAAGAGATGTGGTGGGAAAACTTTAGACTGTAGTGCAATTCTAAGGGTGCTCAGCAAGGTGATGCGTGTCCTTGAAACAAATTCAGAGTGTCCCTATGTCTCCAAAGGTGGACCAGCCTTTGAATCCCTACCATATTCATTATCAGCAGCAGGGAGTAGCGGGTGAGACATGCAGACTCAGGGCAAACCTGAGGATAAACTTCAGAGCACAGCAGCTGAGGCTGTGGGTCAATGATGCTCTGTAGTCTGCTAAGAGGTACATTTCCATGGCTACCACAGTAGTTAGCATTTTCTATAGAGGAAAAACATGCCAGTTGCCATTTTAAGCATATAATGTCAATCCAGAAAAAGTCCAGTTATTGTTAATACAATGAGAATGGTTTGTGTGACATTCATATAACCTGGCAGCCAAGAATAGTGGACTGGAAGGCACATGTGTGAACAATGCTGACTTCACTGTACTACTCAATGGGAGCGGTAGGTGCCATTAAGTGAGCATGTGTACTATGTGGCCATTGCATTCAAAATGACTATGTAGAGCAATGAATCTATTAAGCTTGAGCACTCCTCCACAGAAACTATTTGGGTGATGCAGAAGGCTTTCAGGGACTATGCAATGAGTGCAGCACAAATAAAATTGTGGCACAAATGCTTCAAAGATGGTTGAGAATCTGTTGAAAGTGATCCACATTCTACAAGGCCTGCAACAAGCAGAACACCTGAGAATGTTGAACATCCATGGGCTGCCATCAACAAAGACCAGAGAACTGTGTGAGGTCTCAAGGTGCCTGCTTTGAAAGGGATGAGGTGTCATTGTCCTATATACAATGTTTCTTCTACCTTGTACCTTCTTCAATAAATGTTCCTATTGTTCATGTTAAGTGGCTGGACTCTTTCTGAGTAGGCCTCATATTGTAGACATTACTTCATCAATTCTATACAACATTGTAACTCTTTTTAAGTAACACTGTTTTTATAGATGAGGCAAATGAAGCTAAGTGGCTTGCCCAAGTTCACACAGCTAGACAGTGGTAAAAACGGATTCAAACACAGCTCTCTTCGATTATAGAGTCGGATGCCTTTAATCACATGTTCCCTGTCCACAAAGGGTTTAGATTCTGTCTGGTAAAGAGACATCAGAAACAACAAAAGTAATAAAACATAATTGCTCTTGATACTGGTAATTATTAAGTATCTATAAGAAATACTGCTTCGGTCTATCCAGGGGAATCAAAATTTTCTTTGGCTCATACCTACAGGAGAATTAGGTATTTGTGTAGAGAGCAGAGGAACACAGGGAAGTGGAATGAGGTTGAGTAGGAAAGACATGTAGGTGTATCACAATGCTGGTTTGGGCATGGTCTTAAATATGTTCAAGTTATTTGAGGCACCAGCACTTTCCTCGTTCTTCTCAAAGAACTGAAAAATGAGGTAGCTTGTGCTCAGCCCAAACTCCTAGCATCAGAAGAGGTTTTTAAAAAATACTACTGATTTCAAAAGTGCAGAGAGTATGTTAATCACAGCAGAGAAGATACAGACAGGGAGCAGTCAATTGAAGGGAGAGTGGTCCCTCAACCAGGAATAGAGCAGCAGCCATGGCCATTGTCAGAGACACAAATGAGCCAGCGTTTGGAGAGAGTATGCAAAGGAGGCAGTTTTCTGGGGAAGTCGATTAATTCATAGTTGGTACTAAAAGACTATTTTGGAAGAAATAAAGACACATCACTGTCCACACTTTGAAGTGCACCCCTGGTGCTAAAAATAAAGGCCTCATTACCTGTTCAAGGAAGAAACAGCCATGAGGAATGAAGTTGGGCTGAACAAATGCAGATTTTCCTCTTACATTTAAAAATCAACCTAAGAAGTGCTAGGATTCTGACCCACAAGTATCAGAATTTTACATGGGTACATCTGTTACATGACCCAGCATTGCCACTTCAACAAATCACTTAACAGAAATTACAGTATGAATATATGGAGATGGATATAGAAAAGGCCCTATGAAGTGTTGTTTGCAGTAGAAAAAAAATGGAAATAAATACTCATCTGTAGAGCAATGATTATGCTATGGAATGTCAAAATGCACCAACTGGGAATTTTTTTTAGGTGTTCAGTAAATACTTAGTGAGAAATTCCCACAGGCCAATAATTGTGCCAGGAGCAAGGGAATAGAAGTGAAGAAGGGTGATGTGGTCCCTGCCCCCATGAAGCCGGTAGTCTGGAAAACAAGGTGGATAAATATCAAGTAAGCAATGACGTGTGAAGATAAAGAGGAAAACTGGAGTGGATAGAGAGTAACGGGGGTAGGCGTGGAGAAAGAAACAAACTTTAATATTTATTAAGTAGAGTGATAGAAAATCACATCGAGATCATTTAAGGTGAAATCTAAGGAATAACAAGAACAGGCATTTGAAGAATAACTTAGCAGAACAGTTTTATGGGTAGAGAAGTTAAAAGTAAGAACCAGAGACAAGATCAAAGAGAGGGGCTACCCATGAGTCGCATCGCTGAGTAGATGGAAAGGTATAAGATCCAGCTTACTAGTGAAAGGATGGTCTTTTGATAGGTTTAGAGACACTGTGTGCATTTTAGTGTAAGAAAATAAATAATCTGAGTGACAGTAGGGTTAAGCACATGTCTATTTCCTGTTCAGAAGATAAGGGAATTAGTTCTAATCTACTACTTTAGATTTTCCTTCATGAATTGTGTGTTAGTGAAGGGTGGACAGCTGTAAATGTATGAGTGAGTTGGAAGTTGAGAAAAAAAAAAGGCATAAAATAATTTTCTCAGAAAGTAGGAAAACAACCAATTAAAAATATATAGAGGAATTTTCAAAGCAGTGTTGAAAGTCCATAAGTAATTGTATGCTGATATGCATATCAGTTATTCTTGTCATGATTAATATACTTCATTCTGTTTGTTTGGCTTTCCACCTGGCAAAACTTCCAGATTTAACATATGTGGGGAGAAACTGTAGAAATGACAAATACTAAACAATAAAAATCGTAATGAAATTTAATCAAGGATATATATTATAAACAACCATGTAAATAGTGCTAAACAGAATTACATCTGAATTATTAAAGTAACCAAAGTTGCAAATGAAATATGACTCATTCTAACTATATTTACCAAATGAATGAATCACCTCCTAAAATAAGTTTTTAAAAAGTATTACCTTTGAAAGCGTCTCAGATATTTTTTTAAAAAACATATGGGCAGGTAGGAAATTTAAAATAAAAAACAGAAGTCTTTGTACAATCTAAATATAGATATAGTGATGTGCCAGGCTTTAGCTGAAATTTCTCTATATATAACCTGTAATGGGTCCAGTATTTATTTTTTTAAAGGTTTTATTTCTAAAGAACTTATAATGTGGCTAATTAAAGTGCCAATTAACAAGGTTTTTATATTACCTTAACTATTTCTTGTTCCATCTCTACACACGTGTACGATTGGGACATCAAAAGAGAAGGTCACCCAACCATAAAATAAGGGGACAAATTATGAAGTGGAAACCAAACATAATACTTTGAACCAAACAGAAACAGGAAATTGAACCAGTGTTAAAATTCTAAATTCATTTAGGTCATTAAAATAACCTCTAATCCAGCAGTTCTCAAAATTCAGTGTATATCAGAATTAAAGATAAATTCCTGGGCTCCACTCCATAGCTACTGAATCAGAATCTCTTTGGGGAGGTCCAAGAATCTGCTCTTTTTTTTTTTTTAAAGCTCCCTAGATGGTTTTAAAGTAAGTGATTTTGACCATAGGTTGAAAAAATATTGCTAGTTCAATTTCAAGTTATATTTTAAACTGATGACTTTAGTGCAAAAGAAGAATAATAAAAATAACTTTAGTTACCCAATTGATAATTTGATTCTTGCTAGTGCTATGCATTGGTTGTCCAATCAAGGTTTAGTAAAATTAATATGCTGTGGAATGGTTAAATGTCTCAGAAACAAAGATCCCAACCTCTCTTACCATTTATAAAGATCCATCTTTTATTACAAATTGTCAGTAAATAAAAAGGTAGTTTCTTTTCAATTATGTGGGTTATTTAATATCTAGAATCGCGAAATACCAAAAGCAGCTGGATTCTTGTGGTGCCACTGCAGGTAGCTATGTGGATTGAGAATGGTTTTAATGGAATCTGTGTAACACTCATATGTGATGATCATGTTGAGTAAACTACAAAAGTAATAAGAAAGAAATACACCTGGCTAACTAAGGCAGGCACCAAACATGCTTGGAACACTACAGCAAAGAAGCCAAACTCACCAGGGATAAGCTGAAATTATTGTCATCCATAGAAAAACTGAATCAGTCCGATCTTTATGCCAAAGTATTTGCAAGTTCAAAGGGGAAATTGGATACCTGAATAAATGATTCTATCAGTGATCTGGTCCCTGAACAGGTGTGGGAAGCTTAGAAGACTTCAATTCCCAGTACTTTATACCTACAAAAAATAATAGGATAGCCACTAGCCATACATGGCTACTGCATTTGAAATGTGCCTGCTAAAAGTGTGACACTAAACTTCAAATTTTAATTATTTTAAATTTAAATATAATGCTGGACAACCACATGCAAAAATGAATCAATCTAATAGAATCTTTCAGAAAAAAATTAACAAAATGAATCACATATCTAAATGTGAAATCCAAAACTATAAAACTCCTAGAAGATGACATGAGAAAATCAAGATCACCTTGGGTTTGGCAATAGCTTTTTAACTATAACACCAAAGACATAATTCAATAAAGAAAGAATTGGTAAGTTGGACTTCATTAAAGTTGAAAACTTCTGAACTGTGGAAGATACTGTCAAGGGAATGACAAGTCATAGATTGTAAGAAGATATTTGCAGAAGACATAACTGACAAAAAACTGTTATTCAAAATATACAAAGAACTCTTGAAACTCAATGAGAAAGAAAAAAAAACTTGATAAAAAAATATGAAGACTTAACAGCTACCTCCTCAAAGAAGATATACAGAAAGCAAATAGGCATATGAAAAAATGCTCTACATCATATTTCATCAGGGAAATGCAAGCTAAAACAACACTCAGACACCACCACTTATACCTAATAAAATGACAATATCCAGAACACTGACTGACAACACCAAATGCTGACAAAGTTGTGTAGCAACAGGAACCACTCATTCTCTGTTTGTAGAATACAGAACAATGCAGTCACTTTTTAAGACAGTTTACAGAACTGAACCTACTCTTTCCACGGGATCCAGCAAGGTACTCCTTTGTATTTATTCAGAGGAGTTGAAAATTTACTTGCACACAGAAACCTAAACAGAGATGTATTTAGCAGTTTTATTTATAATCTCAAAAACATGGAAGCAACCAAAATGTCCTTCATTAGATAAAGGATAAATGCACTGGTATATACTGACAATGGAATATTATTTAGCACCAAGAAAAAAATGAGCTATCAAGTCATGAGAAGATATGGAGGAAACTAAGACATATATTACTAAATGAAACAAGCCAATCTGAAAAGGCTATAAGATGTATGATTCCAACCATATGACATTCTAGAAAAGGCAAAACTATGGAGACAGTAAAAAGATCAGTAGTTGCCAGGAAATGGGTGGAGAGAGGGATAAATAAGTGGGACACAGGATTTTTAAGGCAGTTAAGTTACTCTTCATGAAACAATAATAATGGATGTATTTCGCCAAACTGTACAAGATTGAATCTTAATGTAAACTATGATCTTGTGATGATAAAATGACATTTCATCAATTTTAGTAAACGTACCACTGTGTTGGGTGATATTAATAATAGGGGAGGATATTCACATTTGTGGACAGGAGGTCTATGGGAAGTCTCTGTACCTTCTTCTCAATTTGGCTGTGAACCTAAAACTGCTCTAAGAAAAGTCTATTAAGAAGTCTTAAATCCAGAAATCTAATATTTGACTCATCTATTGTAAAAATTTTAATTATGTTTGAACAACTCAAATATATATATCTTTGTTTTCTGTTGGGGTCCCCCAGGAAAATATCAAGACTTGGAGCCCCACACAGTCCAGGCAAAGGAAACAAAGCCTGTGAGACCTGACTAGAAAACTGGGAAAGCCGAGTGCATACATGCCTCGATGCTATAGCCAGTGCGCTCCGGTGGGAATCGGGCCATGAGAAAATGCTTTATATCCTTTGAAGCTTGCCCTGTTCTTTCACCTCATTTGATTGCTTTATCATACCAGCAGCAGAGGTTTTAACTTTAATTCAAAATGAACTCACCCTCCTTATTTTATGGCCATTTGAAGTCTTTGGTCCAACACACCATGACTTGAGGGAGATCTCAATGTTCCTTAAATTGTTATCCCTGAACAATATCTATTTTCTGTAGTCGGCAATGTTTAACATTGATTGATGAGCTTTATATGCATGCTATAAGCCCTTAAGCTTACTGCACTCAATAAAAGACCTTGGAGGAAAGCAATCAAGGCATTTGTCTCTCAGACATTTGCCAGCCTTCTCTACCCTAGCCCAAGCTGCCTGGGAAGTCTTCATTTCATCCATGACACCAGGGAATCTCTGCAGGTCGGAGGTCCCCAACAGTTTTCATATTTTACTAAATGTAAATACAGACCAACATATCTAATGAAAATATCATGTCCTAAGTGAGAGATGTTTTAAATAGAAAATACACACTAGATTTTGAAAATTTAATGTGAGAAAAAGAATGTAAACTCTCATCAGTAATATTAATATTGATATGGATTACATGTTCTAATGTCAATATTTAGATATATATGGTTAAATATGTTTAAATAAATATATAAAAAATAATTTAACTGATTTATTTTTAGCTTTTAAAATATAGATGTTAGAACATTTAAAATAACACAAATGGCATGCATTATATTTTCAGTTGCAAGGATAACTTTTAATAAGTTGTTGCATATGTAAGTTATAAATAATTTGCCATGTAATTTTGCCATTACATTGCATATTGAGTCAGGTAAAACAGTGACTGTGCATATAATAATTATGATTTAAATTACATAAGGAAACTGAGGGTTGCTGCTTGCACAGAGAAAACTGGGAGCAAAGGGTAATTCTTGCCAGAGTCATTGCAAAAAATGTACAAGTTTGCCAGCTTCCAGATAGATGGTCTCAACAAAATGAAGATGAAGCTACCAGGTCTACCAGCATCTGCTAGTTTGTTCTTACCCCCAAACACCAAACAGGAATATACTAACATAAACAAGAAGTGTAAAATCATGATTCAGTTAAACGGACTTAATAACTTGAGGAAAAGGATGAAGATGAATGACTAGAAACTATATAAAAAGAAATATTTTTGAAAAGTGATCTTCTTTGTAATAAGATGCAAGTACTTAAATTTCAGATACTAAAGAAGTCCTGAAAAATATGCAGATAAAAATGAACTTTCAGAAATCCATATAAAAAGATCAGGAATCCTCTGCTAAATATCATTACTCAGAAATTTCTCTGACATACAGAGATCGAATGGTTAGGGTTTTGCATTAAAAACATAGCTATGGGTTAAATGTCACTTTGTTATCCATGTAAACCAGTGGTAAGTTGGAAATTTAATAAAAGCTATTCTTTGGTAGAAAAATGTTGCATTTTATAATGTATTTACTCAAAATATATCTTTCAATACCTTAATGTAAAAAAAAAATGTGTCAAATTGCTTTGGAGAATACAAAGATGAGCTATATAGATATATTTCACTCTGATAAGTAAATGTCTATTCTCAGAAAACACTCTGGATTTTATCCATGTTATTCTTCCAACTTCCCTTTCTTGGATTACTGTCCCTGCTTCCATCTTCCCAGCCTCTCTTGCTTAGTTCTTTATTTCTGGACCAGGTAATTAAAGTTTTCTACTACCAATTTATTCAACACTCCTCTCTGGTATACTGATGAGACACACCTGCCCATACTCACTATGCACATTATACTTCATCCTCACACACATGCAGCACATGTTAGAGGAACTCCCATGCTTAAGGATCCTTATTAGTGTGGTTGGTCCACCAAAGTATGAAAGAAATGAAAGTAAAAGAAGTCTGAGTTAATCATCATATGAGGAATTCTTAATCTTTTCCTTTCAGATTCCTACATCTTTATTAAATACAACAATAATAGAAGTGTTAATTAGAAAAACTGAACCACCAGGGACTAAAATGGAAATGTATGTACTAGAAAAAGTATGCTAACAGATCTAAGTAAGATATAGATTTTTGTAATGGCTGGTATTATGATTATAATTATCCTTTCCCTTCTGACCCTCATCTTTGATGATGCCTGAATAGAAATATGTACTATATTTGTTTCAAAAAAGGGAGAGAGATAGAGACTCACTTGTCATAAAAGCTAAAAAAACTTGGAGTTAATACAGCATCTGGAAGATATTTACTCATTATGTCAACTAAATCAGATGGGTAGTCAAGCTTTAAAATGTGTTGTTTTTTTTTAATGGCCAGGAATGATAATGAATAAAAGGTCAAATATTGCACTAAGAGTGGTGACTGTTCTGTATTCAAGAAGAATTAAGTGGGCACTATAACCTTTGCTTGAACAGTTTTCTCTTCAAAAGAGTTAAGATTAATTTACACGCTCCTTTATATATATAATATAGCATCATTTTTAAAAAGAGCAAGGATAGAAGTTAAAGAATACTACTATATCTATAACCCATATCTTATAACCATAAGCTCCCAATACTGTTGAAAGATCAGAGGAGCATAGAGTAAACATGAAATTACTTTGCATAATATGAATGAGAGGAATATATATATATATATATATATATACATATATATATACATATACATATATATATACACACACATATATATATTTATTATACACATGATAATATTTATTTATATGGCATAAGGCCTAATTCTCATAAACCTTAATTCACTGCAAGCATTTAGCTTTCTAAATCTTATTGCTGATCTTGGGCTTCGATTCTTGGCTGCTCAGACTCTGACTCAGACCCACTCACTCCTTGGAACATTGAAATGTCATTGCAATTCATCCACAGTCTTTGTAATCAACTATGTAATCACATGGTTCCTTGGTATTTTTATGAGTTCAAAAGGTTTTGTTTTAATCTATAATGATCCCATACCCACTTGCACCTCCAAATGTGGTAAAATGTTTTTTATTTTTCCTTCAGAAAGATATGATAATTAAGTACCAGTTACTTTAAGGGTTGTTCAAGCAAGGTTAGCATGCTCAGTTTGGGGAATCTGAAAACCACAACTCTTAAGTTTTCATGATTAAATCTCTGACATTAGTGATAATGCAATAGTTTTTAGCAAAATTATATGTAGAAAAATAGATTAATGAATATCTGTGGGTTAAAGTTTCTCATAATTTTCCACCTGATGCTTGAAAATGACCTCAGAGTTTTATTTCTGATCAAGTAATTTGTTATTTATTACATACCTACTACTTCCAGAGCATTGAATTAGGTACTTTGGTGAATAGGGGAAAAAGTGGTTCCACCCTTAAGTATCTTGTCAACCACACTGAAAGGTAATATAGAAGTATACTGTGAGATTTCTAAGAAACACAAAAGAAAATGTCATGGAATGGCTTGTAAAGTCTTTGTTCCCTGCACATTTCCATCTTTACTTTTATTGGCTAATTTACATGAGGACTTTTAGTAGTTTTATATAAGAAGAAATCAGGACTAATAAAAAAGGGGAGTTGCTTTCTGCACAAACCCATGGGGAAAACACAAGAAAAGAAAAAAAGATACAGAATTGATTATAAAAAAGAACCATATTTGAGCTCTGTAGGAAGTGATGTTAGAGACAGAAAAGGTTCAGATGGTTTTTCAAGTAAAATTATATGATACTTGTATCATAAAGTAATACACTTTTGGGGAATGAGGGAATGGAGCATAAGTAATTAAATTTAGCATGAAGTTGGATAAAGGCTCATTTTTACCTTTCCATTATTTTCTACACATGTCCACAGTTTTGATTCTCTAAGAAGTCAAAGACTCCATTAGTAAAATTTCCTCTGATTGACATAACAGGAACAAATACAGCACCCCTTGAGGGGCCTTCTCATGGACAGGATGTCCATGTTGAGGCACTACTTCCAAATGACTAGATCAGCTAAATATGAGCAGTCTTGCTCCTGAGCACATTACAATATCCCTTTGGGCCCCAGAAATAATGAAGATCCAAGGGGGTAGTCTCTAAGTTCTGCAATGATATATGTAAGATTGAGCTAATGAGTTATTAAAATCTACAAAGATCTGAGAATATTCAGATTACAAAGTTATGAAATAATGATGAACAATTTAAAATAAAATATATTTAAGTACACATTTTTGTGGTGGGAACTCAAATGTCATAGAATTTCAGAGATAGTTGAAGGCTAAAGGAGTCAGTAAAGTTTATTTCAAAGTATTGGGAACAATAAGAGACAATGAAGGACTAATGTAGACTAAGCCAAAATCCATAAATTGGAATCTATCATTCTTTTTGAAGGCAAGAGGTGGGGCCATTTGGAGGGTATTAAATCACAAAGACAAACCCTCGTAAGTCAGATTAGTGTCCTTATGAGGATAGGACAGAGAACTGGCTCTCTTTCTTTTCACCATGTGAGGCTACAACTAGAAACTGCCGATCTACAACCTAGAAGACAGATCTCATTAGAATCCAGCGTTTAGAACTATGAGAAATAAATATCTGCTTTTTAAGTCAACAATAAAAATTAGAAAAGGCAGAGAATAAAACAAACATGGCATTGTTTTGGTGATAAAAATTCATCAACATGGAAGTTTCAGTAGTATAATGGGATCCAAAACAAGATTCACAGTGTTATAAGATGATGAGTGTCAATAAAATAGAGACAGTGAACATTTATTATTAAGTGTAATAATTTGCCAGTTAAAGGAAGAAACATTTTTAGATGGTAAAGGAAAATATTTCAAGTGAAAATATTTGCTTTTTCATATCTTTTAAAAAGCTTCCCTTTTTTCCTTTGAAGGATAATTCAAGGTGGAAAACACAAGACCAGAGGAGAATAAGACACTGAATGTGGTAAAAATTGATAAGTGTGGGAGCAAATTTCTTTGAACTTATCCTTACTCTGTGCAATTCCAAATTAAGATGTCCTGTTGCTGCAACACCCCACTGAGGCTGTCCCTCTTTAGGCAGAAATCCATGCTCAGAATCCTTTCCTCTTCCCATCAATTTATCAGTCAAATTTATAATGCCTGAGCTGAACATTACTGACTAATCCCTATCTGAAAATATAAATTGACTTTTTGTTTATATCAAGTTAACATGTTATTTTTTTTAACTGTATTTGTATTTTAAAGAGACAAAGAACAGTCTTAGTTTCAAAAAAAAAAAAAAAAAAAAAAAAGATTCTCTAATGAAATTTTAAGCCCTGAAGCAATCAGTCCAGTTAAAAAGAAAATACATTGGCTTAAAAGTCAGGCAGGCAGAGAGCACTTCCCAAAGCTGTTCATAACAAACATGATGTACAAGTTTTTACTCTATGAAACTCAGAAATCTCATCTATTTAACCTTTTCACAATCATCTATTTTCATGTCATCTATTTTCTAGCTCATCACTTTGAAATTCCTAATGTGTTCAAGAATTTGGTAGCCACAAACTAAGGGATATGCAGTATTAGAATTTGACCTAAAAATCTGCTAGTTAATAGAAATAGCATTTTGAGGATTCAAATTCTGTTATTTTTATTTAAGTTAAAACTAGAAAATATTTTATTTTATCTTATGTAAAAAAATGTCTAATCTTTTGCCATATTTCTTCTAAGTTTTCATATGGAAGAAGATAGCAGAAGAAAAATAATGGTGGTTTATCAGGTTTTCTGATTTTGTTTTATCTTGTATTGCTTTACAATGCCTTGAGATTCCTTTGAATTGACAGAGAATACACCAGTGAAATCTTTATATAAAATTCAGAGTGTAGTTTGGTAATTGCGAAGCAGTCCTAGTAAAATTAAGTTGGTATCTTCTTTGATATATCAAAGAAATCAGAAAACAATATATTTTGAGTTCTTATATGTTTCATTACTTAAATGTTTATTCTCAAATAACAACACTTAGGTTGTTGGAATCTAAACTAATTTAGTCCATGGAAACTTTTTGATTGGTGCTTTTATTTCATATTATGTTTAAGTATTTATTTTACTGCCTTGATTTTTAAAAATTTATTATTTGTAACAATATCTGGCTATGGCTGCACACATAAAAACTTTGTCACAGCTTTTCCTCATTTTTCAATTCTTTTTCTTCAATTAAAACACAAGGGGGAAAACAACGCTCAATTGGTTTCCTGGGCTTTCACAACACCACATATATGGTGTTAATCCCTTAAACCCAACAAACTGTTGACATATAAAAATCAATATTCTCCAAGTGCAGGGGGTCAAGTAGTGCAAAGATACTTAAAATGACACAGAAGGCCCATGTCTCTACCACCAAAAGAATGACTGAACTACTGTTTGCAATGCTCTGTTTTTATTTGTAACTTTTCTTGGCAACAGATGCAATATTTATAGTAAAGTCTATCACCGTTTATTAATGTTATACATTAGAGATATTTGCTACTCTAAAAATAATATGCTAAAATATGCCTAAGAATTCTCAAATAAAAGAAGAAAAATGAACTATTTATTAATTGCATTTTGTTGTTTTATAATAGAAAATAAATCTTGAAAAAACCATTCAAATATATTGATTCAATGTGCTATAGTTGTGCTAACCATTTATAATGAAGTTTCCAGAATCCTTTTCTATTTAATTTTTTTCTAAAATTGCAAGAGATTTTTGCTCCTTTTTTTCTTTCCTTCTGGCATTGTTTAAAAACAGTTACTTTCCAGTAATTCATAAGCAAGCAGAATATAGCAATAACCTGAATGTGCATATATCCACAGCAATGATAAATAAGTTGCTAATTGGAAGCTTTCAATTAAATGTTGCAGGTATAGTGCATCTTTCATTTTGCTTCCTGCAGGACAAAATGGATCAAAGTACTAGTCTCAAAGTTCTGATAACATACATAAAAATAGGTGCATTATTAAACGTATTACAATGATTCATCCTCTTATAAGAAGCAACTCCACCACTGTTTTAGATAACAAATTTTTAAGGATTACATAATAAACCTTCCTCAACTTTGAGGAACATATATATGTGGGAATACATATATATATAGAATCTGTGGTCATGGTCTCTATGTTAAAGGAATATGGAGCAAGAGATGCACATTTATATGAAAATGTATCATTTACAGACTATAAATTGCTATACATGTTTATGTTTATCTTCCTGAGAGTTCTAAGAACATTAAACAGATACAAAGTCATCCTTAAATGAAGGACCAATCTCTGTCCTAAAACTAAGAAGAAAACAGAAACAGGACTGGGGATTGAGGGGGAGGAAAGGGCAACAGAAGAAATAGACATAATTGTGTATGAAAATTTAGTATGCAAGAAAGTCAGCATTTCATATGGGCAGTGAGAAGATTAACTCAATTAATAGGTGCCTAAATGAGGATATCTTCATGGAAACAATACAAGTGGATCAATTCTTCACATTATACATCAGGATAATTTTTTAAAATCAGTTTACTACTAGAAATAAAATAAGCAAAACAATTACTAGAATAAAATTTAGATTAACTGCTCTGTAACTTGTCTTTGGGAAAACTTTCCTGACTAGAACTCAAAATACAGAAGGAATAAAGGGGGAAATGACAAATCTCATTAAATCTTAAGAATCTTTTGCACTATTTATAATAGTCAAGTGCTGGAAACAGCCTAAGTGCACACCAGTAAATAAATGGATCAAAAAACTGTGGTACATTTACACAATGGAATATTACACAGCAGAAAGAAAGAAGAAACTCCTATCCTTCAAGACTGTTGGAGATGGAGAGTATTATGCTAAGTGAAATAAGCCAGGTGTTGAAAGACAAATACCATATGATCTCACCTGTAAGTGGAACCTAATGAACAAAACAAAGAAGCACAATAGAACCAGAGACATGGAAATAATGAACAAATTGACAGTGACTAGAGGGCAGAGGGGAGAGGATAACAGGGGAAAGAAGGAGAAAGGTCTAGTCAAGGAACTAGTATAAACAACCCATAGTCATGGACAACAAGGTGGGGATTGACTGTGGGAGAAGAGGTGGGGTGGGTGGGGTAGGGGAGACCAATGAGGGAAAAATTGGGATAATTGCAATTGAACAACAAAATAAAAAATATATATTAAAAAAATATTTTACAAGAAAAAATACACCATAAATAAAGTAAAAAGACAAATAAACTGGGAATAATGCAATTATATCACTTGCAAACTTCTAATAATAAAGGAGAAGAGCACCAAAAACCCTATATGCTCTACAGCTGTGAACAATGTTCAATCTACACTTTATTGCAAGACAATTTCTCACGCATAAAACTGAATATAATACAAAAGTTTGACAATGTAAAATATATGTGAGGCTGTTGGGAGATGGGCATTCTAATACACCGCAGGTGGGAATGCAAAATGTCATAATCCCCAAGGAGTGTAGCAGGCAAAATCTAACAAAATTTCATATGTACTTACCCTTAAACTAGCGATTCCACTTACAGAAGACTATTCCAACATACACTAGTGAAATATACACAAGTTGGTTTATTATAGCATTCTTTGCAATAGCCAAAGACTTGAAGCAAAGTAAATGTCCATCAAACTGGGAATGAGCAATGTACATCAACACAATAAAGTACTGTGCAGTTATAAAAGGTAATGAGGAGTATCTCTGTATACTATTATGGATTGATCTCCAAGATAAGCAAAATATATCAAGGTACTATTTATATAAGAAAGGAGATATATGTATATATATTTATATGTAAAATTATTATAAAATTTACCCTGGCTGGTTTAGCACAGTGGATTGAGCGTCAGCCTGCGAGCTAAGTGTCGCTGGTTCGATCTTCCAGTCAGGGTACATCAGAGAAGGAAAACTCTGACTCCAAAAAACCTCCGCTGCCTTGCGGCATACCTCTTCAGGGGAAAGGCTAAGGGAGTAAACCCCGACAGAAAATCCGGAGCCGGAGTCCCTAAGGCGGTTTGACGTTGTAGTCAACACCGGCAACTCCTGCGGCGCACCTGAACCCAAGCTGTATTGACTCCGTCTTTCCCTTGGATCCTTCAGCTGCGAAGAGAGGGGGGGTCTGCTGCATGGGCAACAGCAGACCCTCCATATCACCCTGCCCAGGCTCTGTAGCTTCAGCGTCATCGCAAGATGTCGATTCAACACGGGAGGAGACAGATACCATGTCACTCCCGAGTCGGACTGCACAGCCATTCTCGGCGGTGCAGATAGACTCTTGAGAAGCTACACCATTGTCTCTCGAGACGGACGGCTGCCGACGATTATAAAATTTACATTATATTATAGTAATATAAATTATATTATAAAATTAAAAAATATATTATAAAATTAAAAAATATATAGTATAAAAACAAGCATAAAATTATATATATGAGGTCTTTGCAGAAAAAGTCCAACCATTGCTAATATAATGAAAATGTCTTGAGCAACATCAATGTAACTTGGCAGCCAAATAGAGTGGACTGTAATGCTCATGCATGAACAATGACAACTTCACTATTCTAGTCAGTGAAGGCAGTAGATGCCATTGAGTGAGCATGTGTACCATGTGGCCATTGCATTCAAAATGACTGAGTGACTAGAGCAATGATTCTGCATAAAATTTTGAGTTAAGCTTGAACATTCCTCTGTGGAAACTATTTGGATGATTCAGAAGGCTGCAGCTGTGGGCAACTGGTGATTGGCTGCTTCATCATGACAATAGACCTGCTCATACATGAAGTCTAGTGCAGTTTTTGGGTGAAACATTTAATCACTTGGGTGACTCAGCCCCCCTACAGCCCAGATTTGGCATCCTGTGACTTCTGGATTTTCCTGTAACTAAAATCACCTTTGAAAGGGAATATATTTCAGACCATTGATGAGATTCAGGAAAATACAATGGGGCAACTGATGGTGATTGGGAGAACTGTGTGAGGTCCCAATGTGCCTACTTTGAAGGGGACTACGGCATCAGACAAGAAAATGAAACTAAATGCTTAAGAATTGGAAAAGTAGAAATGAAAGTGTCATTATTGGAAGATGATATAATTGTCTAGATTTAAAATCGAGTTGAATGGGGAAGATAAATCCCCACAATTTCTAGCTACAAAATTTCTGGAGTCCCAAGAAGTTCCTCTTAAAGAACCCACACATGGACTCACCTAGTCAGATTCACTCCCTCTGGGCTCCAGCACTGGGGTAGCAACTTGAAAGGTACCAGTGGTATACAGGGAGAAATGGAACTGTCTGGCATCAAGGCAAGCAGGGGTCATTGTCTCTTTCTGAAACCCTCCCTCCACAGAGTTGCCATATCTGAGTCTCCATCAATCCTGCTAACACTGTTTGACCTGCCTTGGGAGATTCCCAGAGAAACCGCCCACCCAATTTATGGGCCCACCCAACCTGCTTTCCATATGAATGGCTGGTCTTGGCTCATGCTTCACAACTTCCTAAATCCTCTCAAAAAAAAAAAAAAAAAAAACAGAAAACAAAAAACAACAACAGGAGGCCTCAGTGAGCTCAAGCCCTGGCACCACCAACAACCAACTTAGATTCACAGTTTAACTTCACCTGGGAATCTCCAAGCCCAGCATAGATAGAAGCAATCTCAGTTTGTCTTATAGCTCAGGCAGGGTGCCATGGATAAAACACAGGTGGGAACTGACCTTGGTCAGCACCACCTGGGAAACCCCAGGGACAGCACACCCAATGAACAGCTATAAACTACATTGGAGCACCACCATCCTGTCCCTGCACAGCTGATCCTCCACAGAGGGCTGAGGTTGGTGGTCAGTGGTCATAGCCAGTCATTGCAGCTGACAGGCCCAGGTAAATCTACATCATTGATGTGCCATCAGCCACCAAGTCTCAACCTGAAGAGGAGGGTATATTCAACCCACACAAAGGGTGCACCTCAAGTACCACCTGACTTATAGGGGAGACTGTATCACTGAATCCTACAGGACACCTACTATATTAGGTCATACTATTAAGACACAGAATTAAAGCAGCTCTACCTAATACACAGAAACAAAGACTGCCAAATTAAGAAGGCAAAGAAATATGATCCAAATGAAACAACAGAATAAAATTCCAGAAAAATAACTAAATGAAACAGAAGCCAACTTATAAGATGCAGAGTTCAAAACACTGGTGATCAAGATGCTCAGAAAAATTATTGAGCATGGTCACAAAATAAAGGAAAAAGTGAAGTTTATATAGCATGAAATAAATAAAAATATACAGGGAACCAACAATGATATTAAGGAAGCCAGGATTCAAATAAATGATTTGGAACAAAAGGAAGAAATAAACATTCACCTGGAACAGAAATAAGAAACAGGAATTGAACAAAGGAGGAGATTAGGAATCTCTTAAACAACTTTAAGCATACCAACATTTGAATCATAGGGGTGCCAGAAGGAGAAGAGGAAGAGCAAGAAGCTAAAAACTTATGTGAAAAAATAATGAAAGTAAACTTCCCTAATTTGGTGAAGGGAATAGACATACAAGTCCAGGAAGCACAGAGAGTACCAAACAAGGTAGGCCCAAAAAGGACCACACCAAGACACATCATATTTAAAATGTCAAAGGTTCAAGATAAAGGGAGAATCTTAAAAGCAGCAAGAGAAAAGCAGAAAGTTACCTACAAAGGAGTTCCCATAAGACTATCAGCTGTTTTCTCAAAAGAAACTTTGCAGGCAAGAAGGGACTGGCAAAAGTATTCAAAGTGATGAAAAGCAAAGACTTACGACCAAGATTACTCTATCCAGTAAAGCTATAATTTAGACTGGAGAGGCAGATAAAGTGCTTCCCAGACAAGGTAAAACTAAAGGAGTTTATCATCATCAAGTCATTATTATAAGAAATGTTAAAGGGACATATTTAAGTAAAGGAAGATCAAAACTGTGAACATTAAAATAACAAGAAACTCACAACTATCAACAATTGAATCTAGAAAATAAAAAAATAAAAAAATAAAAAAACAAAGGTAACAATCAGAACAGGAAAGAATCACATAGGTATGGGGATCATTTGGAGGGTTATCAGTTGGGAGGAGGAAGGGGGATAAAGAGGGAAGTGGTGCAGGAATTACAAAGCATATTTGGTAGGAACAAAATAGACAGGGGGATGTTAAGAACAGTATAGGAAAGGGTGAAACCAAATAATTTACATGTACCATCCATGGACATGAAGTAAGGGGGGAGGGATTTCTGGAGGGAAGGAGGAGGGGGTAAAGGGAAAAACGTTGGGACAACTGTAACAGCAAAATCAATAAAATATACTTAAAAAATAAAATCCAAAAGAAACCATGAACAAATTATTAAAAATAAGTTCAGCCAAGTGTTAGGATAAATGAAAGAATCAATTTCAATGTTGTACATCAAAAACAAACATCATAATTTTTAAAAATTTACAATATCAATAAAATACATACATTAATGAGGAAGAAATACACATAAATATTTAAATTGTGGGGAAATTAAAAGATTTATAAAATTTATTTTGAAGAAAAATGAAGACTTAATAAACAGAGAGATATACTATATTTACAAATAAAATATTTAATATTACAGAGACATCAAGATCTTCATTTTTAAATCATTATTTTTTTTCAGTTATAGTTGGCATACATCATTATACTAGTTTCAGGTGTACACCCTAGTGATTAGGCATTACATAACTTACTAAGTGATCATCCTGATAAATCTCATACCCATAAGACACCATTCATTGTTATTAGAATATTATTGACAGTATTCTCTATGCTGTACTTTATATCCTCATGACTATTCTGTAACAACCAATTTGTACATCTAATCCCTCCCCCTTTTACACCCACCCCTCAATCCCCCTCCCATCTGGCAACTGTCAAAATGTTCTCCGTGAGTATGTTTCTAATTGAAACTGAAAAAAGAATCTGTAATTCTATGTAATTCAAAAATTATATTAACAGAATTTTTTAAAAGAATTTCACATCAAAGTTTTGTTAGAAAAGCAAAGAGTCAAGTATAGCCAGAACATTTCTAAATAAAATTAATATGAAAAATATTTCCTCCAAGGTATTAAGAATTATCATAAATTCAAGTATTTAGGACAGCATGATACTGAAATAATGATAGGCAAAGAGATTAATTAGAACCAATATATAGACACACATCTGCATATGAAACATTAATAGGTGAAAGATGTGTTATTATAGAGCATTGCAAATATAAAGAACTATTCTCTAAAAGATGTTTAAATAATTGTTTATTCATATGAAAGAAAAAATGAAACTCTACCTCGCACTACACACAAACACATACGCACACACAAATACTTCCAAGATTTCAATATTAAAAGAAAAACTTTAAAATTTTTAAGTGAAAATTACTTCAGAATAAGGAAAAAACTCAAAGGTTCCTAACCTTCAGGATAATACTGATATATGTAATTATATTGGTAGTTTAAACTTTTTAAAAATCAAGACCCATCCTTCACAAATTAGATTAACCATAAAATGGAAGAAAATAATTGCAACATTTGTAATTGGCAAAGATAGTGTTTAAAAGATAAAACAGATTTCTCTAAAACAAAAAGTATAAAAACATATGAACAGTAATTTTAGAAAAGTTTTAAATATGTATGGCCAATAACCCATGCAAAATAAGAATGTGCAACATCATTATTAATCAACATTCTATGAAATAAGTCCACAATTAGATACTCTTTGAAACTCAGGTTTTCAAATATTATGAATTCTGTTAGTTCCAACACTGAAGATGTCATTGATCAATAAAAAGAATTTTTATGTATGTATTCTTATATACTATTGATAGTAGTAGTTGTAAAGCTGAATGTGTATGCACAATATGATAGCAATTCTGCTCCTAAATATAAGCCCTAAAGACATCCTGGGGCATATGCACCAGGAGACAGATAAAAGACTGTCCACAGCAAAATGTGTGACACTATTACACTAGAAACAACAACCCAAATACACAATGATAGAAAAATGATCAATAAATCAGGAAATGGCATTTTATACAGTAGGGAAAATAAATTAGACCACTACATGGATGAAACTTGGGAACAGAGTTTGAATAAATACATTCAGTCGCAAATAGCCTCTACATAGTGTACTATTTTAATAAAGCTCAAAAATAAAAACTAAATAATGTTTATAAATGGATATACATGAAGTAAAATTAATTTTTATAAAGGAAGGGAATAGTGCTTCCATGTGAGGAAAGAGACAGGGAAATGGGATAGGCTACAAGTATAAAGGTCACATTGACAACGTTCTAGATAATACATCGAACAGTGGATTCACTGTCCTGTCATCATGATTTACAATTTACACTTAGGTAATGGCAAATAGTCATGGGTCACTTAATGACAGAGATACATTCTGAGAAATGTGTCATTTGATGATTTTTGTCTTGTGAAAACATAGAGTGTACTTAAACAAACTTAGATGGTATAGCCTACTACACACTTAGGCTACAAACTTGTATGGCATATTACTGTACTAAACACTGTAGGCAATTGTAAGACAATGGTATTTGTGTATCTAAATGCATCTACTATATCTAAAGATATAATAAAAATACAGCATGAAAGATTTTTAAAATGTGGTAGCTATAGTGTATTTACCATGAAGAGAGCTTGCAGGATTGGAAGTTGCTCTGGGTGTCAGTGAGAGTGGTGAGGGACTGTGAAGGCCTTGGTCAGTGCTGCTCACTACTGTGAACTTTATTAACATTGTCCCACAGGCCCACTCCCTGCTTCCCACAAGGTCAAAAATGGAACATTGAAGCTGTCCATGCTGCTCCATGAACAGGGATGTGGGCTGGATTGATTGGAAATATCAAGGAGAAACTGGCTAAGTAAGGTGCAATCACCATAAGAGCGACTGTCAGGAGGGAGTGAAAGATGGTCTGATGATCAGTCGTTGGCAGCCGTCCGTCTCGAGAGACGATGGTGTAGCTTCTTAAGAGTCTATCTGCACCGCCGAGAATGGCTGTGCAGTCCGACTCGGGAGTGACACGGTATCTGTCTCCTCCCGTGTTGAATCGACATCTTACGATGACGCTGGAGTGTCCTCTCCAGTGAAGCTGAAGCTACAGAGCCTGGGCAGGGTGATATGGAGGGTCTGCTGTTGCCCATGCAGCAGACCCCCCCTCTCTTCGCAGCTGAAGGGTCCAAGGGAAAGACGGAGTCAATACAGCTTGGCTTCGGGTGCGCCGCAGGAGTTGCCGGTGTTGACTACAACGTCAAACCGCCTTAGGGACTCCGGCTCCGGATTTTCTGTCGGGGTTTACTCCCTTAGCCTTTCCCCTGAAGAGGTATGCCGCAAGGCAGCGGAGGTTTTTTGGAGTCAGAGTTTTCCTTCTCTGATGTGCCCTGACTGGAAGATCGAACCAGCGACACTTAGCTCGCAGGCCGACGCTCAATCCACTGAGCCAAACCAGCCAGGTCTGATGATCAGTAGGAATTAGATATCAAGATGGAGACACAAACAAAAATTGGGGATTGTCATGGCAATGTGGTTTTGGCTCCTGCATGTCAGAACAGTGGTAGATTAAGGAATTTTGTGGTATTCATTTTTTAAAAAGGGTGTTTAACATGGAGAGAGTATAGAACTGAGGACACAATATTTTTACTTTGGAAATTATTTTTCTTTTAATTGACTTTATCTGGCGCAAAGGGCTCTCTCTGGCATTGCATTTACAGAAGAAATAAAACTTATCTGTGCTTTATATCATTACAACCTGAAAATGCTTCCAAAGTACAGGCACGGGCTGGCTCCACTACCACAGAAAGCTTTCTCTAAAGTGGCAGTGGCACTCTATATGTGTTAAGGTAGCTCCTGTGGACCTGTGTTCTCATACAGGACCTTAGGTCTTCAATGAAGAATCTATAACAATGGACTCTGAAGACCCGCAGACTAGATCAGAGAAGGCTGTATCAAGGCCTCTGAACATGTAGCATTGGGGGACAGGCTCTTCTGTGCTGAAACAGATTGGTGGCTGACTGATCGGGGTATATTCTGTGGATCAATCTGAGCTGCTGTGAGTGAGAGGGAATCTATTGCCAAGCGCCACTGATATTGCTTCCACCAGAAAAAAAAGTTCTCCCAAACCACATATCCTTCCATTTCTTACAGAAAATTCAGCTGCATTATATAACCTTATGGGACCACCGTCACACATGTCATTAGCTAACATGTCATTATATGGCACATGACTGTATTAAATGAATCTAATTGAATAGTAAAAGACAACTAAAATTTTCTAAAAAGATAATTAAAAAGAAGAAAGAAGGAACAACGATGGAAGGAAAGCAACATAATTACCCATCATACTTCCAAACACTTGTCCCATTGGTGGGGGAAGAGGACAGCAAACGAGTGCAACCAAGTCATCCTTTCTTGGTCATAAATTAAACATGGGAAAGTATGTTTCAGAGCATTATGATGCATATTCTTGTTTAGTGTGCTAAATGGTTTTGTGCCAGTTGAGAAGACAATAGAAATTTAGGGAACAATTGTTTGTAGAGAAAAAAAAAAACATTGTATACAAGATAATATTAAAAATAAAACTTTGGAATATGAAAAAAAAGTACAATTTACATCTTTCTAAGGCTCTCAATGTAGCTATAATTTACAAGAAATTCAAAAGACAGGACAACGTTTTAACTCCATGAGGAAACAATTCTATAAGATGAATTACAATTTCTCCTACCAAGTACATGGTAGAAAAAAGAGGGTAGTGACTTATAGTTTAATATCATAATACTTAATTGCAATATATGGACTGATTGGACCTTATTTGATCTTGATTTAAAGCAAGTGTTACAAAAATGTATCAAAAAGGAAAAATTGAAACAGCGACCGATCATTTGATGTATTAAATAATTACCTTTTAATTCTTTTACTTGTGATAATGTGACTTTTTTAAAGGTTTATTTTATTTTCACTTGAAAGAGGGGAAGGAAGAGAGAGAGAGAAACATCAATTGAGAGAGAAACATCAGCTGGCTGCCTCCTACACATACCCCAACTAACCTGGGCATGTGCCCAGACCAGGAACGGAGCTGGTGAGCTTGAGGCTACAGGATGACACTCCCACCAACAGAGTGCTATTGTGACTTTTTATGAGAACTTAGTTTTAAAAGATACTTACAGATTACATAATAAAGTATTGTGGAGATAGAAGTGGATAGGAACATAGAAGCCACAAACTAGTCATGATGATATCTATTGAAGCTGGAGATGAATAAAAGGATGTTCTTTATATTGTTCTCTCTATATCTTGGTATAGTTGACGTTTTTCATTGTAACATGTTAAAGATCATTGCTCACAAAATCTTTATGAAGTAAAGAAGGTTTGCTATATTTTTTATTATTACTTTTAGGAAAAACAACTAAGACCAGTAGAATCTAAGTGACATGTAAGTTAGGTTCATAATGGGGAAGAACTGGGCCCACAATCCAGAGGCTACAGCCTTTCAACCAGTGCTTTTCTACCACCTTTGGGTCTATAGGATTGTACACTCTCACTAGATGATGTTCCAGATCATTATTTATAAATGAGATGAGCTTCCCTAGAATGGCTCTCTTAAGCAACGTATTCTTAGACAAATAAATGGGGAGTATTCTGTAACCTTGCAAACAAGTTCTAAAAATGAATCACCCCTTGGAGGTTTTTTTCACCACTTTCCCCCAGGAAAAACACTTGTCAACAATTGAATAAACTTCATTGTTTCTTTATTAATAACTTATCCAAATAAATAAATAAAAGCTACTGTTTTTAAAAGTAGTGTCCCATTTAAATGAATATAACAGTTTCTGCACCATCTTCAGGTGCCAAGGGAGCAAACACGGTTTGTTTGTTTTCAGAGTTATAAAAAAAGCTCACATCCTTTGGCAGTGGAGAGGAAGAATAAAGGGGAGCAGGGTATGGCACAAAATTTGGTGGGAATGGTGCAATGGGGAGGTAGAAATTAAATAGCTCACTGTGATTTGTTTTACAAAGTATAGGGTTTAGCATTAAAAAAGTATTACTCTTTCACTGTTTTTGACAGAAATAAATACCTCTATGTTCACAAAAGCATGCCTATGGAAGAATCTGAAAATTTTGTTCATAAGTATATTAAAAGTCAGGTAACAATAGAATGTTAAAGAATACACACAAAGTGACAACAATTAATAACAAAATTAACCTGCTGCCAGAACATTTTAGATTTTTTTCATATTATCTTATACATTAGTTTTTTTTTCTGAAAGCTTGGTTTTATTTTGGTTTATCTTGGTCTTTCCATGTAGTTTGTAAATATTCTATTTTGGGGTTAAAACTAATAACTGTCCTTATCATCAACCCAAGCCTGGATCCCTAAAGCATTTTTAAATTTCTAAGTTAATTGAGCTTCAAGGCAAGTCATGCACAGAATTCTAATTTGCAGTGTAAAATCTGTACCATGCTTGATGATATCTCCGTGGAGACAAAACATCAGGTAGTTTTGTCAATCAAATCAGTCATCATGCTCCCTTCTAATTTATTATAGTTATTTATGTGTTTACTTATGTCTTCAAGGGAGATTTGATTATGAATTATTTACTGTTGTTATTCACTTGTAATGCACCAATCACCACATCGAAACCAATTTAGGAATGATGTCTGCAAATTTCCAGATGAAGAATACTAAGCAATTTATGTGATACGCTAATGACACCATGGAAAAAAAAAAATGTTCCACATAAAGTTCCTTCCTCGAATCTTGGCAATGTTTCAAAATTCTTAATTTTCCTCCACAAAGCTTTCTTTAATAGTTCTTCTTGATACTGATAGCTTCCTTTTCTGATAATAAAATATACCTTATCTCATATCTATAACTCTTGGCCATATGTTTTTTCTTTATTTAAATTTCAAATACTGCAATGTATGATCAATCTATTTTTCTCCAATTACTTTTATATCATTTTATTAGAATATTTTGTATTATTATTTTTGGCAAAAATATTCACTGGTAAGCTTATTGATTGGACCTGTGTTAGATTGCACAGTTAATATTGATCCAAATTATTAAATATTCCATATATTTACATTATTTGCCAAGTAATTTTGAAGTACTTTTTAATGATAAGAATGGGGACATAATTTGCCATCTCTGGGGATAGTAATGTGACATACATTGGCCAATATAATGTTAGCAGAAGTGTCAGGGGCAGAGGCTAAAAATGGGCTCACTTACAAGACCTGTTCTCTTACACCTCTAGAAATTCTGTAAAAAGGACATTTTCATATTGGCCCAGGAGAAGGACCAGAAACACATGCAGCGGAATTGAGAGGTACCAATAATAACATTTAAGGCCATCCTACATCATCCAAATGCAGCCACTCCCTAGATGAGTGGGCATGCCCAGCCAAGATCAACCAACCAATGCATGTGACCAATAAAATATTGAGCAATAAAATATTTATTATTTAATGCTACTGAGTTTTTGTAGTTATTTATTATACAGTACTGTCATGGTGATAAATACTGATGCAAACCCTAACAAAAACACTTTTAAGAGCATTTACATAAAGTAACACTAGAGAAAGTTTTTATTGTAAAGTTTACTAGTAATATGTTCAATTAAAGTGGGAAAGTGATAGGATATTTGAGGTAAAAATGTATTTATTCATTCATTAAGAAAACTTTATCAACCTGCTATTTTGTGACAGAAACTACAATGGCAATGGAGAAATAAGGATAATGAGGCACAGTTCCTACCCTTAAATAAACAACATGAGTATAGCATACTCTTTTGACTGGTAAAAATGTTCACAGATTTCTGTGCAAGCCAGCAGGGAGAAATAACTCAGATTAAAACATAAGATGACTTTTCTTGGAAGAAGCACTTATTGAAATGCCTAAAGGACTTTTTGGGTTATCAGATAAAGGTGAACATGGATCTGCTTAAACAGAGACCCAGAGACACAGGTCAGCACATTTTGAAAGAGAGAAAATCCTTGGGTATTCCTGGAATACCAGTTATTTATACAAGTGAGGTTACAAAGTTAGGTAGAATCTAGAATGTTAGGGTCTTGTTAAAAATGATAAAGACTTTGTACTTTATTCAAAGGTTATAAGAACTTATTATAATTTGTTTAAGGAAGAGTGACATGATAAGGCTTATATTTTATAAAGACTACTCAGGTGTAAAGTGTGAGGAAGCACCAGGTGAGTAATGATGAGGCCTAAACTGAAACAGAACAATGGACATTATAGTAAAAGATGTTAAAGGCTTAGAATCAACCAGTCATGATGAATAATAGAAAGTAGACTGTACACTGGAGAGGAAAATAATCTAAGATTTTTGGATGGAAAGAAATAGTCAATAAAGCGAGGGTGGATATAAAGAGTAATTTGAAAAGGGGAAAATGAGTTAGGTTTGAACACCATGTTGAGATTCCGACATTCCCTCCATTACACAGAACATTGGGAACAAAAGGGATGAGAGCTTTAAGTATATGTGGCAATAGAAATATGGGCATTATTATCATATTTAATTATAGTTTAAACATGGTAAAATGAGCACATACACTGATACAAACAAAAAGGTGAGAAAAATTTCTAGAAAGCACGGCCATTAAAATGCAGGGGGTAAAATGCATGGAGGTTGGTAGAGTGGATTGAATGGAAGAAAAATGGACCAGGAATACTGGATCATCAAGAGAGACGTTCAAGTAGTCTTAGTTGAATAAAGAAGGAAATACTTAGAATGACGTATTTTTCTTATAATACATATAAAGGCAACATATTGAATACAAAAAAAGTTCTAAATTATTCTAATACTCAACCCAGGAATAAAATGAAAGTGCCTGAAATTTTGAGTTGAAGATTTCACCTGAATTATGTAAAGAAACAAGTGTCATAGTAAAAGGTTAGTGTGACTCTCTTTATACTGTAGCCATATGTAGACCAAGGGGAGTATGTTCCTTGCAGCTAAAACTTCTTGGCAATCATCATGAATATAGCAGATTGTATTTTCCAAAAATAGTCATAGCAGTATTTCCACTTCTACATGCTCTTCCAAATCCTTGCCACTTCCCATCAAGAGGCAGCCTATTCCACCTCCCCACCCTTAAGTCAGGGCAGGATTATATAATTGCCTCAAGAAATAAAATGTAGTCAAAGTGACTTAGTGATTTCTAGAACTGGTTCATAAAAGGTGATACTTTTATCATCTCATTTAACATCTATAACAACCTTTGGAGGTAGATCTATATCACCTTCATTGCATATTGGAATTTTGAGGCTCACAGTGCTTTGGTAATATATGTACGATAATAACATAGGTGGTAAGTGGCAGAGCGGGGATGACTTGATGTGTAGCATTTTATCTCAAAGCTGTTTGTAAGTTGTAAGCCCAGGCTCTAAAACCAAGTTGCCTTAGTATGAGTCATTAAGTGCCCAACACTTAAAACAATACTGACATTTAGCACCTTTAAAATACAATCTAAGATAATGGGCTATTTAAAATATTGGGATATCAGCTTTAATGTAGTCTTTTGTGAGTTTTCTAAATTTCATGTGCAGTCAAAAAAAGTTAATTCTAATTAATAACTATACAGTATATGCATTACATATCTAAGCAGAGCATTGTGTTGCAGAGTTAAAAGTTAGTTAAGTAATCCAGTTAAATTAGGTATAATTTGATATAATATAGTATACTCATTTTTAACTCCTGCTTTCTGTCCAAGCATATAACCCCCAAGAGGAAGCCTAAGAAAATCCTAATGGTATTTTTTATAAAATTGCTTTTTGCTCAGATTCGAGCTATTTGCTGAGCCGCAGAAACATCCTTTTAGGACCACAGGATTCTATTCAGGTAACTACAGGGTTTCTTGTTCTCCATCTGGATAAGCCTGACTATGGCAACAGGAAAGCTGCAAAACAAAACTTTACAATGTTAAAATTTTTACAATAATATTTATTATTAGTGATATGGTTACTATTTTTCCTAAATCTTAAAATCACACATTTGTACCTTTCTGGTTGGAAAACAATCAAAGGAGAAGACACCCACAAGAGAGGTAATCTGAGTTGAAGAGTCATAAGGTCATGACAAGTGCAGAAAATAAGTGTGGAAAATAAATACAGAATTGGAAGCATGAGACAGAACACTGGAATTAAGAACTTTGGAGTTTTGGACTTCTGCCCAAGATGGAGTTGCATCTCCCTACACAGTTAAAAAGAAATACAACTACCTCAAAACTAGTAACAACCAGAAGTTCCAGAAAACTGAGCAGCATGGAAGTTCAACAAACAAAGTTATAAAGAAGAAATACTCATCCAGACAGGTAGGAGGGCAGAGCTGGGGCAAAGAGGACGTGGTGTGGTGGCAACAGCAACAGTGACAGTGGCAGGCTGGTGAAAAGTGCAGTCACACATTTTAAAAAATCAGGAGGGAAACCTGGGGAGCATTCCCAGCACCAGACCAGACCATGCAGCTCACGGTCCCACCACCAGGGAAAATAAAGCCTCATGGCTTCTGACTATACAAACCAATGGGGGTTGGGGTGGAGGGAGAAAATGCCTGTCTTTCAGCAGAGTCCACTTGTTTAAATGGCCACCATGGTCCTAAAGTGTTTGCAAACCCACCCACTCTGGGAACGACAGCGATAGCAACAGCTAAAGAGGTGCCAGTCTCATACCGTAGTGGGAGAAGTGCCTGGAAAAGAGGTGAATGCTGAGAAAGTGACATTTTCCCTCTCAGACCCTCCCTCCACATACAGCTTCACAACATGGTGAAACAGGGTGCACCATACTGATGAATACATAAGGTTCTGCCACTTACAAAGTAACAGGTATGACAACTCTACCTAAGACACAGAGGCAAACAAACACAGAAGCCTGCCAAGATGAGGAGACAGAGCATTATGACTCAAAAGAAGGAAGGGATCAAGGTTCCAGTGGGAGAACTAAGTTACAAGGCATAGCCAACCTAACAGACAAGGAAATAGCCAACCTAAAAGATGTAGTGTTCAGAACACTGGTAATAAAGATGCTCACAGGCTTAACAGATATGCTTAAGTACGGCAAATGCACAAAGGAAGAAGTGAAGTCTATGCTAAATGAAATAAAGTAAAATCCACACAAGACCAATGGTGACAGGAAGAAACTGGGGTTCAAATCAATGGTTTGAAACATAAGGAAGAAAAAAAGTCAACCAGAACAGAATGAGAGAACAAGAATTGAAAAAAATAAGGAGAGGCTTAAGAACCTCTGGGACAATTTTATACGTGCAAACATCCAAATCATAAAGGTTTCAGAAGGAGAAGAGGAAGGGCAAGAAATTGAAAACTTATGTGAAAAATAATGAAATAAAACTTCCCTAATTTGATGAAGGAAATAGACATACAAGTCTAGAAAGCAGAGGGAATCCCAAACAAGTGAGACGCAAAGAGGACCACACCAAGACACATCATCATTAAAGTGCCAAAGGTGAAAGATAAAGAAAGAATCTTAAAATCAGCAAGAGAGAAGCAGAGTTACCTACAAAGGGGCACCTATAAGACAATAAGCTGACTTCTCAAAAGAAACTTTGCAGTCAAGAAGGGACTGGCAAGAAGTATTCAAAGTGATGAAAAGCAAGAACCTGTTACCAAGATTGCTCTATGCAGCAAAGCTATCATTTAGACTGGAGGGGCAGATAAAGTGCTTCCCAGACAAGGTAAAGCTAAAGGAGTTCATCATCACCAAGTCATTATTATAAGTAATGTTAAAGGGACATATTTAAGAAAAGGAAGGTCAAAACTGTAAACATTAAAATGACAAGAAACTCACAACTACCAACAGTTGAATCTAGAAAATAAAAGCAAAAAACAAAAACAAACTAAGCAAACAACCAGAACAAGGAAAGAATCATATAGGTATGGGGATCATTTGGAGGGTTATCAGCTGGGAGGAGGAAGGGGGAAAAATGGGGAAATGGTGCAGGAATTACAAAACATAATTGGTAGGAACAAAATAAACATAGGGGTGTTAAGAATAATATAGGAAAGGGTGAAGCCAGAGAACTTATATGCATGACCCACAGACCATGAACTAAGTGGGATGGGATTGCTGGAGGGAAGGAGGGTACTGGGCAGAGGGGAGCAAATGTAAAAAATTTGGGACAACTGTAACAACATAATCAATACAATATACTTAAAAAATATTTTTGGAGCTTTTTTTCTATTTTGGGTGACACCAAACACAAGGTGAGACTGAATGGAGTCTCTGGTGCTGAGAGTTATTCAGTTGTTAGCTAGAGTTCAAAAGTATTATATTCATGGACAAGGAGTTTAGAAGATCATTGTGGAGGGTGGAAAAGGGGGTTAATCAGTTACCAGAGTTCTTCGTGATTCTGTACATTTACAATGGCAGTTTCTTCTGTCTGGTGTATCTTTATAACCATTCATTTGCCTGTCAAACTTCTATGCTTTATTCAAATACCAGCTCAACTCTTAACCACTCTATGAATCATTGCCTTTGAATTATGTCAAATTAATTCCTCCAAGCTCTCCACACTTATAACATTTTATTCTTATCTTGATTATAGCATTTAAGAGACTGAATTGTATCTTTATTTTTACAAATGCATCTCGCCATTAGACTGTGAACTTCTCAGCAGTAGCCACCAGGTCACATTCTCTTTTGTAAGTTTCATAGCATATATAGTTCCTAACATGTAGCCCATTCACAATATTATGTTTATTAAATTAAATATGGAAAGATAAGCAAAGCCACCAAAGGAACACACAGGAATTTATACTTCTTACTCAAGAGAATAGGGAGAGTGTTGCATGAAAGGAATCAGTTGAACTAGAATCTTTAAAAGGTAAAGTTTTCACTAATCATAGAACTGTAAGGAGGGGCAATCCAGGCTTAGCAAACCACAGAAGCAAAAGCACAGCATATGAAGAGGCCAAGGGCATTCACGAAAAGTATAGATTCATCACTATTAGCATATTCATGTAACAGATATTTATTGTTCACATCTCTATTCCAAGCACTGTACTAAGTACTGGGAATAAAAATAAAATAATAATGCATTGCTGTTACCCTCAAGAATCCATAGTCTTTACCAGGGAAAACAAACATGAAAAGGGAATAAAATCATTATACAGCATAGAAGTGTAATTGCAGAAACATGAACTTAGCTATGGGTTAGCACACAGAGAACAAGTGGGTAAATTAGCCATGGCTGGGGGCTCAGAAGAGGCCACTCATGGGTGCACAACTCACTGAGTATTCCAAGATGAAGACTGGAGAAATGGACCTTCTTGAAAAATAAGGAATAGCACTTGCAAATGTTTTTAAGAGCTGCATTACAGAGGGTCCTGCATTTACCTGTGTTCCCAGGTAAAAAACTACAAATGTTATTTTGTAGACAAATAGCAGGCCAATAAAAGATTTTAACCTGAAAAGAGATTAATCAACTTTATCATAAGAGGAGATGCTGCTGCTGAGTCTGTGGAGGCTGCACAAGAATGAAAAGGAGCTGGAAGTGGAGACCAGTTAAGAGGTTTGCAACAGTTCAAGCAAGAGCTAAAGAGAAAGTAGAAATAGAGAGAAAATATTTCCAAAAATACTTCAACAAGGAAAACAAATAATTTATCCTTAAAAATGATGTCAGGAATAATTAAATATTTGGAAGAGAGAGAGAAAAAAACTTGACTTAATGGGATTTTTTTTTATGTTTCTTGTAGCAATGTGAATTCTGGCTCAGAAAGACAAGTGACCAAAGGCAGGGAGATCTATTAGAAACTCATTACCAAGTTCTAGGGGAAGAGACATTGAGGGCTCAAACTAAACCATGGAAGAGGAAATGAAAATAAAGCAAAGGAGAAATCATAGAACAGATATGTGAAAGTTAAGGCAGATGGTTCCTTCACTTTCTTATTTATTCTTTTGACAGTTTTTCAGAGATCAGGCAGCTAGCACTTTGCTTGGTACTGAGAATTCAAGAGTCAACAAAATAAACATCCTTGCCCAAAGCATATGGCTCAGTGTAGAGAGAGATAATTTAAGTAGGTAATTATATGAAGAGATGATAAATGTTATATTGTAAAAGTAGAGAATGTTGTGGAAATACGTATGCACAGCACTCAGTATGGTGGAGAGGGGGAGGAGATGGTGATGCTTAGACTAAACGTAAAGTATGAGTAGGCATTAGCCAGACCAAATCACACAGGGAAAGAGAATCTTGCATTGGAGAAACAGCCTGGGGGTGGGGATGTCCAATGTAGTAAATGATGTGTTTAAAGCTGAGAGGAAGTTAATAAAATGGGGAATATGAATGGAATAAACTTGTTTAAGAAGTTTGGCTGTTAAATAGGTTTTATTGGAGGTCAATATAGAATCAAAACAGGATCTTGTCCCCCCCTTCCTTTTTTTTTTTTTTTTTAGTTCTAATTTACATACAAGGAAATTCACAGATTATAAGTATACAGTTCAAGTAGTATTTGGAAAACTACACACCCATATAACCATCACCTCATCCATGGTATAGAACATTTTCATCACCCCAAGAGTTCCCTCATGTCCCTGGCAAGTCAGTCCTCCAAGGAAACCAGTTACAATCTCTATTGCCACAACTTAGTTTTTCTTGTTCTAAAATTTTATATGAATGGAAGCATGCAGTATGTTCTCTTTTCTGTCTGGCTTCTTTCAATCAAAATAATAATTTTGAGATTTGTCAATTTGTGTTGTGTATCACTACTCTGTTGCTTTTTAATTGCTGAGTAGTATTCCAATGTATGAATACTCTTTGCTTTGTCTACCTATTCATCTGTTAAAGAAAATTTTATCATTTTAATGTCTTTTTAATGAGCATATATTTTAATTTTTGTAGGATTATTAGGTCATAGGTTAGATGTATGTTTGACTTTATTTTAAAAAATACCAAACCATTTCAAAATGGTTGTATCATTTTAGTTTCCCAGTAACAGTTTATGGACATTTCAGTGATTCCACATCCTTGCCAATAGTTCATAGTTTTAGTCTCTTTAAATCTTAGTAATGCCAGAGTGAGCTTTTATTTGAGGCTTTAGTTTGCAATTCCCTGATGACTGATAAATTCAAGCATTTTTCATGAGCTGGTTGATAATTTATATGTGTATATATATATATATATATATATATATATATATATATATATGTTTTGTGTGTGTGTGTGTGAAGTGTCTGTTTGAGAGTTTTTATGATTTAAGATAGAAGAGCTGAGAATATTTTTTCTTCACTTTCATTGTTGACACCATTGCAGGTGTCCACCTTTCCACTCATTTGCCCCCCTCCTCGCAGCCCCTGCTCCTCCTTTCCTCTGGCTGTCAACACACTGTTGTCTGTGTCCATGGAGGTGAGAATATTTAAATTCATAAAACTAACAATCAGTTTTAAAAGAGAAGCTGAAAATACAGAAGAGAAAAAAAAACTAAAATAGTAAGTTCTTGATAAGAAACAGTGTGTCCAAAGTTTATAATCTATGTGACAAGTATTGGATAACTGACAGACTTGCTTTTCTAATTTTGTCAGATAGGGGCTCAGGAACATTTGGTCTTTACTACTGATAGTATAACTTTGAAAACATCCAGAAAATCCTGGATGATAGCTTTTAATAACCCAAAATCACTTTTTCTGCTACAAATTAGCTTCTCCTGATTTTGAAATCACATGAAAGTTTGTCTGTTCCCACAGGATACAGGGGCCATAGGGCATACATGAAAACATGGTATAAATGAGATTAGCTCGTTAGCAATCTTATGTAACTAAAATCAAATCAAGGGACCGAATTTTCTGAATGTTAAGAGAAGTTTGTTTCTAAAGACTATTTGAAGAAGATAGATATAGATATTGTTTAGTAAGGCTATATAAAATATTTCTCAAAAGCAGATAAAAGGATTTCCTATACTATAATAGTAGGGAAATAAAAATGGTAGTCTTAGAGTTTAATGATAATCTACATCTGCATTTTGCCATTTCATAATAAGCCTGTTGCTAATAAACACTTCAAACGAGTAATGTATTTTATGTAGATACTGATGAAATAAGATTTTGACTTCTAAATTCTATGCATGGTTTTTATGGCAATGTACTTTATATGTAATCTAATCCATAAATGGTAGTAGTAAACAAAATAGAAGTGACGGACTGTGCCAGTGAGAGTTTACTTTTCTTGACATGTTGATTTGCCTCAACTCCTTGCCCACAACCTATCATATAATCAATGCTCAAGTGTTGGATGAGGTGTTATTTTCAGCTATATGCAATGGGCCACAGAAAAATAAAGTTTCACAAGTACAAAGTTCGACTGCTTTCTTATTCCCTTCCTTCTGTTGCAAAGATTATACCCAAAATGAAATGAATAAAGAGGAGAATTATAGTCTGTATTTTAGGGTTGTTAAAGGTTTTTCTGTTTCTGACAGTTTGGCTTTCTTTTGTCATTTTCTCACTTAAATGTTGTAAACTCAGAAAGTGCTAAGCTAAGATTCTTTATGTAGTGTTACACATGCCATAAGACAATATTATTTTACCATGTCAAAGTTGTTTGCACCATTTGGAGCACATCTATCATCAAAACTCAATTAAATGGAGTCTTTCTATCTTCAACTAAAACAAACTGTTTACTTAGATTTGCTCAGTGTTTACTTCGCAAGAGGTAGAAGACCCAAATAGCGCAGTAACATAGGTGTCTGGGGATATACCAGGGGTCAAAAAATTTAACCCGAAGAAGGAGGCCTTCTTCTTAGGTTGCAACAGGAGACTTGCTTTTTCTTTTGCCAAGTAAATGGCAGCATTATAATGTTATTCATACCTCACTGGTGTCCTAACAATTCCTCTATTCAAACTGAAAAGGGATATATTCTCTTTGTTGCAAAGTATTAAATTTGTCCCTAGAGATTAGTGCGTAGGCAGTTTTAAAGGATGAAACAGGATTAGATAAGGTTTCTTTACTGAGAAAGAGGTCTGTAACAGTACAGCAGAAAACTCTCTTGTATTACTTGTATTGGAAAAAAATGCCTTTGTTTTAAACACTTCAAATCACAAGTTGAATTTATTAAATCGTAACTTGACAAAATGTTTAATACGGGAGTTTTGTAAAAAGTTACAAGTAGAAAAAAATGACACTTGTTTTCATTGTATTTGAAATTTTATATCTTTGAAATCACCCTATTGTGTTTTTAATTTAAATATGTTCTAAGAGGTGATATAAAAAGGATTATAGGAATCAGAGTTATCTACTTAAAGATTCATAATGTTCCTATCTTTTTTGATGTTAGTTAGAGAGATTCAAAATCATATTACGTATCTACTGAACTCAAGCAACATTTGTTAAATTTAAAAGTGTCCAAATTATGTTGAGGGCAGTTTTAGAAAATCCCAATGGTTCATTTGGGTTCCACTTATTTGTTTATAGTTCGTAATGTTGTACAGCATAGGAAGACATGAGTATTATTTACAAGCTTACAAGAGAAATAGCAAGATGATGTTTTCTTCAAAAAGAAAAAAATCACCTGTAATAAATACATTGCTTTTCTATGTTATGTAATTTTGAAGTTATAGATCTTTCCTAATTACTGTTAAAGCAACTACAAGACTGTACAATAAAGTACTTGTGTTATGTTTTTAAAAAATTTTATATGGTAAGGAAGAGACTGAGCAAGGCTTTCTAGGCTATAATATTTTCTTCTCTTTTGGCTTCTTTATGTTTCTACAACTCAAGCTTTTGTTGAATATTATAAATCACGGGGGAAAGTTTTATTAAATAAAATGAAAAAAGTTGCAATCAGGGTCCCCAATTATTAGAGTTAAAATTTTTAATTTAAGGCTAAAGATTATGTTTCTGGCATATATACAACAAAAAAGCTAAAAATTTTTGGAAATATAAGATTTCAGCTAACAAAAACAAAAAAATAAAAAATCCCTTTGCATCTTGGTGGCACCTTGTCATCTGGAAACCAGGAAACCTTCTGCATACACTTCCCTTTTTCACATTGCTGCCAGGTTATCAATCTTCCTGTGGCAAAGCTCTGCTTACGTCAGCCCCTGCTTACAAACTATTTGTAGTTTCCCACTCTCTCTAGAACAAAACACAGACTCTTTGCCTTGACATTCAAAGTCCTCCACGGTCCTCTACACCTCCCATCACTACCTTTCTGAGTTAATTTTGTACCAGGCTTATTGACACCCCGTACCTAGACCCCTCCGCGCTGCATTCTTCGCAAGTCCCCATGAGTATCACTATGCTTTGGGACTTTCATAGTATCACTCATGCTGTTCTCACTCTCTACTTATCCTTTCCATTTTTTGCTTTGTCAGTTTCACATTTCACCTGCTGGTACCTTAGGGCAGTAAATATTTGCTGGTCTGCTTCTGATAGATATCACGATGTTGGTCTACAGTATGAAGACATTCAGATGTAATGTTCCTTGTCTACATGGAAACTCTGAATCATTTTACGGTGGCTCCATTATTTATCAGGCCAGTATAATCATCATGTTTACAGGCTGCTACTTGCTCAGTGGCTCTGGGATGTTTTTAGGATTTCTCCTGATTTGCACATATCCAATGTAGTTCAAAACACAAAGAAAAGTGTTCATGTTTTTTAACAAATATGACTGACATAGAAAAAATTCTAAGTGTGTAGTAGCTATACAAAAACAAATATCTGGGACTTCTGGCCAAGACGGAGGCATAAATATACATGCTGCATCTTCTCACAACCAAGAAGGAATTTACAACCACTTCAAAACTAAACAACAACAACAAAAAAAACCCAGAAAATCCAGAAAATCAAAACTACAGGTTAATTCAGCATAGAAATAAAGAAGAAATACTCAGACAGAAAGGTAGGAGGGGGAGAGCTGGGATGAAGAGAAAGAGGAGCAGAACAGTGGCTTCAGGGGTGGTGCTTGGTGAGTATGTGGTTGGCGGGTGCAGGTAGAGGTACAGTGATTGTAGCCATGGTGGAAAAAAACAGTCATACAGCTTAAATCCAAGAAGAAATCCCAGCCCCAAACCAAATGCATCCCAGCCCCAGACCAGTCCGGATAGCTTGCAGTTCCAGTGCCAGGGAAAATAGAGTCACATTGCTTCTGACAGTGAAAGCCAGTGGGTGTTGGGGTGAAGGAAGAAGTTATCAGTCTCAAAAAGGAAGCAGCTTGCTTAGTACGGGAAGGGGGAGAAGTGCCTGGAAAAGTGGTGGCAACTGGCACTGTTCCCTTTCAGACTCCTCCCCCACATACAGCACAAAAATGCGGTGAAACAGACACCAGCACTAATGAATACCTATGGCTCCTCCCCCTATAATGTAACAGGTGAGACAGCCCTACCAAAATCACAGAAGCAAACACAGAAAGCTGTTAAGATGAGGAGACATAGAAGTTTGGCCCAGAAGTGGGGACAGATCAAGGTCCCATTGACACAACTAAGCAGTGAGCAGATAGCGCACCTAACAGATGAGGACATAGAGAACTTACCAGATGCACAGTTTAAGGCACTGATGATAAAGGTGCTCACAGGCTTGACAGAAAAAAGTTAAACAGGATGGGGAAAGAATGAAGGCTATCCTGGCTGAAATGAAGGAAAATCCACATGAAGCAAAGGGTGAAGGAAAGGAAACCAGGGTTCAAATCAACAAACTGAAACATAAGGAAGAAAGAAAAAGTCAACCAGTACAGAAGGAGAAATTGAGAATGGAAAAAAAATAATAAGGAGAGGCTTAGAAACCTCTGGGATAGCTTTAAACATGGGAACATCTGAATCATAGGGATATCAGAAGGTGAAGAGAGATAGGAAGAAAATGAACAATTATGTGAAAAAATAATGAAGGGAAACTTGCTTAATTTGGGGAAGGAAATGGGCATCGGGTCCAGAAAGCACAGAGAGTCCCAAACAAACTAGACCCAGGAAGGACCACACCAAGACACATCATAATCAAAATGCCAGAGGTTAAGGATAAAGACATAATCTTAAAAGCAGCAAGAGAAAAGCAGAGAGTTACCTACAAAAGGGTGCCTATAAGACTATCAGCTGATTTCTCAAAAGACACTTTGCAGGCAAGAAGGGACTGGCAGGAAATATTCAAAGTGATGAAAAGCAAGGACTTACAACCAAGATTACTCTATCCAGCAAAGTTGTCATTCAGAATGGAAGGGCAAAGAAAGTGTTTTCCAGACAAGGTAAAGCTGAAGGAGTTCATCATCACCAAGCCATTATTATATGAAATGTTAAAGGGACTTATTTAAGAAAAAGAAGATCAACGCTATGAACATTCAAGTGAAAACAGTATCACAACTATCAGCAACAGAAGCTACGGAATGGAAACAAAGGTTAACTAAGCAGACAACTAGAGCAGGAACAGAATCATAGGTATGGGGAGCATGTTGGGGGAGGTCAGCTGGGAGGGAAAAGGAGGGAGAGGGAGGGTAATGGTGCAGGAACTAAGAAGCATAATTATGAGGGTGCAGAATGGACAGGGGTATGTTGAGAAGAGCTTTATGCACGACCCTTGGACATGGACTAACTGGGAGGGGGGCTGCTGGAGGGGGCCGCTGCTGTGTGGACAGGAGCAAAGGGAAAAGAAATTGGGATAACTGTAACAGCATAATCAATAAAACATACAAAAAATCTGGATGTCTACAAACATTCAGATATTGGACTGGAATTTTTTCTCCATATTCATTCTGACTTTGAGGACATTAGAATAGAATCCTGTGGTTTGAAGGTATTATAAGACAGAAGCCAAACTGAGTTTTATTAATTTCTAAAACTTTTATGATTATCTATCACTTTTGTATATATATTCCTTAAGTTATTTTTTGAATATTTGTTATTTAAGTTGTACTCTATTTCTATGAAAGTAACTCTCTATAACTAATTTGAGAACTTTTGGCAAAACATAGCTAACATGAATGAAAAAGAAACAGATATTGGATGATATGAAAAAGATAAAGGTAAGATTTGAATAAATGAATATTGTTTTTAGAGAGTACTTGTTTTTCCCACTCTCACAGGACAATATCCACTATGACAAGGAGGACCTGGGAATAGGACTGGCAAATGGGATAGTTTGGTTCGTTGCTGCTGCTGCTGATGATCATGCTGTTGCTTTTTGCTCCAAATTTGCTTTAGGACTTTGAGAACCATGGAGCTATAAGAGGTAAAGTCAGAGATTATTGGCACTTTCAAGGGTTACTTAGACTTGATAGTTTTCACCCACTTATGCATTTGAAGAGAAAACTATGCTAAAATAATATAAGAAATATCTTTTCATCACTTCAGGGCTCTGAGAAACAAATGTACAATGTCACCTACTTCAGCATCCATGAACCACAACAGGTTCATGGAAACATGCACCCAAAACCCTTGCCCAAGTTAACAGTCTATGGTAAATCAAGATGATAATTCAGGTAGTTCCACTTCTTCTCTATATCAGAGTATATTTGGTCAGGTCAAAGATGGTTCCTACAGCCATGCTATATGAAATTTTTGTATAAAACCAGTTGATCCATCAAGTTGATTTAGAAGTGTAGCAACAGATTTGTGAGTAACAAGCTGAGAATCTAGTGTACAGAGAGGAAGATCATATATGGCCATAAAAATACTTTTCTATCATCCAGAGGCTTTTAAAAGGCAGACACTATTGATATTTTATTGTAATAGAGGATACTATTATCGGATGCTTCCAATGTTCCATACACTGTGCTCCTTACATACACAAATTTATTTCATCACCTCAATGATACAATGTTAGGCATTCTTATCCCAATTATGTAGATGAATAAACAAAAAATCAGAAAACTTAAGTAATATATCCAAATCACACAGATAGGAATCAGAAGAACTGAGATTTGAATCCAGGTGTTTTTCTTAACTTACAACTCAAGTTCTTTACGACTTAAAACTACTAATACTACTTAAAAAAAAATAGCTGGCATATATTGAAAATTTTATATACTATGAGAATATTAAACATTGCATTTGATATTTCATTAAATCTTCATAACAACTCTTTGAGGGTAGGTATTATTATAGCCATTATCCTGTGAGGATAAGAAAACTAAGAAAAATTATACAATGTGCTTGGGGTTACTTGGTTAGAAAGAAGTCAAAGCAGATTGTTAGCCTAGAGAGCCTGGCTTCATCCACCTCTCTGTACTGCCTCTCATGATCTCGTTGTCTCCATGAAGTATGGCTGTTCTTGGGAGCATTGGTCAGGAGAGGGTAAGCTGCATCATAATAAATGAATCCAGAATTTCCGTGCCTTACCATAGCAGAGGGTTATTTCTAACTCAAAGTTTGTGCCCATTGCAGTTGGCTCTGTTTGAATGTGTATAATGGGAGCCAGGTGACTGAGCACCCATTATCCAGACCTGGACTCATAGCAACGGAGAAAAAAACACACAGATAGTCATATATTGGCTGCTGCCTGGATGTTACATGGCCACTCCTTAGTCTTTCCAGTTAGGGAGAAATATTCTGTCATGGTGATTGGCTCCATAGATACAGAAATAAGACTATGTGGGGAATAGTTGAACTGATATCTGGCATAGCACTGCAAGGATGTGCATATCCTAGGTGACAGGATATAAATGTGTTGTCTTGATTTGTGCTTCATTGGACAGACTTAGCTCTTAGATTACTGGGTGGAAATTCACAAACCAGTAGAACAGCTTTCATGAGTGAAGAAACATTACCATCTGATAGGCTAATACAACATTTGTTACTGGTATTTGACATCCACATTTTATAGCTTAAGAATTTCTTCTGCTAGGGGAAGGAAACTTATTTATAAGACCATATTAAGTGAAGAAAATAGATATTGTCAAATAGGGCAGGCAAGAGGTATATTTGAATAAACACTTCAAATGCTTTCAAAGATATCAATAAATACAGATGTCTACTGCACTGTTTAAAATAGGAAAAAAAGTGGAAACAACCTAAATATTCAATAATATAAAATGGATTAAATTAATTATATTAAATCTACAAATGGAATTCTACAAAACAATGTAAAATGATTAAAATGTAATAATAGAAAAACTGCTACTGATATAGTAGAAAAATAAGGTTATAAATTAATATCATATGATCTTTTTTCATAAGATAAACATATTTTTATGTAAAATATTTACATTAGAAAAAATCACCTAAATGTTTAAATTTATCATTGGGTAATAAACTTTAGAGAACTTTTTGGAGGAGTTTGGGGACAAGGAGCTTGCCTACATTTTCTACATTGAATACTTAATATGTTTTAAAGTTAAATTAACAATGAATATCAATTAAAAGAATAGATATAAAAACATGAAAAATAGCATGTGAAGCCCAGGAAACACTAAATAAAACTACATATTTAATCATAACAAAAACAAAGAATCACATTCAGATAATTCAATGACAGTGATCTTTCATAATAATTCTTGACCACTTCCGGCTCCATAATCAATTCACATTTTACTTCCTCCTTAGACTCATCTTCTGCACAAAGCCTTACATGATTCTGCAACTCCTACCACTCAGAGCTCCACATCAGCTGGAAAACAATGGCATGTTTCTCTCTCCCATCAAACTATCAATTACTTAATATCAGGGATGCCAGCTCATTCCTCCTGGTATCCTCTAGCTAATATTTCTAGTTTCAGAGTTCTTCTTGGCCAATGGTCTTTTACATTGCTGGCAGAGTTCTGTTGACATAATAAAAATGGAAATGGTGTAATATCTTTTGGAAATTATTTATTTCCTTATAGTTAGCTTATTCTAAATTTTGCTGTAGTAACATATAACCATTAAATCTCAGGTCTCTCAAAAACAAAAGTTTATTTCTCCCTCGTGCTACAAATCATTGGGGAGCAGCAATGACTGCCCCCACAGGTCTTTTTCATTCTAAGATTTGTAAAGGAAAAATAACCATTTTCTATCATATTGAGAAAAGAGTAATGGCACAATCATTCCTTAGCTCTTAAAGTTTCTGCTCAGATGTGATATACATCATTTTGGTTCACAGGTCATGTGGCCAGACCTGTGACAGTGGTGCAGTGACTAACATAAACCTGTTGAAGGTGGCACTTGCAAATAATTGGAAACAATAACAGAACAAATAACAGTAATGCCTCCTCTTTGCATTTTGTATAGTTTTTACAGGTATTAATAGTTGAAATTGGGAAAAATGAATAGGAGTTGCCTAAATTTACTTCCTAATATAATGATTATTTGTCTGTAAGAAACAATATAATTTTACAATCTCATTTTGACAAAAGTCAAATAAAAAAGGACCTTAAGCTTCTGTTCAGGTCAATGTGGCTTGGCAAAATTGTACTTGGCTCAAATAATTAGCAGGATAATAATTTAAAAATTGACAAAGAAGCCCTGGAGTATTTCAACTCTCCAAGAACTAGGCATGACTATTTCTTATGTTTGTGGTACATCACACCTATTTCCACATAGATACTGAAGAGCCATACAAGCCAGTAATGGCTGATGGCACAATCTAAATTTTCCAATGCTAAGCCATTGTATAGATATATCCTCTCTCAATGGAGTCCAGGAAGAATCCATAAAATGCTCATCTAGTTCCTCAGGGTGTTTCGTTTCGTTTTGTTTTTACCTTTGGATGCATTGGTTCCCCTTAATAGCCAGAATATTTCCAATAATTCAAATAATTTCTTTAAAATGCTGAAAAGCTTGAATTTTGCTGATGGTGCACCATGATTTTCTAGTGGCTTTAATGTCTATTGACTAAATGTTAAGCCAGAAAACTTTATAACTCATACTTCAGTGGAAAACTATTCCAATAAATTTTACTAATGCATAAAAAAAAACCACTAGTTGAATTATTTTAAAACTATAGTGTGGGTCATTTTTAAGAGTTCTGTCTTATTCAACTACAGTAATTTGATCTAAGTTTACGCTAGAAGATATCTTTAGTCACTGGTTTTAAAGAATGGATAAGAATTATTTGTAACTACCATATAAGTTGTTTGTTTATGTAGATGCAGCCAAAGTATTTAAGTGTGCTTGAGAACATTTTCTTTTCTTAAATATATTTATTTTACAGTTTTATTTACATTTACAAGCTTGGAAAACCCTTCCATATAGAGCAGAGATTTTTAAACTTTTTCATCTCATGGCACATATACCATAATTGCTAAAATTCTGCTGGACACTAAAAATATATATATTTTGCCAATCTGACAAATATCGACATCATTTTAAGTCATTCATACTGGACAGCTATTATTGTGTTGGCTGTTGTCATTTTTTGTTTTGCTTTGTTTTGTTTGACAATTTAAGGGAACAGAGGTCAGTGACCCTGCCTAAATAGGTAGGTATGCACACCAGCTGGAAATGGCAGATCTAGAACTATGAGACACACTTGTTCACAAGCAAAGCTGTTATTTTGAATCACACAGACAAAAGAAAAAATACTCAGTTTCTTTTAGGAATCTGAATATTAAAAAAAGAATCCAATTTAAGATACGCTGCCTATATGTAGAAAAAGTCTTTCTTCTTGTGTTCTTTGGTAAAATATTTGCAAGGAATGAAGATCTATACAAACATATATAAAGAGAATATATAGTGTGTGTGTGTATATATATATATATATATATACAGTTATATATAGTTAAACATATAGTTGCAAATATGTATGTAAATATATGTATAGATATGTATGTATTTGTATAAATACAGATATATAGTTATAGACCTACATATAAGTGATTTTAGGTTTTTTTTTTTTTTTTATACTTTAGAGCTTCATCACTTCTCATTTTCTGGAGAAGTTGTGCAATGTATAAATGCATAGTTTGGGATAGAAGTAAAATACAGGATACACAGTGCTCTGAAACCACTTATCCTGGGTAATAAAGGTAGAGCAGACAGTTAAACTGCCCTTTGAGGATAATGCCACAGAGAAACACCAGCTTCCAAAAGCTAACTGTAGCCTTGACTATGCTCAACAAAGCTACTCACTGTTACAATGTATATTCACAAAATATCTGAAATTGGTCACAGCATCACATGTTGACAGTTTTATTTGTATGTTAGAGATAAAAGCAGTAGGCACTCTCCCTATAAGCTGCACTATATTCTAAACTTGAGCCCACAATGCCTGGCTCTCACATGGTAATGATGTGAGAGTGTGCTGCCACAACCCTTCATAAAATTTACTGATATATACAAAACAAAGAGAGTGCTTTAATAGTCCTGAAATTATACTTCCACATTTCAATGGAAATCTTAAAACTGGAGGCAGGCTGCAATTCTAATTCAAGGTACAAACACTTCACTTATAATTTCTGTTGTAAATAATTAAAGTAATACTTAAAACATTAAGGTTAGTCAGACCTTTGTTTTCATTTCTATTTTGGTTGTAAAAGTGTGTCAGTTATAAGTATACCAAACTCCAAACTCATATGTGTTTGCTAACTTGGTTCAATGGATGGATGCTGCTGCCTGGAATGATCACTTTAAACTGAAATATGCTTAACAGCACTTCAAGTTTTAAAACAGCAGTGTTTTTAGGCAAGGTGAACACATGATAACAGTCATTCCCTAGCTGTAAATTTCTTAGGCTAATAGATATGTTACAAACAATATCAACTAAAAGCCAAACGTCTATATTTTTTTGCATTTAACCTGAACTGAGTTACGATATAATTTCAACATATGACATCCCATTTCAAAAATTATTTTCCATAGTCAGATATGTATACTTTTAGGCATTTTAATTTCTTGAATTAAAGGACACAATGTAGGTAAAGAGATTCCTATATTTCCAAGTTCTCTTTTGATTGGGAAGGGACAGTGCAGGCCCATCTGTTTTGCAGCAAAGAAAGCCCCAAACCATCTGTGTAGAACCACATGCCAGCTAAAACACAGAGATATGCACAGTTTTTTGTTATGAAAAATTTTGCAGTATTTTTTCTGTATTAGTGTGAATAAATTAGCAACAACTAAATTAAAGAAATCTTTAAAGAACATATTAACTTTCTAGTGCCTGCCGTAATTTATATCCATTTAGAAATTATAAAAGATGCATTGTCCCCATATGAATTTGTCCTTACTATTTTCAATTGAAATTACTCATCTGCAAAGTAAAATTGCTTCATTGTTGGTAATATAAGTTCATGTTTATAAAATTGCTTTTGATTGAGAAAATCTTCGACTTTCAAACAGTAAATAATTTTGATTTTTTTGTTCAGCTACAAACACTAGTACAGTAAGATGAAGAGGATAGTTATAAATTATATATTATAAAAATGTCTGCATAATATGGTACACCAGAATGTTTTATGGAATACTTTGGAGAATTTTTTGTTTTTCCATTGAAATAATTCTGCTGTGGTATTTTTTACATTCTACTAGAGTAATTGAATATATGTGTTAACTGCTGCATTGGGGAGTCAGTAAGAATATTGACTAATGGAATAAGTGCTTATTATATTTTATAATTCTAAGGATGTGAATAATTATATTAGTATTTCAAAAATACTTGTGGATTTAAAATATTTCACATAGCACCTAATAGTGGGGCTTTTGCCTACTTTACAAAGTTGGCTATCTGAGCTGTTTTTTTCCAAAATCAGTAAAACATGCAGGCCAACAATCTAAAAAAATATCGCAAAAACCACTTCCCGATTTTTTCACAAGTCTTCTATCTTTATCCTGCTTTAGTTTACGTGACTGCAATTCGATGACCTAGAAAATAACAAATAACAGAGATATGTGAATGTATATCAACTCTTTAATGCGCAGTAGCTATTGAAGAAATATGCCTCTCTTTGAGAGACCTTTTCTATTATGTTCTACAATGATGCTGAAAATGCTTATTATCTGTTTTAAAAACATTAAAAGCATTAAAGTCAAGCAGCTCATTTTTCATTTTGTTAATTGCCTAACATACTAATGTTGCACTAGGTTGTTTTTTTTCAGTGGTATAATGATGCAACAATATTTACATACCAACTCTGGTTTTCCTTTAATGGTTTCTATAACAAGATCATAATTTCCTTTAGCGTAATCACTGGCAGATTTATTTGGCGTCCCATCTTTGCTCTGCTCTGGCTTAGGGGGCCTGGGGAGAGCACATACTACTTTTTCTCCCTTTTGCCATTAAGTACACTCTGTTCAAGTGTAGTTGCTGCAGGTCTGGGTTACACTCTTGCCAAACATTCACATTTAGAAAGCTTTTAGGACAGAGAATTCATAGAAATTAATTAATTCCTCTAAACTCTGCCCAAAAGCTTTACCAAACTGGTTTACCCACCATCATTTTACTGCACAGTCAAGATGTCAATATGTGAAAGTGGGTGGTTGGAGAAAAATTTCATTTAACTAGTTTCAATATATTCATAGGAAAGGTGACATTATAAAAAAGAACATTATGATGTGAAGACTTTTCTAATCTGAGAGCTGACTTGGATTACCATTGTTTCAAACCAGACAGACCTATATCATTCCTCCTGAGAAGTCCCGATGATCTGTCCTCCACCTACCATGAGCAAGAAATGCTATGTAACACTGCACAGCAGTGCAAATTTCTATTCTGAACTTTTTATTTTCCCACATAGAAAAATAATAAGGCATTAGGATTTGTCTGGCTACTTTGCTCAATATGCCTTGGAAGCAGCTGAAAACATCGTAATATGACATTCCAAATTTAGCTCCATTTGTTCTGCATAGAGAAACAAACCAAAAAACAAAAAAACAATTTCAAGCTGTCTCCTAAACTGAGCTGATTTCATAGAAAAATACCATTAATCGGAGCACTCACTACAGATTGGTGTGACTTGTTCTTTGGATGACATTGTATGAGATAACTTTACAAACCTCTCATTATGTTTCAGAGATAGTTTGTTAAATGTCTAGATTCTTTTTAGATAAGTAGTGAGTGACCTGTTTTAAACCACAGGAAGGCATAGTTTTGAAAAGGAAAACTCTTCACACATGATGGAGTTGGGCAAAGCTATGATTTTCTGCTTGGCTGGAACACGGTCTATGATTCAGTTACAAGGTTAATCAATCTGAACTAAAATGTAAAAGGATATGCATAAAAGATACACATAAAAATGGGATCCTTAATGTCCCAGAGGAACATGTATTTATATGTTCTCACAGGGGTGACTCAAGCTAATTTCATTGCTTTCATGGAATCTCTAATGATTACTTTGAGTGTTGTTAATTCCCTCTGCTGCAAGACATCCCTTTCTCAGGAAAAGTTAGAAATATATATCAGAACCTGTGACACGGGCCTGAAAGAAATTCTCAGCATGTTAAAAGCAGACATAATTATTCACTACAATCAATAAATGAAACACATTTAATATTTTATTAAAGTGTTCTTACAATAATTGAAACTCAGAGCAGGGTTTATTTCAATTAACTTGGGAATCAAAATAAATATTTAACTTATTTAGCATTCCACAATTAAGATCTATAATTTAAAAGATATGTAATTAGTTTTCTCTCTTAAATGAAACTGCTCTACATAGCGTGGGCCAGAGCTTTACTTTACTTTACTCTTTCAAGGGGCCTTTTGTTTTTGGAAGGTTTTCTTTTTTTCTACATTTCATCTGCTCAAAAAGAGTCAAACCCAACTGCTCCAATACCTGCACAGTCAAGGCTTTCTTCTTTTTTATAATGTATGTCTGCTTATTAAAGTCTTCAAGACATCCTAGACTTAGGCAAACAGTGTCCAAATGTACCATATTTAGCTTCTATCTCAAAAAATCCCGAGCTGTCAATTTAGGTGTTAAAGAGACCATTTGTAAAGCTTGGCTGGGAATTGCCATTATTGACTGGAATGTGTGTTTATCATTACATTCAATGATGAAAGTGGAACATGTAGCATATGAATAAATGTCAGCAGATGTTTCTTTTAAATGGCCTGATTTCAACCTCCTGTTGTTTGTCTTGAATACAAATATTAAAAAAGGGAAAAAGGCAGAATTTTTTATGACATAAGTGCAAGGGTAGTTCGATTTTTTGAAAAGCAACAAAAATAATGGCTAGAATATCAGACTGTGAGAGGAAAGTAGAATTAAGAGTTAGTTGGCTGTGTTTGACTACTCTTCTGGGATTTTAAATAGACTTAGCAACAGGAGAGATTTTCAGTATATGGTTATAACAAAATTTAATTGCACAAATTTTTGTGCTTACCAGCTGTTATTAATGATTTTTTTAAATAGCTGAATTTGATTATTGCATGGAGGATGTTCAGCTTGGGTAAGGGTCTTTAAAAGTCTTTCTCTCTTATTTGGAGACATTGAATATAAATATGCAGTAGCAAATAGACATTGTTTTCTAACAACTCTTACTTTGAAAGGTAGACTTCGAACATAGAAAGTGTATTTTACATATTTTAGTGAGGGAAAAGCAACATCAACTCAGTGGTATACAAATGAAACAGATATTGTGGATGGAAAGACACAGCCTTGCCCTTTGTTCACTTCCGCAGCAAGTTTTGTGAATGTACTATATTTAGTGGGACTCCTGTGGTGCTTGGGGGCTGTAAATATTTGGGTGTCATTTGAAGAGGTGTAAAATGACTAGAGATAAATTCTGGGTGGGCTGTAAGAGCAGGAAATGTTACTTTAAAAATCAGGCACTCATATTAAATTTCCAACATTATTGGTCTAAAATACTCCAGAGAAAATTTTCAAATAATAATAAAATGGTTGAGAATTTGTCACCATTTCCACTTTATTTAAATGATAATAATTTGTACTTCAGATCGTAAGGAGCACTAGAGGCTAATGCTTATGTCTGTCAGAAACACAGAACTTCCAAAGCCATTGAAGTTATGAGCAAAACATGTTTCAAGCTTCAAAAAGGGCAATGAGTCAGGGTCGGCTTTTTATCCTTGGCTTTCATTTCAGTAGCAGGATTGTCTGTAGCCACTGTTAATGGTGGGCATAGATATCGCATACACAATTAGTCATTTTCTTTTAATTTTGATAGTGTAAATGCCTAATTGCTTGTGCAATTAAAAGAAGCACACGTTTTCTGCCTGTAAAATAGAAGGCTAGGGTAGAATGTAAATTAAAACCATTAGTGTAATTTTCTGACTTGTGTATCAACAAATTATATATGTTTTTTCTATATGTTTAGTATTTCTGTAGTATTGATCAAAAAGCTAGCCTTGAAAATGGGATATGATCTCACAGAATGCTTAATTACCCTGAAGACAAAGAACATTTTGACAGTCATGCTAATCAAAATGTCAAGTTTAATATTTAACAATCAAGCCATTAATCATTAAAAGAAAAAAAAAAAGGAATAAAGTACTCTATGTGTTTATTGAAGCTTTCTTGGAGAATAATGCAGCATTTATTTTGATAACCCCTCTGAAATGCAAAACTGAACCTAAATCTGTTTTTTCATTAGTTGGCACATGTACACCATTCATCCTTGCAGGTCAGAAATAGCAAAACTACACTTACTTACATTTCTGTCACTTAGACTGAAAACATGCCCCAGCCAGTACTCCATTCCCACCAGACACTTTCAATACCAAACCAGCACCTTTCATCACTGTGCACACTTAACACATTCCTTCAGTTCAGCACTTTGCATAACCTCTTTCCATCACAAATATAAATTGTAGTTCCCCTTCCAAAGAACCCTCGGTTAGGCCACGGTCACCTTCCTTCACATTTTTCTCTAATTTTTTTTCTCTTTTTTAACTTTCTTTTTGTCCTTGTTTTTCCTTCTTAATCTGGGCACAAATATATACAAACCTCCACATTAATAGGTCTATGACACCTATTCCAGGGCTCATCCTCATCTACAAAATTACTTGACATATGGAATATGAAATGCCTATTAATTAACTCTGCTTCATTTAACTATGCTTAACCAGGATCAAAATTAGGATCTGAGGCTCTAATATGATGAAATGAAATTACTAACTAGTTGAAGAGATCTTTGGATGATTATAACATAAGAGGACCTGAGAAATGCTGGAATTTAGTTATGCTTCATTTGTCACGTGAGGAAATGGGACACTGAGAGGGCAAAGGGGCCTGTGCTGTGTTTGGAACAAAAAGGTCAAGAAACCCTTCAGTCACTCCAGCTCTGCTCACATGCTGGAGTATGAACTCATCCCCCCAGCTGGGTTCTTCTACATATCATGGGCCAAAGGATATGTCACCCAACCTTTCTGAGCTGCTCTTTGCTGTCCCAAGTGTCCCAAGTGAGCCACAACAGTGGGAGAGGCAAGCGGGTGATCCTGCTAAGTATTACAAATGAAAGAGGACTTTATAAGGATTGAACTGAATAAATATTGACCAATAAGAAATTACATTTAATCCACAGAGAAAAAACTGTTATAATATGGGACTTAGTAATAAACCTTTTGTAATAACACGTCTCATATATAAGTATTCTATGGTGATAGGTGGCCTTCATTCTCACTGAACCATTTTTAGCTGCCAACAATAATGAATGTCATTTTTTATTCTTAATAAGCCCCAAAGGCCTAAAAATGATGACTCGTGTTTAGGAAAATAGATTCAATAGAAAAGATGAGGGTTTGATGACATGTATCCCTCTTACATTAAGAACCACTAGTTAAAATACGAGGATTACTACATTCTTAAAGTTACCTTTCTCACTGAAGCTATCTAGTATCTTTCAGAATGAATTTTAGAAAATCATAAGTTATGAGGGGCACTGGATTTGATAATATTAAGCAAGTTTTGTTATTCAGGAACTAAGAGATACTCTGTTAATATCGTTTTGTGATGCTAGAAGATTGGGGGCTGTGAGGAACAGGACATAGTACACAGCAGTTTTCAAATGCATTTGATTACATTTCCTTTAGAATACATACCTCATTGTACTAGTGCTCTTGGAAAAGCTTTGCACCTGATGTAGTTTAATGCTCGGACACTCTAATTGAGTAATACAAAGTTAAAGTAGCCTAATCGACTAGCAAAAAGATAAAGTAGTCTATTACCATGTCACACCTAAAGCTGGGAAAGAGCAAAGGGCTTTGATCACTTAGGCCTGAGGGTTTTGTTTTGTTTTGTTTTTTACTTCCTTGTGGAAGTCCCAGAAGCCATCATGATTCTCACATTAAGATTTTTTATTGAGTTTTTCTATTTTTCTCTTTATTTGGTGTACTGTTAGAAATAATCTATAGCTTCTAATAATTTAGGCTTCAGTTCTCAACTAAGTCAAATAGCAAGAACTACATAGAAACTTGAGAGAAGTGGAGTTTAGGGCCCAGTGAAGAGTCTATCGGGGTAGCTTGTCCCTCACATTGCGTGATTAAAGAGCATTGAGCATCCACTGGCTCCAAAAGCTCCAAAATGTATTAGTACTTTTTATGTACAAGGCACTGGGTTGCGCTCTTTTACAAAGATTATTTTAACCACTTTCGAAGCTAGGTGTGTCATTCTTATTTTCCAGAAGAAAAATTGATGCATAGTTTCTAGAAAGCATGAGTCAAAAGGGCATGTTTCTCCTAAGGTCCTCCCCTCCTGAGCAGGTTGGGAAAGAGCAGCCCAAATAATAGGTATGAAGAACCAGGCGAGGAGAAGGATAGAGATAAAAAATGGAAAATCTTACAGAGCGCTTATTATAATTACTGAAATCAGAGAGCAGTAAGAATTTTTTCAGTCTGTCAGTAAATTCTCATTGATATTAAAGGTAGGGTTTTAATAGTTAAAGATGCTCAATTTTATTTCAGCAAATAAGGGAACAGATGCTAAGACTTTCAAAGTAGCCTCTAGTCTCAGCATCAGCCAACTCAGGTAGAGCTAAGTCTGAAATTATAAAGAGAATTCTTGATACCCCTTATTATTATGCTTTAACATAGACATCAAATTTAACTCTTAAAGGGACCTTCAGTTCACTGCACTCACGTTTTGTTGAGTTTTGTTTCTTTGTTCCTGATATAAACAACCAATTAAAAGTATTAAGGCTTTCTGCGGGCAGTATATTCGAGGTTTCTTATTCCCTCACTAGCTCAATCTTTTGGTTTTCATACATTCTTAAAAACAATGTTGTTTTCTGTATCATTGCATGTATTTGTAAAGGTTGTTATCAGAATCAGAAATTTCTTTTTTGAAAGAGCTTTCAAAATGATAAATCATAAAAACTGAAGAAAAAATGTTTCTCAGACATGTATAATATTTAATTAGGAAACCATTTGATACTCATTTTTATACTATTTTATACATAAATCTTCACTATTTATAAGATTAAAATACAAAACTTATGTTTTCTCCTTTATTAAAATGGCTAAAAAAGAAAACTGCACCTAATAATTTAAACCCTGTAAAACAAAACAAGCAATATTAAAATTTTACTGTGACTCATTATCTTTATATACTAACATTGTCAGAGTTAAATCACTATCTATCAAATATAGGAACAGAATGATACAACATGGGATGAGCCAGATATAATCAGATAACTTTTAATCTCTGCAATTGTGAATCTCATATTAATGAGGAAATTCACATCAGAAATTAGTAACAGGAGGTATCTTACAGATGGATGGTGTTAAAAATTTCAATCTAAAATGAAAGTAGCAGCAATGCAAATTAGTGTAAAGTGTAACTCTTGTTCACAATAAAACAACTCAGATCAAATTGCACAGATTTAGAATTGAGTGTGTTAATTCTAGGCATTGTCAGCACTTAGTTTCTTTGAGAACATCAATCACTCATCTTTCTGATAATTCTATAAAAACTGTTTTAGACAAGTGTCCTATTCTAAATGGTACTGTTCCAATCCCTCTGCTTTGACCTGCGGGCTTACATATTCCTTCAACTATTTCCACGTGAGAGGTTCCAATCTAAAAGCTTATTTGTTTTTTAAGAAAAGGAAAATAGAGTTTGATGCCCAAAGAGTTGGACCATTTTATGTTAGTACCATCCCTTGACAGAGGATTTTCACTGAGGAAATGAGAATTTTCAGGCATTTGGGTCCAAAGGGAAAAAAAAATACTTCCTCTCAAACATTTCCAGCTTAGAATATTTGGTGAGCAAACTGGAATTTTCAAAATTTTTAAAAAAGGGAGAAAACATTTTGGCTGATAAAATGCTCCTGAATAAAATATTAACTGAAACAAATGTTTAATTCAGAAAACACCTGCCAATGTAGATGTGCCCTTCAATAAATATGGCATCTCCATCCTGATGTAACATGTTTCTTAGCAATGAAATGTTGGCATTAAATTTAAACATAAGTGCAGTATAAAACAGGCATATAGCTGTATCTTGTGGACATGGTGTTATAACAGCTAGGCCAGGAATTTTCAATGTTTTCAATCCACAACATTTTTATATTAACACGATTTAGAAACCATAATTAAATAACAAGGTGTTTAATGACATATACAAGAGAATAGTAATATATCCACAGTGATACTGGTCTGTTTCTTAATAATCTATATAACTGGAGTAGTCTGAAAATAAGGCTTATAAAAATATCAAGACAGTAAAGTTTTGGGGTAAAGATTGTTAGCAATCTTTGTTTTCTGGATCATGCCAAATATCTTCAAAGCTTCTTATATATAACTGACAATGCATAAGCTATTTGTTTTCTAGTGAATTCTTGAATACCCTTGAGACAAATGCATCTTTGTAGAATAGAGGCAATAAAGAAGTTTATAGATATGAATAAAAATAATTTTTTCATGGATTTTCAAATTACGTCCCTTTTAAAAACTTATTATATAAAATAAGAATCTTTAATTTGCAATAAAAATATTCAATGGACATCATACTTGCAAACCATGAAAACTGGCAGACACTATACAATCTTATTTTTAAAAATAATGTAGAAAGGTTTTACAACTAAAAAATTACAATTGTCAAAATAAAGAAAACCAGATGCTACCTTGGTCAAAAAAGAAGTTTCAAAGCACAAGAATACTTTAATTACTATGACAGTTATACTCTATCCTATAGGTTTGAATTGATTCCAGGGGGAAAACATGTTTACAACTTATTCAAATCTATATGTTTTTAACCAAAAAGCTATACTTTAAAGACTCATATGAATGCTTGATTAACAAGTGTTCTTTTTCGAACTATATAGCAGACTTTCGGCCAAGATGGAGGCATAGACAGACACGTTGTGCCTCCCTCCACAACTAAGAAGGAATACAACTACCTCAAAACTATAAACAACCAGAAGTTCCAGAAAATCAAACTGCATGGAAGTCCAGCAAACAAAGATATAAAGAAGAAATACTCATCTAGAAAGGTAAGAGGGGCAGAGTCAGGGAGGAGAGGACTCGGTGTGGAGATGGCAGCAGCGACGGCAGTGTCAGGCCAGCAGAAACTGCAGTCACATGTTTTAAAAAGTCAGGAGGGACACCTGGGAAGCTTTCCCATCTCCTCACTGGACCTCATTGCTCATCGTCCCAGCACTGGGGAAAATCAAGCCTTGTTGTTTCTGACTGTGCAGACCAGTGGGGGTTGGGGTGAAGGCAAAAACTGCCAATCTCACAGCAGAATCCGCTTGTTTAAAGGGCCCCCACAGTCCTAGAATGTCAGCAGACCCACCCACTCTGGGAACAACAGCCAGGACAGCAGCTAGAGGGGTGCCAGTCTGTTGTGGAAGTGGGAGAGGTGCCTGGAAAAGGGGCGAGTGCTGGGCAGGTGGCATTGTTCGCTCTTGGACCCCTCCCCCACATACAGTGCCACAACGTGGTGAAACAGGTTGCCCTGTACTGAAAAATCACTAAGGCTCCACCCCTTGCAATATAACAGGAGTGACAGGGACAGCTCTACCTGGGATGCAGAGGCAAACAAACACAGGAGCCTGTCAGAATGAGAAGACAGAGAAGTATGGCCCAAAATGGGGAATGAATCAAGGTCCCAGTGGGAGAACTAAGTGACAAGGAGATAGCCAACCTCACAGATGAGGAGATAGACAACCCAACACATGCAGAATTCAAAACACTGGTGATAAAGATGCTCACAGGCTTGACAGATATGCATAAGAAAAGAAGTGATGACTATGCTAAGTGAAACGAAGAAAAATCCACACAAAACCAATGGTGAAGGGAAGGAAACCAGGGTTCATAGCAATGATTTGGAATATAAGGAAGAAAAAAACGGTCAACCAGTGTAGAATGAGGAAGCAAGAACTAAAAAAATGAGACAAACTTCCCAAATTTTGTGAACGAGTTGGACATACAGGTCTGGGAAGCAAGAAGGGTCCCAGGCGAGTTGGACCCAGAGGGCACCACACCAGGATGCATCACGATTGAGATGCCAAAGGCAAAAGACAAAGGGAGAGCCCTGGGGGGGCAGCAAGAGAGAGACAGAGAGTTGCCTACAGGAGGGTGCCTGTAGGACTATCAACTGATTTCTCAGAGGACACTTTGCAGGCAGGAAGGGACTGGCAAGCAGTATTCAATATGATGAAAGGCAACCTGCAACCAGGATTACTCTATCCAGCAAAGCTGTCATTTGGAATGGAAGGGAAGATGAAGTACTTCCCAGACAAGGTAAAACTAAAGGAGTTCATCATCACTAAGCCATTATTATATGAAATGTCAAAGGGACTTACTTAAGAAAAAGATCAAAACTATGAACACTAAAATGACATCAAATTCACAGCTATCAACAACTGAATCTAAAAAATAAGAACAAAATCCAACTAAGCAAACCAGAACAGGAACAGAATCATAGGTATGGGATCATTTGGAGGGTTATCAGTTGGGAGGTATGAGGGGATGAAATGGGGAAAGGATGCAGGGATTAAGAAGCATAATTGGTTGATACAAAATAGACAGGGGAAAATTAAGAATAATATAGGAAAGGGTGAAGACAAAGAACTTATATGCCTGACCCATGGAAATGAACTAAGGGGGGAGTGGGATTGCTGGAGGGAAGGAGGGTACTTGGTGAAGGGAAGCAAAGGGCAAAAAAAAAAAAAAAAAAAAATTAGAACTAATGTATCAAAAAATATACTTTAAAAAAGTGATCTTTTCTTTGAAAATATTTTTATAACACAATGCTATTAAAATTTTATTCAAAAGCTTTATAATGAAGTATTTTGCTTGAGAGGTGTTTAAAGTTTTCCCCCCAAAACTTTTATCTTATTATTATATATCACTTTATCTCAGTAATTTTCAACGTTTTTCATCATATGGCACATATAAACTAATTCTTAAAATTCGTGGCACACCAAAAATATATTTTTTGACAATGTGACAAAAAATAAGTATAATTTTGATTCATTCACAGAAGCAGGCTACCATTGTGTTGGCTGTTGTTATTTTTTATTTGACAATCCAAGAAAAATAGGTCATTCTCCTGACAAAATAGTCAGGTATTGCATGTTTTAAAAATTCTTACAGCACACTGGTTAAAAATCCTTGGTTTATTTGACCAATTATTTGATAATACATATGGCTTCCAATTGATGAGATACATGTCAGGTAAAGCTACACAAGAGAGTGGGAAGTAAGGGAAAACACAGAATTAAACCTCTATGAGAACAAAGATAGTGAGGTATAGAGGAAAGCCCAATCATGAATTTGATGGATGTGTAAGAGGGACCTTTGGAGCATCATGCAATACAGGGCTCCAGAAGAGGGAGAGAGAGAGGGAGAGAGAGAGAGAGAAAGAGAGAGAGAGAGAGAGAGAGAGAGAGAGACAGAGACAGAGACAGAGACAGAGATAGAGATCAAGAACCTATTTGAATAAATGATGACCAAAACTTCCCTAACCTGCTGAAGGAAAATGATACACAGTTCAGAAACTGAAGAGAGTTCCTAACAAGAATAATGCAAAGAGGCCCATATGAAAATCATAAATAAAATGACAAGAGTTAAAGACAAAGAGAGAATCTTAAAAGCACAAGAGAAAAATTTAGTTACCTTCAAGGGAGCTCCCTTAAGACTGTCAGCTGATTTTTCAACAGAAACATTTGAAGCCAGAAGGGACTGGAAAGAAATATTCAAGGTTATGAGAAGCAAGGACCTACAACCAAGACTAATTTACCAAGAAAGACTACTACTTAAAATTGAAGGAGAAATAAAGAGTTTCCCAGACAAGAAAAAGCTAGATAAGTGTGTTACCCCCAAGGCAGTATTATAAGAAATGTTAAAGAGGCTGCTAGAAAAAGAAAAAAAGAAAAAAAGAAGGAAGAGGAGGAGGAGGAGGAGGAAGAAGAAGAACAACAACAACAATAACGACAGAATTAAAAGAATAAAATGCCAATAAATACATGCCTATCAATAATCACTTTAAATGCAAATGGTTGAAATAATCTAATCAAAAACTATAAAGTAGCTAAATCAATAAGAAATCAAGACATATATATATATATATATATATATATATATATATATATATATATATACCTTAGAACAAAAGATACACACAAAGTTAAATTCATGAAAAAAGATATTTTATACAAAAGGAAAAGGAACAAATGTTGAGCAGCAATATTTATATCTTACAAAGTAGACTTTAAAACAAAGGTTATAGTAAAAGACAAAGAAGGGCACTACATAATTATAAAGGGAGCAATTCAACAAAGGATATAACCCTAGTAAACATTTATACACCCAACACAGGAGCACCTAAATATGTAAAGCAAATCTTGATGTACATAAAAGGAGAGACTGACAATCATAGTTGGGGATTTTAACACTCCATTTATATCAATGTATAGATCTTTCAGACAGAAAATCAACAAGGAAATGGTAGCCTTAAATGATACACTAGATCAGATGGATTAAATTGACATCTTCAGAGTATTTCATCCTAAAGCAGCAGAATATACATTCTTTCAAGTGCACATGGAACATTTGTTAGGATGGATCACATGTTAAAACACAAAACAAGTCTCAATAACTTTGAAAAGATTGAAATCATATCAGCATCTTTGCTAACCATAATGCTATGAAACTAAAATTCAATCACAAGAAAAAAAATGAAAAGCACACAAAGACATGAGCACTAAATAGTATGTTGCTTAACAATGAATGGGTTAATAATGAGATCAAGGAAGAAATTAAAAGTTTCTTTACAACAAATAAAAATAAGAACACAACAACTCAAAATTTATGTAAAGGTATCCTATAAGAGAAGTTATAGCATAACAGGCCTATATCAAGAAACAAGAAAAATCTCAAATGAATAATGTAAATTTGCACTTAAAAGAACTTGAAAAAGAACAACAAAGTCCAAAGTGAGTAGTAGGAAAGAAATAATAAAGATCACAGCAGAAATAAACAAAATAGAATCTAAAAAATAATACAAAAGGTCTATAAATCCAAGAGCTGGTTCTTGGAAAAGATAAATAAGATCGGCAAAGCTTTACCTAGATTCATCAAGAGAAAAAAGAGAAAGGCCCTAAATAAATAAAATTAGAAATGGAGGATAAATAACAATTGACACCAAAGAAATACAAAGAACCATAAGAAAATATTTTGAATAACTATATGCCAACTGGACAGAATAGATAAATTCCTAGAAACATACAATCTTCCAAAACTAAATCAGGAAGAATCAGAGAATCTGAATAGACATATTACACCTAGTAAAATTGAAGGAGTAATTAAAAAATAAAAATAAAAATAAAAACTCCCAAAGAACAAAAGCCCTGGACCAGATAGCTTCTAACACGTGAGTTTTACTAAACATTCAGGGAAGAACAAACACTTCCCCTTCTCAAATTATGTCAAAACATTCAACAGTAGGAAAACTGCCAAGCTCATGTTATACATCCAACATTATTCTAATTCCAAAACCAGATAGACACCACAAATAAAAAATGTGATACGCCAGTATCCCTGATGAACATAGATGCTAAAATCCTCAACAAAATATTAGCAAACTAAATACAGCAATGCATCAAAAAGATCATACCCCATAATCAAGTAGGATTTATTCCAAAGATGCAATGTACAATATCCTGAAATCAATAAAGGTGATACACTACATAAACAAAGTGAAGGATAAAAACAACATGTCACATCAATAAATGCAGAAAAAGCATTTGATAAAATCCATCACCAATTTATGATAAAACTTCTCAGCAAAGTGGGAATAGAAAGAAAATACCTCAACATAATAAAGGTCATGTGTGAAGCCAACATCATACTTAATTGCCATAAACTGCAAGCATTTTGTTAAGACTGGGAACAAGACAGGGATGTTCGCTCTCACCACTCTTATTCTACATAACACTGGAAGTACTAGCCATAGCAATCATGCAAGAAGAAGACATAAAAGGCATCCAAATCAGAAAATAAGAAGTAAAACTGTCATTATTTACAAATGACATGATACTGTATATAAAGAACACTAAATATTCCAACAAAAATATATTAGAACTAATAACTGAATTCAGTAAAGTAGCAGGGTAAAAATAAATATTCAGAAATTAGTTGTATTTTTATACACCAATAATGAACTATCAGAAAAGGAAACTAAGAAAACAATCCCATTCCATTATTTCAAGATGAATAAAATACCTAGGAACAAATTTTACCAAGGATGTAAAAGACCTGTACTTAGAAAATTACAAGACACTAAAGAATGAAATTGAAGAAAATACAAATAAATAGAAGCACAAACAGTTCACAGATAGGAAGGATAACATCATTAAAATATCCATAATACTCATAGCAATTTATAGATTTAATGCAATTCCTATCAACATACCAATAGTTTATTCCACAGAACTAGAAAAAATATTCCAAAAATTTATATGAAACCACACACACACACATCAAATATTACAAGCAATCTTGAGAAAAAAGAACAAATTTGGAGGAATTATGCTACTTTATATCAACCTATACTACATCAAAACATCATGGTCCTGGCATAAAAACAGATAAATAGATCATTGGAACAGAATAGAGAACAAAGATATAAATCCTTGCCTTTATTGTCAATTAATATTTGATAAAGAAGGTAAAAACGTACAATAGGGAAAAGATAGTCTATTCAATAAATGGTGTTAGGAATATAGGACAGATATATGCAAAAAAATGAAACTAGACAATTCATTTACACCATACACAGAAATAAACTCAAAATGGTTTAAATACTTAATTTTAGGTATTAGACTCAAAACCATAACACTCCAGGAAGAAAAATCTCAGACATTTCTCATAGCAATATTTTTCTGGTACATCCTCTCAGGCAAGGGAAACAAAAGAAAAATTAAACAAATGGGCCTATATCAAACTAAAAGCTTTTGCACAGCAAAGGAAACCATCAACAAAATGAAGACAACAAACTGAATGAGAGAACATATTCACCAATATACATCTGATAAGAAATTAATATACAAAATTTATAAAGAACTTATAAAACACAATATCAATACAACAAACAATCCAATTGAAAATGAGTTAAAGACTTGAATAGATAATTCTCCAAAAAGGACACACAGATGACCAATAGACATATAATAAGATGCTCAATGTCATTAATTAACAAAGGAATGCAAATTAAAACCACAATGAACTATCACTTCATACCCATCAGAATGGCAGTCATGAATAAATTATCAAACAACAGAGGTTGGTGAGGATGTGGAGAAAAAGGAATCTTTGTGCACTGTTGGTGGAAATGCCAACTGGTGCAGCCACTGTGGAGAGCAGTATGGAGATGCCTCAAAAATTAAAAATGAAACTCCATTATGACCCAGTGATTCCACCTCTAAGAAATTACCCAAAGAAAGTAGAAACACTAATTTGAAAGAATATATGTACCCCTATGTTCATGGCAGTTATTTACAATAGCTAAGATTTAGAAAAAGCTCAAATTTCCATCAGTAGGTAAGTGGATAAAAAAGCTGGGATCTACTTACCCAATGGAATACTGCTTGACCGTAAAAAGGGGGAAATTTTACACTTTGTAACAGCAGGATGGACCCAGAGAGCATTATGCTAAGTAAAAAAAGCCAGTCAGAGAATCATATATGATTTCATTCATATATGAATTTTTTTCACTGTCTTTTTAATAATTTTTTTTCTTCCAGGGTGGAGCATAAATGCAGTCCCCCACAACCACAAATTATGCAGTTGGATTCCCACATTTGGGGAAATCGCAGGGGTCAGCACATCTGGAGTGCAATGCACAAGTCTTGCCCTGAGAACACCACTTTCATGATCATGGATACTTCCCTGCCAGGTAAGAATAATAATTTCTTTTTTATTGCTGTTCTATTACAGTTGTCCTAGTTGTTCCCCAAGTGCTCTCCCCTGTCTTTCACCCCCACTCCCACAGTCAATCCCCACCCTGTTGTCCATCTCCATGGATCATTTATACTAGTTCCTTGACTAGACCCTTCCCCTTAGGTCCCCTTATACCCCTACCTCCTCCCCTCTGGTCACTGTCAGTCTGTTCCTTGTTTCCATGCCTCTGGTTCTATTTTGCTCATTTGTTTGTTTTGTTCATTAGGTTCCTCTTATATGTGAGATCATATGTATTTGTCTTTCCCTACCTTGCTTATTTCACTTAGCATAATATTCTCCAGTTCCATTCAAGCTGCTGCAAAAGGTAAGAGGTCCTTCTTTCTTTCTGCTGTATACTATTCCATTGTGTAAATGTACCACAGTTTTTTTTATGTACTCATCCGCTGATGGGCACTTAGGCTGTTTGCAGCATTTGGCTATTGTAAATAACACTGCAATGAACATAGGGGTGTGTAAGATCTTTTGAATTGGTGTTGCAGGATTCTCTGGGTATAATCTCAGCAGTGGAATTGCTGGATCAAAAGGCAGTTCCATTTTTAATTTTTTGAGGAAATTCCATACTGTTTTCCACAGTGGCTGCACCAGTCTGCATTCTCACCAACAGTGTACTAGCGTTCCCTTTTCTCCATATCCTTTCCAGCACTTGTTTATTGATTTGTTAATGACCTGTTGTGAGGTGATATCTCATTGTGGTTTTAATTTTCATCTCTCTGATATTGAGCATCCTTTCATATGCCTTTGTGCCCTCTGTATGTCCTCCTTGGAGAAGTGTCTGTTTAGGTCCTTTGTCCATTTTTTAATTGGATTGTTTGTCTTCCTGGTGTTGAGTTGTAGGAATTCTTTATATATTTTGGAGATCAAACCCTTGTCTAGGGTATCATTGGAAAATATGTTTTCTCATGTGGTTGGTTCCCTTTTCATCTTGCTGATGTTTTCTTTAGCCATGCAGAAACTTTTTAGTTACATGTAGTCCTATTTGTTTATTCTTTCCTTTATTTCCCTTGCCCTAGGGGATATACCAGTGAAAATATTGCTGCATGGGATACCTGAAATTTTCCTGCCTATGTTTTCCTCTAGGATTTTTATGGTGTGTGGTGTAAGTTGGTAATCTAGTTTCATTTTTTTGCATGTCCCTGTCCTGTTCTCCCAACACCATTTGTTGAAGAGGCTATTTTTACTCCACTTTATGCTCCTGTCCCCTTTGTCATATATTTAATTGACCATAGAGACATATGTTTATTTCTGGGCTCTCTACTCTGTTCCATTGATCTATATGTCTGTTCTCATGCCAGTACCAGACTGTTTTGATTACAGTGGCCTTGTAATAAAGTTTGATATCAGGTATTGTGATCCCTCCTACTTTGCTCTTCTTTCCCAAGATTGCTGAGGCTATTCAGGGTCATTTTTGGTTCCATATAAATTTTGAAATATTTGTTCTATTCTGTAAAATATGTCATTGGTATTTAATAGGGATTGTGTTGAATCTATAAATTTATTTGGGTAATATGGACATTTTAATGATGTTAATTCTTCCAATCCATGAACACAGTATATGCTTCAATTTATTTGTTTCTTCCTCAACTGTTTTCTTCAGTGTTCTGTGGTTTTCTGAGTACAGGTCTTTTACCTCCTTGGTTAAGTTTATTCCTAGGTACTTTATTTTTGTTGTTACAGTAAATGTGATTTTTTTCCTACTTTCTATCATTGATATTTCATTGTTGCTATACAAAAATGCCTTCCATTTCTAGATACTGACTTTGTATTCTGTTATTTTTCCAGATTCACTTATTAGGCTGAGTAGTTTTTTGGTGGAGCCTATAGAGTTTTCTATGTACACTATCATGTCATCTGTACATAATTACAGTTTTACCTCCTCTTTCCAATTTGTGTGAATTTTATTTCTTTTTCTTGTCTGATTGCTGTAGCTAGAACTCTCAAAACTATGCCGAATAGAAGTGGAGAAAGTGAACACCATAATGTTGTTCCTGATCGTAGGGGGAAAGCTATTAGTTTTTGCCCATTGAGTATCATATGTGGAATTTAATGAATGAAGTGAACTAACAGGCAAAATAGAGACAGACTGATAGAAAGCAGACTGAGATCTGTTTTGGGGTAGGGGTGAGGTTGAGTGGTGGGTTGGAGAAGTTAATCCAGAATAAAAACAAGATAGAGAGAGAAAACACATGGACATGGACAACAGTGTGGTAATTGCCATGTGGGGCAGGGGGCAGGAGGTATATAGATGAATAAATGGTGATGGTCAGAGACTTGACTTGGAGTGGGGAACACACGATACAAAGTACAGATGATGTGTTGTAGAATTGAGCACCTAAAACCTGTATAATTTTGTTAATTAGTATCACCACAATAAAAATAAACTTAAAAATTTTTAAATACAGAAATAAGTGCTGACCTTAGCAGTTCAAAATATTTGATGTAACATAAGGTTTCCCTAATGTCTTGTTTTTGAGTAAGTAATCACAGGGTCCATCTCACTTCAAAAATGTTTTAGGTTAACACTCATATCATTTCTTAACTAATTGAAAGCTATGATTCTAAAAACTCATTGTATCAAAATTCAGTGCTCATTATATTGCTAAATGGTTTTCTTGAACTTTATCCAAGAGAATTAATTAGTGAGACTATTTTAAAACATCTACATAAGCTTGTATCCAAAAACAAAATATTTTGATAATCTTAATCTTATACCCCAAGAACCAACTATTGTGATGCCCTGATATTTTACTCTTATTCTGTTATCACTTTACAACTAAAGTACCATGTATCAAAACTATGATTTGTTAATATCTCAAAATATAACTATGTTTCTAAAGTATATAAATATACATATATTAAATTATAATGAGAATTTATCTATATTCAGATTCACAGTATATATTCAAGAAAGGGTACTCAAAAAGTTGTTTGAGTTTTTTGTAATATTAAGCAATGCACAGTTTTGAATAACTGAATTTTTTATTATTAATATGTAAAATTTTACTAAATATTGAATCAGAGAAGGAAAACTCTGACTCCAAAAAACCTCCGCTGCCTTGCAGCATACCTCTTCAGGGGAAAGGCTAAGGGAGTAAACCCCGACAGAAAATCCGGAGCCGGAGTCCCTAAGGCGGTTTGACGTTGTAGTCAACACCGGCAACTCCTGCGGCGCACCTGAAGCCAAGCTGTATTGACTCCGTCTTTCCCTTGGACCCTTCAGCTGCGAAGAGGGGGGGGGGTCTGCTGCATGGGCAACAGCAGACCCTCCATATCACCCTGCCCAGGCTCTGTAGCTTCAGCTTCACTGGAGAGGACACTCCAGCGTCATCGCAAGATGTCGATTCAACACGGGAGGAGACAGATACCGTGTCACTCCCGAGTCGGACTGCACAGCCATTCTCGGTGGTGCAGGTAGACTCTTAAGAAGCTACACCATCGTCTCTCGAGACGGACGGCTGCCGACGACGACTAAATATTGACTAATCTCATTGTTTCTGAAAGGAGAAATACATAGGGAGTTACTTTCCCTTCCAAATACTATGGAACAGCTTAGAGTAGGTCAAGGCTACTGCTGAGAAAATTTGGGAAAAGCTGGATAACATACAAACACCTAAGCGTGAAGGAATTAGAAAACTTCTGTAGTAGCCAGAATTTGAAAGGCATATTTCTGGTTAAAATAGAGCTTAACAAGTCAAACCAAATATTTTTAATGCTCCTTTCCTTTCATGAAATACACAAGTTTTTGGCTTAGGGCAAGAAGTTTAGAAGTCAAGTGAAATCCAGCTGCCATCTGCTGAGACGTAAAAAATAGAGTTTTGTGCTATCAAGCCAGGCAGGAATTTGAGGGCCTAGAACAAACATACAAAAAACAGAAAGAATCTCTTCACATGAGCTACCAATAAAGCCTCATTGATCATTAGGTTAAGAAGGCAAGTAGAAAGCAGGAAAGAGTACTGTATTGGCATTCTAATCATCCTGGGAAGATACTCAGGTGGCTACATGGAAAAGCTATGCCTTTGGAAAGGGATGAAAAAGAAGAACACCAAGACTTACAAGACAAATATTGGCCTTCATTCAGCTCAATTCATTATTAGATTGATATGTTCTGTCCTTTTGCTGCCTGCCAAAGGGTGGAATGAATTCTCTCTAGAATGAGATAAAAATTAGTTCCTCCAATCGAATACCAATTCTAGGATTTAGTTTTTTTTAAATTACAGACTTAATGAAGGAAAACTATCAAAAGAACAAGCAGACAATAGAAAAAGATCCATATGTGTACAAATATTAGAGATATCAGAATGGATTTTAAGATAAATTCATCAATATAATTAAGAAAAAAGACAGAGCCAGATTATTTTATCATACAACTGGAACATACAAAAAGGATCAAATACAAATTCTACATCTAAATATTATAGAAACTTAAATACATGTTTCAAAAGATAAGCTTAACAGTAGTGTGGAAAGAGTTCAAAAGGGCTTACAGAGCCAGATGCTAGGTCATTAGAAAATATTCAGAATGAAGCATGGATAATAAAATAAATGGAAAGTATGAAAAAGATCATAAGACATATGTGCAACAGGATAAAATTGTCTTATATGTATGCCATATGATTCCTTGAAAGAGAGCAGAATATTTACAATATTGCAAATACAATACTGTAAAATTTATTACCAATAGCTTTTCAATGCTACAATCACAAATCCAGGATATCTTATAAACCCAAAGCATGTAAATTCAAAAAATAATTACACACACACACACACACACACAAATCATACTGAATTACTTCAGCATAAAGCAGGCATAAACCATAAATAAAAAGTTTAATCTTAAGAATACCTAAAGGATGAAAAGTCACTATTTACAAAGAAACAATGAAAGCTAAAAGATAATGAAATCCCTTTAAAGTGTTGGACAAAAAAAGTATACCAAATTCAAATTTTATACCCAGATGTGATACCCTTCAAAAAATGAAGATGAAATAAATATACAAAACTAATATTATTCTAAGCAGTACGTTCAAATTAAGTAAGGTTTCTTTGAACAGAATGAAAATGAATCTAGAACAAACAGAAATGTAGTGAAGAATGAGAGCAATGAAAAAAGTAAATGTGTTTATATATCAAAATTGATATCAAATCTGCAAAAAGAAATGATATAGTTTACGGTTTAAAATATAGTTAAAATACAGTTAAAATTAAGTGTGTGACAACAATAGTACAAATGTCAAGAAATGAGTAAAGTGTTCTATATTCTTTGCATTGTCTGGAAAGTAGTAAAATTACAAATTTAAAAGAAATGGTCATAAAATAAGAATGTGAGTTACAATCTCTAATTAATTAACAATTACATAGTGAAATATAATGACCAAACTACCCAGGTTTTAGGGGGGAGACATGGATTGCTAAAAATTTGATTAGTGTAAAGTAAAAAAGAAAGCATATTAACATAAAGCAGGTGGGAAAAGTAGGAAATAAATAGTAGGATAGTAAATATAAACTCAAATATATTAGAAAGTACATTAAATATAAGTGAACTAAATACACCATTGTAAAAACAAAGACAACAGATGATTTTTATTTATTTATTTATTTATTTATTTTGCTTTGTTTATTTATTTATTTTTAGAGAGAGGGGAAAGGAGAAAGAGAGGGAGAGAAACATCACTGTGTGGTTGCCTCTCACTCATGCCCCCAGCTGAAGACCTGATGTACAACCTAGTCATGTGCCCTGACTGGGAATTGAACCAGCAACACTTGGCTCTCAGGCCAACGTTCAATCCACTGAGCCACAGCAGCCAGGGCTTAGATGATTTTTTTAATAAGCTCAACTTGGGCTGACTGGTGTGGCACAGTGGGTTTGAGGGTCATCCCACAAACTAGAAGATGAGTTTATTGGATTATTGGTCAGGGCACATGCCTGTGTTGCTTACCAGGCCCCCAGTTAGGGGTGTGGGAGAGGCAACTGATCAATGCTTCTCTTGCACATTTATGTTTCTCTCTCTCTCTTTCTCTCTCATTCTTCCTCTCTCTAAAGATAAATAAATAATTTTTTAAGAACAAGTAAATAAAAATAAAAAGCCCAAAGTCTATCCTATTAAAAAATATCCTTAATATGTTACAAAGAGGTTGAAAGTAAAGGATGGAAAACATATATTTTGCAAATACTAAGTAAGCAAAAGAAAACTGGTGTGGTCATACTAATATAAAACAAAGTAGACATTTAGGAAGGTAATCCTGTTAGAGATAAAGAGAGCATTTTCTAACGATAAAAAAGTTAATACATCAGGAAAATATAGAAATTTTACATTTTTATGCATCTGATAGCACTGCTTAAAAATATGTGAAGCAATGTAAGATTGGCAGAAATAGAACACAAATGCACAAATCGAGAGACATATTGGAAGATTTTATCACATTTCTCTTAGTAATAACACAATAAATAGACAAATACCAGTAAATATATAGAAGATTTTGGCCAGGAAATAAATACTAAATACTTTTGATCTAACTGACTTATTTTGAACAGTTCAAATGTGATAGAATATACATTCTTTCAAGTGCACATAGAATATATATACTAAAATAGGCCACATGTTATCAATGCTGGTATATGTTCAACAAATTTCAGAGAATTAAATTCATTATGTATTTTATGACCTAATTGCAATTTGATTATAAACTAATTTTTTTAAAAAAGTGGAAAATTCATAGATGTTTGAAAATTAATCAGTACACATTTAGGAATAGATTGAAACTTCCTCAATCTGTTAATGGGTATCTATATAAAATCTATAGCAAGTACCACATATAATAAAAGTAAAACATAGGAACTTTTCCACCATGAGATTAGAAAAGAAACAAAGATGTTCAATAGTGTCTCTTCTGTTCAACATCTGGCAAGAATAATAAGCTAGAAAAATAAATAACAGATACAAAGATTTTTAAAAAGGAAAAGAGGTAGCGTATAGAGATAGAGAAATATGACGTCATTTGTAGATGACATAACTGTGTATTTATAAACTATAACTTATTTTACATTAAAACAATTAGTATTTGTAAATAAATTTAACAAGGGAATCAGGTAAGTGGTAAATATAAAAAATAAATTGTACTTCTATATACCATTGACAATTAAAAATGAAAAACACATGAAATTTGCAATAACATGCAAAAAAAGCAAGTGCTAAAGAAAAAAACTAATAAAATATTTATAAGACCTCTACCCAATAACTATTAATAGAAATTAAGAAAGATTATAAAAACTATAAATAAAGTGTTTGCCATACTGAATACAATGTTGAAAACATAGCATTTCTCCAAAAAAAAATCAATGTATTCCCAATCAAAGTTCTTGCAGATATTTTTAAATGTGAAAATCAGCAAGATAATTTTAAATGCAAAGGGATAAGAATAACTAAGATCATCTTTCACAAGATATACATTACTAGAAATAAAGCCTTGGTACAAAGCATAACAAAGACAGTGTAGTACATTAAGAAATTTAAAGAACAATCTGAAGCTACACAAATTATTTTATGAGAAAGGTGACACTGAACTGCAATATTGAAAGAACTGTCTTTTTAATAAATGGTGTTGGGTCAATCAGATATACAAAAGAAAAAAATATAAAAAATTTTTAACCTACAGCATACACAAAAATCAATTCAGGTTGTCCAGTGATTGAAAATTAAAAGGTAAACAATAAGCTTTTCCCCAAAACAGGAATATATTGACACACCCTTTGGGTAGGTAAAGACATCTCTAACAGGACCCAAAATCCACTAACTGTAGGGGACAAGACTGCATTAAAATTGAGATACTATGTTCATCCAAAGACACCATTAAGAGAGTGAAAAAGGCAAACTGTAGACTGAAAAGGGTGTTTATGCAAAATATACCAAGTACTACAAAACCATAATAAAAAAGATAAACAATCCAAAAGAAAAATGGGCAACAGATACATCACAAAATAAAACATCCAAAGTTCCATAAATACAGTAAAAATGGTCAAAACTTATTAGTTGCCAAAGGATTGCAAATTAAAATGAGCTATCACTACATTCTCTCATTCTTTCTCTCTCTCTCTCTCTCTCTCTCTCTCTCTCTCTCTCTCTCTCTCCCCACCCCCTATCTCTCTCTCTAAAATAAATTTTTAATAATTACAATGAGGTATCACTACATACCCACCAAAACAGCTGAAGTTCAATAGGGTGATAACACCAAACCCTAGTGAGACTATGAAACAACATCAGACGTTGCTGGTGAAAGCATGAAATGCTACAACCATTTTGGAATATTGTTTGGTCAAATCTACCACAGCTGAATATACCTTATTACCCAATATTTCCACTCATAGATATAGAGTGAATGAAAACTATACTTATGTGCCCAAAATACATACTAGAAGATGAATAGTAGCCAAAAATTGGAAACAACCCATATTCATCAAAAGCAGGGATATACAAATTTTGATATATCCATGCAATAAATGAAAATTAATGAACTGAAATTCCACCATATCTGTACCACAGCAGGTGTATAACAAAAAATATACCATATGCTACTACTTATATAAAGGTCAACAACAAAATTAATTGGAAGAAATAAAACCAAAACAGTGATTTCTTTTTGAGATAGTGGAAAAGGAGAATTCTTATATACAAATAATGTTCTACTCCTTAAAATCATTAAGGACTACATGGATGCATCTACTTTGCTAAAATAGTCAATAATATAAACATTTACATTTTGTGTACTTTTGAATATGTGTTTTACATCAATGAAAAGTTTACTTAATACAAAACAAATAATTTCATGGTAATGAAAACAGGCTTTAGATGTTTTATCTTTATCTTTTCATGTGCTTTACTAATTTGCTATATAACTAAAGAAATCATTCCGTAGCTTTGGGTTCTATATTAGTTTCAGGCAGTTTGGTCTTCAATTTCGTCAATGGCAAGATAAGTTTAGTACTTCAGTTTATAAATACCTCTACAAAAATTACTCCAAGTGAAAGGCACCATAAAGCACAATAGAATGTTATCTATAGAGTTTTATGTGCTTGCACTTTTCCCCCATAAAATCTCAAAAATGCTTGTATTGAGAAGTAATGATCTTATTGTGTCCTGGCTATACACCTATGAAGTGAGCAGGGGGTGATATTATTATCTCATCTCACAAGCAAGGCAGAATGAACCAAAACCACAGCCAAAACCCACTGGGATTTTTACTAAAAGAGGAAAACTGATTCAGTACTTGTTTTGTGGCCTAAGACAAACATTCCATTTTCCCTTTGACCTAATCTAGCAAACAGACTCCTCCAGCCATTTGCAGAAACAAGTCTTCAGCACCTCCTTCAGTGGAGAAATTTATGAATATTTGTTCCAGACACAAAGTGCTTTGGACATCTCTTCTCATTTCTCTCCAGAACTGTTTTTGCAGGCCTCCTTCATTCTTTTGATTATGTCATATAGATAGCCTGGCTGACATGCTAATCAGCATTCAACACCTTATAAAACTACTCTTTCCCACCAGGAGGGCAGCTAATTTCCTTTTAAGAGAGGTGTCCCCTGATCCAGAATTCTGACAGCTGCATGAGTGGAAGAAAGAGTTACACTGCTTCTTGTTCTTAAAGAAACTGAAGATTATTACATCTATACTGAACTTCCAATAGATTAGAAAAATATTAACAATGCCTGAAAAGATCTAGTGGTTGTCCTAATGGTAGTACATCTCATTCCTCCTAAAAACAGACGAGTTGAGGCATTTTTGAAGTGATTGATGGGACTAATTTGCCCCACCTCACTAGAATCACATTAGTCTATCTGGTTATGTTTCCCGTTAATGTAGGGATCAATTTCTCCAGTGAGTAGCTGTTCTAGGAATATGCTTCTAGCTTCTAAAATTCTCCAGCTTACCTCAAACTTGTTTATAATGCCTTGAACTCAAGAAAGGGGCTCTCAATTCTCTAACAACTCTATAAACCAAGTTATTAAACATCATTTATTTCCCCAAATTACAGACACCAAACCCTGAATGGAAAATGTGATTTAGTTTAATGTGATAGTCATCATAAAATCCAGGTTGGGAAATTTAATCAAATTCATTTCTCCTAATTTCAACTCCAGGGTGTTCTTCCAGGAATTTTCAACATTGTATGATATTAGCAAAGAACATCAGTAGTGAGACATGAATTATAAATGAAAGCACAGGAGCACAGAGTTTGAGAACTTCCACCATCTGGTCTTCTTGGTTCTAGTTGCCCATCTGTACCTCTCTACTGTCCATGCTATATGTTCATTCCCTGAGTAAGTCTCCTTAAAAACTCATGTGATTAATACTCTGAGGAAAGTAATATCTTCTGGTATAATTTTGGAATTGAGTTCAAAATTTACAGCTGAAAATCACGATGAAGTAACTTTTCTTATTTTATCATCTTTGCCTGTCATGGTTTGGTTTATTCCTGTTTATACAAACACACACACACACACACACACACACACACATGCACTTCTCGAAGATATAAATAGTTAAAGGGAAATTTGCAAAGAGATTACATTTAGCTGTTTAACTATTCAACAATATTGTTTAGAAATGCTAGGGTAATTAATTAAATGAAGAATAAAATGTTCATGAGAAGTCTTACCTAAAATTCAGGTGGAACTTTTGATTTATTCTGCTCTTGGTAATTATGAAATTTCAATATTATGGAAATATTAGAGTCTGGATTTGCAACCATAGAAAGGACCGGGACTGAAAATAAATGAGTAAATCCCCCTGGTTTCAAGTTCTTGTACTTTAAATTTTTATTCACCAAAAACTATTGCTACTAGTAATATGAGTAAACGAAGAACATTTAACAGTTTTTCCCCACTATCTGAAAGTAGAGCGTTCCTATGAACCCCTCCATAAGCCTAAATGGAATAAAACAAAGAAGCAATTACCTTAGGACATATCTTGCTAACAGATGAACAAAATAATTCGAGATAAAGCACAGGCCTCTCACAGAGACAGGTCAAAACTCTGTGGCTTGATGTTGCATGTTGCTCCCAGGAAGGAGTTCTGTGGTGCCATTCTTTCTTCTTGGGGTGCTGACTGCCTCAATAATGGCTCACTGCAAAACAAACACTGAACATTGCTTTCACTTTTTCTCTTTTTTCCCCTAAAAGTGAAAATCCTCTTCAGATTTCTTTCTGTTAGTGAAAATAGGCACTAATGTGGTCTTTCACAAAAGCAGAGTTGTGTAAAGCTAACTTTTGGAAAATAAGGCATATTTGTATAATCCTTCATTCCATAATTTGTTTACAGCATATCATTAGTGATAGAATCACCTTTATATACCCAAAATAGTTTTTGAAAAATATTATGACCAACCTGAAGAATAAATTATTTTTAATATTTTGATCCTGATTTTTTTCCAAATTTATTTATTTATTTATTTATTTATTTATTTATTTATTTAAGAGAGAGAGGGGAAGGGAAGGAGAAAGAGAGGGAGAGAAACATCAATGTGTGGTTTCCTCTTGCACCCCGCAATGGGGAACTTGGTCTGCAACCCAGCCATATGCCCTGACTGGGAGTCAAACTGGTGACCCTTTGGTCTCAGACCAGCACTCAATCCACTGAGTCATACCAGCCAGGGATGAGTCTAAACTTTTTAAATGGCATTTGAAAGATATTTCAGAGTCATGCAAGACCAATATAAAGTAAGTTGAATTTTTGCCACCCAAATCCCTCATTGGTTTTTAATTAACTTCTCACTTACCTAGATATTGTGGTTTTCATCATCCTTTAGACATTGAATGTTATTTTTCATTTAAATTTTTAAAGAGATGATCTGAATCATAAGTAATATGAACTCTGTGGGTATTTAAAATTGAAGATGGCTGAGAAGAGTTGCTTTTAGAAAGAGCAAAGAGGACACATGAACATTTATAAATGGAATGAATGAAATTTAAAAATGCAAATGAGTGAATCATATTTTTCACAGAAGCCAGATGTCCACTTGCTTCCATGTTACAAATTTGTATAAAGGCTTACTTGTAAGGCAAGGTTTACACAATAAAAATAAAATGATGTTTTTAGAAAAACAGTCTATTGATTCAATAGGGTTCAATGTCTAAGTAAGAAAGAATAAAAATGATGGCATTTTGGTTAACTTCATTTATCAAAATCAGAGTTGTTAATCTTCCTTCAAAAGGCCAGTGAATATGTACTACGACGTATGCAGAATTTCTTTGTGCGTACTTCCTGAGCATTTTCTGTGAAGAGGAGCCCAAGTTTTTATAAAGGGCCATATTTCCAAACATCTATATAAATCATATTATCTGTATCTTCTTTTAGATAGATATTATGCAACCTCTTTTGAATAGATATTAACTAAAGACACAAGTATGATGTTTCAAGAAGTTAAGCATCCTGAAAGTAAAATTTTTCTTGACTAGCCCAATATGGTAATTAGATCAGATATTAACACCATTTGGAAATGGGAAGAAGTAGAAATGAGAAAGTACTTAATCATAAATCATTGTTGTAAAGATAATCATTTTTCCTCAGAAATGATAATACAAAAAAATCACATACTCCAGGTAAGAAGAAATGTTAAAATTATATTAATACTTTAAGCATTTTTAAATTTATTTGTCTGAGGACTTCTATACTAGCATTAACATGATCAGTTACTCATATTTGATCCTGTCCACCAAAAATGTAAACAAACTGAGAACTGAGAAATTTACTATTAACTATGTAAAAACCATGTCGAGTCATTAAATTTCACAGTATAATAACACTTAAAAGTTTGTGAATGTGGGGGTCATAAGGAGAACAGAAATGTATGCATCCCAAGGGTGCTTAAAACCATTCAAAGTTGGCCAAAATATATTGTATAGATGCTATTCCTCTTATTTTTTTATTTGAATGTTCTGTTAGGAATTTCTACTCCAAATCCTTTAATGTATTACCATTATTGTTATTTCGCTTCTCAATTTTTTAAGAGGTCTACACAGAAAAGAGAGCATAGAGAGTTATGAATTACTGAGAAAATACAGGTTGAAGACAGCCAAGACATAGCAATAAGGTTCTTCACATCTTATCCACATAATCTGTGACTGTTATCTGATCAAAATTAAACATTATTTTCCAGCCCATTTCATTAGATTTTGTTCAACTTCTTTTTTATATATGAATAGAACTTGTCTAACTAAATAAAATTTTTTAACTGGGGGTTGATGTGGATGGAGCGGGATTAGATAACACAACCCCAATATTGTACTGTTTCTAAGCTCTTTTTTTTCCTCTCTTTTGAGATATTAGGTTAATCCTTTTTTTGCCTTTCGTATACAATTTATCAGAATCAGACAACTATAATCCATTTAATATAGGGTATTATTTTATTTCTAAAACTCCAAGGTAAGGTAGTTATAGAAGCTACTTAAAAGAGAAACCCATGCTTCACCTAATCTTTTACAGTAAGTAGGGTAGGCATTTTAACAGAGAACAGGAACTCAACAAATGCTGCTGTCAGCGGGGCTGTGGTATTTGCTCACATAATACACAAGAAAAAATAATTTTTACTAACCTTTTTTGGTAAGGAATCAAACCTATTTTCTCAGAAAATAAATTTAGAATCACTATATGATCCCATTATTTTCTGAAATCAGCAAGCCAGGTCATATGACTTGAACTCAGAATGCAGGGTATCACCTAAGGCCTTGCTCCTCTCAGTGTGGTCTGCATTCCAGTAGCTTCAGCAATCACCTGGGAGCTTGTACAAAACATGAATTCTCTCACCCCACTCCAGGCTTACTGAATCACTGTCTTCTATTTAACAAGATCCCCAGGTGATTCATATACAGATTAAATTTGAGAACTGTTCTAGATTAGTGGTTTCAAAGTGTACTTCTCAACCAGCAGTACCAGTATCAACTATGAGTTTGTAAAAAAATGAAAATGCAGCAGTCCAACCCCAGGCCTACTGTACTTGAACAGGCTTTCCAGATGGCTTCTATGCACATTATAGTTTGGATATCACTGGCCTAGATCATTAAATTCTGATTTTGTTTCAAATATTTTCAGTGTACCAAGCTACCCTGCTACCTGCTCCGTTTTCACACCTGCTAGAATGGGAGTCTTTCTGAAACATTGTATAATATAGAAAAAAAAAACAAAAAACATGCTTGTATGTTTTGCTGTTCTTGGAAAGCCCTAGAACCCCTTCAAATATTTAAAACAATTTGAGTGTAGGTTTTCCTATTTAGATTTGTTAATATGCCAACATCATCCCTGTTACCTCAAAAATATCATAAAATTCTCATAATCACATTTACTTGTTTATATTTCATATATGCATACACACACTATTCAAAAATAGAGGGATTAGAATGCTATAAAGTAGTTATGACATAAATCACACATTTACATACAGTAGTTACAGTTTTCCCCTTTCTTTCCTAAGTAAAAGAGGACAAGAAAGAAAATCCAGTATCAAAACAAATTGGTAGAAGCAGAATTTCACAAGAATGTATATTTTTAAAACCACACATATAACATACACACACAAGAAATGTGTGAAGCCAAGGGCCTCCTAAACTGCACAAATTCATACTCAGCCCTTCTGTGGCAATCCTTGATCTATTCGCAAGAAGTTGAAGTGGTCCCTTTTTACTATTAATCCAGGTCAGTGATCACCTCCTCTATGAAGCCTTCCAGACTCTCTGAGGAACAGTTAGAAGCTCCCCTTCTAACTTCCCATAGAAATTTTGGCATGCATTTATCATAGCCCTTGTTAAATTGTGTTGTTAATTTTGGTTTATTGCTTTATTTACCAGACTATGAGTATTTAAAACTTTAGAACTTTATCTTAGTAGTCTCTGAATAACTGGTAGTAAGCAAGTATAGTCATTCCCTTTAGTCAATACTCAGTTATTTTTGAAGGAACTGATGAGTAAATGAATAAAACTATCATAGTAAATAGAACATGCCCTTTTAGAACATAAGAGCTCAAACACCAATAGAAACACAAGGTATCAGAAAAAAAATCTGAAGTAATCTTTCATTCCTTCTTATGAGAACCATCAGAATCTTGTTTTGTGCCCATGTAAGCCTTAAATAGTTAAATGACTTGCTCAAATGTATGTAGCATGATACTGAAAAACCAGAGAAATAGTTCTTCCATCACCCAGCACTGCCACTTGACTGTGAATGAGCCCACCAATTATGTGCCTTTCACACATAAACAATTACAAAAATTATGTTGCATTTCACCTTAACAATAATTTGAGTTCACTATATATTTTAGAAATGTGAAAAAACAATGTTTTTTATCCTACACCACCATTTCAAGCCTCAAAACTCTCCTATTTCAAATAGAATTTCTACTGTGTTTTTTAGGGTATCTCTGAAATATTTCCAGACTTCATTTCATCTTCAAAGCCTCTTCCTCTTTCAACACCTGTGTTTGAATCCCCCTTCTGTTAAAGTTGTGCACACACCCCAGGTAGAGAGCAGACAACTTAACATTGCTTGGGAGGATTTCCTTCCCGGGCTTTAGTCCCTAAGGAGCACGTGTAATGTTGGATGACCTTTTGCTCCAGACTACTCAACCTATTGTGTAGTAGTTTCCTTTTCTTTGATGTAGCAAAGAAGAGTTCAGGCCCCATGTCTTTGAAGTGGAGCATCAGAAATTTGTCATATAAAAAAATCCCAAAGATCTTTGGAGGCAGAGAATCAAATTCTTTAACAGTACCACATCTTTACACAAAAACTACCTTCCTCCACGCTTTAGCTTTCCAGATATATTTTAGTTGTAAAAGGCTATTCATGTTTCATGTTTGAAGAAATATAGATACATAGGGATACATAAAAAAAAGCAAATGTGGTCACAGTAAAGAAAGTAATGTATATAAACTCATGCTTAAGAATATAATTAATCATTGATTTGATTATATGCTTATTTGCTTGGTTTCTTAGTGAGAACGTTTGAATAGTTCTCTTGTAGAAGTGATGAAAATCAGTTTATCAAACATTATTCCTGGGACTGGGAAAATATTTCAAGGAAAACATATTCAAAAATGTACTCATTGAGCTAAAAGAAATGCAGTGTGTGCACGTGTGTACATGAACTGCAAACTGAATATCCTTCCCCAACTACATATACTACAAAATGACTGTATAGATTTCATTTCAAAATCATAATAATTTCTTAGCCATGTGGAGGAAAGTATGAAAAAATAAATATTGAAAGATGTCTTAAACGTTGTGCTAGCAAACATTGATTTATAGTAAAATCCCAGAAAAACAAGTCTGAAATAAAGAGATTAATTTTAGAATTTAATTAGCTAAAATATCCAATTCATTCAAGTTGTGGCAAAGGAAATTCCTAAAATAAGAGATCTAGAATATATAATCCTGTAAATCTTTGATTCCATGAGATGTGTTAATGATTATTCAGTTTCTTGTCCAAAATGAAACAACGGCACTAAATTGTCAGAGGAAAACAAGTTTCTGTAACATTGTAAATGACATTGGCACTGCAATATCTGATTTTCTCTTTTGCTTTAAACACTAATATTTATTTACTCATATCCTTGCTGGTTATAAAAATACTGTAAAAATAAAAATTGAATAAAAACTTAATAATTAAAGTGCTTTGTATGCTAAACTTCATCAGGTTTAACTTGTGAATAGAAATCTATTAATGTGTATTTGGTTAAGGATATGTGATCTGGTCACAAACAATGAATGAGCTGTGAGTTTTAAAACTAAAACTTGGAGAATTTTAATGTCAAATTTATTTATTATTATTTATGATTTTATAGTAGTACTATAATCTGCTTTAAAAACAGCACTCATTTTTTATTATTTTGTGAATTCCCAACCCCTTCCTCCAAGGAAATTAGGTTTCAGACATTTTTATGCAGTCAAAACCTATCAACATTATAGTCTTTGACTCAGCCCAGAAACAGAACTTAATTCTCTTCAAGTAAAATATCTCTCCCTTAAATGTTCTCACATATCAAATCATTGTATTAATCCCAATGTATTATTTCTACCATAAAAATATCAGTGTGATTTCAGAAAGGTTTTTATTCTCTCAAAATCATTGAGAGGTCTATCTGAAAATCAATGGCAGGGTTGGCGGCATAATTACTTTAATTCTCAAAAGCCAGGCATTCATAAATGTGGAGCTATGCCTTTTCCTGGTGGTAAAGTTTAGGATTTGCTAATTTGTACAATCAGAGAGCAAGAGTTTCAAGGCTGCAGCAGCAGCATGCTTACCTAAATTGAAGCACAAGCTAGATCCATGGCGAGAAGCACTCATTTACCCATAAGAACTGAGAAATTATATTGCCCAGTAATTAACTTGCGTAGGCAGTTGTTCATAGATGTGTCTCTGCTCCATGCACTAAAAAGCAAAGCCATGAAGGGTCTTACTTCTTCATCCTCCAAAGGATAAGTCACAAAACAAATCAAAGAGAAGGGACTCAGAAAACACAGGAGCTATGTCTTCAACGCACATAAGCTTATTATATAGTTGTACAGTAATAAGAACTATATCAGTAAAGCAGTATAGCACTTAAATAGGCATTTTATTTGAGAGTAAAGAAATATAGAACCTTATAAAAAATAAGACTTTGAAAGCTAATGTTACTTTTCTGACTTCAAAGTTCACAAAAGAGATTATAAATAGCATGCATATTTTAACAAACACATTTTGTAGTTTTCAGAAATATTATTATATATTGGGTACAGTGCATTTATTCAGTTACTGCTTATATCAGAATAAATATCTGTTCATTTTTACCTATATTTCTGCATGTAACTAGAAGTCTATGGTAAACCCTCCTTCCCCATAACTGTATTTGTATTATTAAAGATTTTATAAGGATACCATAGCTATATTTACATATGTACAACTTCAGGTACATGGGAAAAAGCAAGTAATCAAGATCTTCAATTTGGTGTCTTAAGAATTGTTCTCTGTTCTTATTATCCTGAGATTGTGTTCAGAGCTTGAGAATTTAAAATGGAAAAAAAAAAAAAAAACTACTAGCAATCACCATTTTTCCTGTAATCAAGTCAATACATCTTTACATATTCTTTCACTGGATTGCTTTTCTCTGTTTATTGTTGTTGCTAAACAAGGTGAGAGTTTAGGTGACATTTTTCAGTGATGATTTCTTTTGTAATAAGAAAATCTTAAATGCAGTTTCTTTTCTTACTTGCTATATACTATCAAATTCATCTTTGTATGGGAGGCACAAACTAAAATGATTAAATTGCCCTTAGTAGGTAGTACTCTTTTCCAGACACTAAGAAGTAAATTGTCAAAGAGTTACTCAGGGTTTTAGCTGCATGATTCCCATTGACTTTAATGGGAGTTGTAAGGAAAACACCCCATGAAAAGCTTAGAAAAGTAGGGGTTAGTTTTCTTTATAGTCTCCACTGTATTTTGTACCCTCTAGCTTTGAACATTATCTCTTCTCATACCTCTCTGTTCTCTTCATTTGTCTTACCCATGAAGGGACATAAATCTTAGAACTTTTTATGTAATCATCCACTTACATAATAATCTACTTGCTCCACACCTAACACCATTTGTTTCAGAGTTAAACATCTCTCTTTAAAATCTCCATCCCAAACCATCTTTTTATGTCCAGTTTATGTAGACAGCAGGTGAAAATATACTTTTTATTTTAAGGAATACTGTTATAAAAATAGTTGGATATTTTCTAAATTTGTGCTATATTTTCAATGATATCAAAATTGCCTAAATTATATTCTTATTCCTACTTCTTAAAAATGCTTAATTTTCAATATTTTTTAATTCAAGAGTTTTAGTATTTCTTGAAAGTTCCCACAGAGCACAAATATATAAGATACTGGCAAATACACCAGGCACCGAAAGTTACCATAGCATTTAAGCAACAGTTAGCTAAAGTGATTCATAGGACAACTGTGAACAACATAATAGATACCATGATGTTAGATTCTGGCAGAATAGGTACAAGTTTCCATCATGTCTGGGGAATGAAGGACACCATTGTCTGTGTGATGGAGACAGCAATACCACAATTCTGATGTCACTCTTATAAAATCCATTGCAACACACACACACACACACACACACATACACACACACACACACACACCCTATGGGATTGTACTAATTCTCTAGTAAGTCTTGATTGTGGAGAGAGCCAAACTAGGCTAGCTTTGAGCTAGATTTTTATGAGTGTTTGGTTCTGTATAGAATGCACAAAAGACCCAATCTTTGTGCCTACCACTTTTTTCTTTACTGTGGCATTAATTACAAAGTAAGATGCCAAGTAATTGGCAAGGGGAACACTACTTGCTTATTTATCAGATACCTTTATCCTATGCCCCTGGCTTCTCTCCTTTACTGCACTTTTATAATAGATTACCAGGGTAGCAATATAAAGAGTGAAGGGTCTTTCCTTTGCACATTTATCACCCAACTTACCTTCAATTCTTTGTCTTATTTCAAATCATAGCAGTAAAAAAGGATTTGCATTCAGCAACATATTAATCAACATGCCTTATACAAATACATAAAGTCTAAAACAAAGCAATGAGTGTGTTCTACTGAAAGCAAGTGGGTTACTGTCAAAAATCTTCTCAGTTCATTCTTTCACCTATGGATTCATTATTTCTATGAAACAGTGTGGGAATGTGCCATAAAATACCAGACACATTGAGCAAACATCCTGAAATCTTAACACACAGGCTACCTCAAAAACATACAAGGACATATTTTTCTCAATTTGTTGTCTTATTTGCCCCGAGTTATTATCAATTATTACTGTTCCATCTCTATGTTGATCATGACAAAAGATATGTTTTTCATAAAATAACACATTTGGACATAACGAGAACCTCAGTTCCCATCTTCCCCATTGCTGAATAGCATGTCTGGTGCTGTACAGGCACAGTTGGCTGTCCAAGGACCCTGATGCCAAATTGCGGAGGATATTCTTGTCATAGTGACACATTGCTTGATGGTGGGCTGTGCAGTGTTGTTCTGGCAGCATCAGAGTTGTCTACGTGTCTGTCACTTGGTTAGGCTGCTTTAATGCCAGGTGATTTCACTCTCACCCCCCGCTTTCCTTTTTCATCAATGCATTTTTTTCAGACTTACCTCTGCTTCCCGGTGAATGGGGGCTTTAACATGCACTTGACAGTGAGCCTATGGAAATGCCTCACAAACTCTCCGTACAGGTATCTGTAGGGTGAGAGAAGGATTTTTTTCACACTGCCATACTTGTTTTCCATACAAACTCACAGGCTGCCATTACAGCCACCCACATCCCGGTTGGCAACGCACTTACGCAGTGAATGCCTTAATGAATCCAGAAGAAGCTGCACAGCATTTCTGACACCCAGAAAAATCATGCGCTTTGATGGTATTGCAGGATAACTTATTCCTTTAGTCTGGAAAATGTTGATGGTCAATGTTATTTGTTAACATCTCAGCAAAGAGATCATTCTGCTTTTGACTTGATGCTTATTTTTAAAACTAAAAATATTTTTAAGTTCCTTATATTAACTATATTTCTTCAGTGGAGATCTAATTTTTAAAAAGAAGAAATTTAAACAAGTAGACAATCATCAGTAAACAAATTAGCTTGCAAACATACTACAGGCAACTCCTACAATATCTGTTGACTACCTGTGAAGGTATATAATTTAATGCCTCCAGATAATTTGTAGGTAACATCTAACCAGATGACATTTTGAAATAAATAATAAGTAATACTCCTATTTCATTATAGAATTTATAATTAAGTATAAATGTAAAGGCATTTAAAACTATAACTAAAGAGATACAGTATTGTAAGATTATTTTGTGAAACTTAAAGGGATAATGTAATGAATACAAAAGATGTAGGAGGCCTTTTTTATGCTATGGAATGACAGTAGATTTTTTTCCATAAAACATGTTCTGCAGCAGTGATGTATTATTTAAGACTTGAGATGTATAAAAGAAGCTAATGGGTTTTTCACAAAGGATAATATACAATGGAATAATTCTAAAAGGAAATGAACAGGCTTTCAATCTTGTGGAAAAAATGTTTGTTTTTACTCCTTTCATATATACATGTATTTGTTAGTTTTATTGTTAAAACTGTAGCCTTGAATAACTTTCTTCTAAGTATTTTAATAGAAAGATATTATATAATATTTGTTTTCAAAGAGATAGTTACATAGATAGGGAGGAAAGTAGGTAGGTAGATAGATGATAGAGAGACCAAAGTTTTTATTTATGTTAATTAGAAGTAGTAATAATAAAGCTGTAACTAGTAGAACTTCGAGAAAGACTAAAAGATATTTTAACAGTTTCAACTCTCAGGACACCTAGGTAAAATTTTCAACCCAAAGTGATGTTTAAATCAGTTTGTTTTCATTGTGACTGCTTATAGGACTTAAGTTAGCCCTCTGAAGCACATGGGTATTTCCAAACTAAACTTAGGGAATTGTCTTTCCCAGACACTTCTGTGTTTTGTTTTATTCTCTAAAACTTGACAGCACAAATATTCTAGCTTTCATCACTTCGGAGCATCTAGTAAGGCTATTGATCCTAAAATTGCTAAGGTTTTTCTTGTTGGTTCTGCACTGTTGTCACTGAAGTGGTTAAATCTTTGTTTGTTTGTTTTGTTCTGAATGGCTCTTAATGGATTAAGCTGTAGGCTTTCACCGAAGCAGTAACTGACTGTTAAAGTAGCAAGGAATAAACTAACCACAGGGTGTGTGTGCGTGTGTGTGTGTGTGTGTGTGTGTGTGTGCTGCCAGAGCAAAGTAAATTGTCATCTTTAATTCTGAAACTAAGCTAGCATGAATATATGTTAACTAAAATATTTCTTACTATCTATATTTAATAAATTTATCCACTGTAAATTGTCATGAATTATGTTAACCAAGACCTACAATGGATTATCTCTATTTAATCAAGAATAATTGAATTAAACTATATAATGACCCACAACTGTGAGATGGATAATATTAATTACAGTTACAGGATCACATTTTACTATGAAATTAACATACCATTGTGTTTTCATCCATTGTGCTTTTCATAATTTCACCAATAATATTCAAAATGGTGATTCCAAGTTATATAGACCTTTAAAGCTATCACTAGGACTTCAAGTAAATATGCACTTCTCTTCATAATATTATGCTGTGGCTGTGGACTTGCATAATTAGTTTTCAGCTTGAATGTGATATTAAGTAGAGGATTAATGACTTGACAAGTAAAGACATACCCATATTTGGAGAAACAGATGGAAATTCATGAACTTATATGACTATTTTATATAGTGCCAGCTCCTTTCTAAGAGGAGAACCTTATTCAAGGTCTCATCACCAAAACACAGTGACTCCAAGAGCTAATACTCACCTCAGGAAATGAAATTCTATTATACAGCTCTCTTAATGGATTGGGTTCAAGTCACCCATCCAGCCTCAGGTATAGCATACACTGCCACTCTTGAGAACCCCTTGGTCACTGGTAATAGACGGTGACCTCTGTTAGAGTATGACAGACTCCTCTTGGATTTACTGGGGCATACATAGATTTTCTTTTCCGATGGGCAAGTCATGAAAGTCTAAAAATATTAACTAAAAAATGGCCTCTGCTTCAGCTTCAAATAACCCCAGATCTATTCATCAAAGCCCACAGAGATGACAGTCTTTTGGCAACTTTTCAACATGGCTGTTCCAGAGAGATGCAACACAGCATCTGGGCCTCTCTGAATGTGGTACTTGGAATACTGCATTTTGGAAGTATACTATGTTAGAAAGAAATAGGTTATTTTAAACATGAAGTTAAAAGCCCTCCATTATTCCTCTGGCTTCTTAGACATGGATATTGTATTTCATACTTGCACATATAAGTGCAAATGAACAGTTTGTTGTATCTTTTAGAATTTAGCTCAATTCATTAAATCTCATATGCAAAAGAACAGCAAAAAGTTCTCACAAATTTTGCACAGAAAAGAGCTGAAACCTTGAAGGAAGTTTCTAATTTCTGTCTCATATTTGTAATAAAGAAGTGCAATGAGTTGAATTGAAAGGGGGGCTATATTAAAGGGAATGCACAAGCTTCAAAATGAGAGTGCTTTTATCGTATATAGAGAGTGATTGATTCTGCTATAATGCCAGTGCAGTCTTTGTAATTTTCAAATTCCATTCAAAGTGCTGATATTCTGATGACAGAACCAACTGCCACTATAACTCCAGAGCCTAGCATTTAGAGAAGTGATTTCAATGAGTGCAATAAAAAAGAAGGCAATTTTTCCCCTTGCATGTAATATTCTAGAATTAAGGTGGAGAAGTGTTATAAAACCTAGATGAATACTCTTAGTGAACGACTAATTTGCTAATTGAGTAACACCTAAAAAGCCAAATGTAGTTAATATTTACATAAGAAAAAATGATGCATTTATAAGAATCAAGGCCACTATGTCATAATCTTTTCTTGAGGCATTGTACCAAAATAACAAGGGCAGGGAGTTATAGGAGAAAAGGATTTCCTTCCTCTGTTTTCTTTCCTTTTTAAGATCTTGGGTACCTCTATTTGTAACAACTTTTCAAAAGCAAAACAAACAAGCTGTGTATACAGAGGGTGTAAAGCGTCTCTTTGTGCCTTTTTCTCTTACGGCATTTTCCAACATCCCCTCATTTCACTTTCTCCATTATTGTTTCATCTTCCCTGATCGCACTGTCCTGGTCTATATGCTCTTGCACTAGCCCTCTTCAATTCTCCTAGTCTTCTCTTGTCACTCCTTTGTCATTGAGAGAGGAGGGACATTGGGGAAAGACATGGCCAGGACATATCTCTAATCCTCCTCCCTGTTTTCATCACCACCTGCAAATAAGGAGGAAACTTTCCAGAGTTTGAATAAAAGCTTTGGCCTCTCCTATAGACAGGGATGCATGATGCGGAAATAGTGTTTGTTAACCAGGCTGAACTACTGAAAAGATCAGACATGACAGGGTAGCTTTAGAAACCCAGAGGAATTTAGGCCATGCCAGGTTAACTAAATGAGAAGCCAATAAATCAAGTGAACTTCCCTAACCCCCTGACCTCCAAAAACCTATGTTTATACAGGACTTTAAAGAACTGGGTTATGAAGTCTTTTTGTTTTTTTAGATTTCATAAGGATAAGAGTACTTGGCACATTGGCAACACTCCATCTGAGAGCACACATATGTTTGTATTTTGGAAATGAAAAACAAAGGCACCTAGGACTGATTGTCAACAAATTGGTTTCAATAGTGCTTGGGTTTTGGATACGACGTTAGAAAGATGAGCACAGTTTTAAAGTATTCAGAAGTATTATTTCCCAGGTTTTTTATTGTATTGTTACTGAGAGTAGAATGAGGAACATGATTGGAAGTGAAAGATACAAGAATTAGGTTAAAAACTGGAAGTGTAGTCCAAATCTAACATACTGACTGTATATATAACTTCTATAACTCCTATAGAAGAGCTTGGGTAGAGGTGAAAGGTTTATAAAATATGTATGATATTTGAATCATAGAAATGATGTGCACATATGGGCTCCAGTAGCTTAAAAAGTATTTGTAATAAGAACATTCCTTTCACTAATTTGAACTGTAAAATAGGATGAGGAAGGAATTTCAAAGAATATATTTATGTTTACTGCCAGGCTTTGCCTTTTCATTTTATCCTCAACATTTTGAGTGAAAATGCTTTCCTCCCTCCAAGAGGTTCAAAGAGCTTACTACTTTATGTATATTCAGAATATCTGAAATGCTAAATTAGCATTTCCAAATATCTCAGTAGTAATACTACTTCTTTGTATTTGTCCGTGTATGACTGTGTGTATAGCAGGTATAAATGATTACAATCTGTCATTATGTTTAACTGAGAGTATGTTTTTATTGTATTAACTTCAATAGAGTGTACATTTTCTTATAATAATTCAGGAGATAGGTAGACAGCATGGAGATCATATAGATGGATATGGATATGAATATGAATATATTGACGTATATAGATAGAATTACAGTAGATGTCAAGGGGACAGATTTTGGCATGGAACTATTTTCTGCCCTTAGGTGAGTGTATCCAGGTTGTTTTTTCCCTTTAGATCAATGGCATATAATAATTGTCATCTATTTTTTAAAGTAAGTATGAATCAAAAATATCATAGTTTTTTCATGTTCAAGGGACATACATAAACCCCAACTTTTAGCATAAAAGGATGGCCAAAATGTTCCCAAACTTCCTCAAGAAGCAAAAATTTATCAAGAGATATGACAATGTAAATAAATGTCTTATGGCATTCTAGACCCCATGTTCTGAATTCCTTCAGAAGAAAAAGCTTCAGTCACACTTTTATGTCTTAAATACTTCATATTTCTTCAGCTCTTCCAACGGTTCCCAGAACATTGCTCAGACCCATGGATGCTCAGCAATATGAGTGCTGACCAACTGACTCACTGTTGTTAAAAGGGAAATTGCATAGACCTAGATTTAATTGCTACCTATTCCATTATATTTTCCTTAAAGAGCCACAATCTCTAACTCATTTTAGGGGACTCTGATTCATTCTGAAGTGTAACATGCACACACATACACAGTCATTTGAACTCAAAAATAAGTAAATGCTGAGCCAGCTCCCAATACCACCCATCCACCCTACCCCCTACATATTTCCTTCCCCATTTTTTCTGTAAGGAATGTGATTGAAAGAATAAGAAAAACGTATTTTGAAATCAAACTCAAATAGGTATTCTAGCTGCTTAAAATAAATCACTGTCATAGATGGCAATGAGACTAGTACAAATGAAAGATAATCGTGGGCAGAGGATTTCTTTTGGCTGAACAATTCTGCACACACGCAGAAGTCAACTAGCATTGAGATACAGAGAAACTAACAGAGCACCATATTCAAAGCACCTACTATGTATCAAGCATCCGATATAAATGGAGCAGGACGAAGAATTGTAGAAAGTCTGAGAGAAGTTGATATTTTTTGTCTTGACGCTCTGTATAAATTGCCTTCATCTATCTGAAGTTAAGACATCTCAAATAAAAAGATGTTAGGCATTTTGTACTATTTGACTTTGATAATGTACTTAGAAAAGAATGCCTGGCACATAGTAGAAACTTAAATATTTGTTGAATGAGTGGATGGTTATAAGTACTTTTCAAAGGCAAAATAAATCATCTGCCACTTCTAATGTATTTGGAAAGACATCAATAAATGACTATTGTAAGGAAGATTGCAGATGCTAGTTAAGATAATCTAACTGTGTAGTAGTTTATTTATTCTACTATAGAATTTTGTTCAGAACCCCTGAGGGAAAACTTTTGTTGTGATTACTTCTAGGCTGGCAGTCAGTGACTCTACTCCAGAACAAAATCACAGACCAAGCCCATGTCCTTTCTTCATGTCCTTGCCATTTAACCATCCAGTTGTTAACACATTTTAAAATCTGGCAGGTTATTTCACTTCCAAAATGATACTAAGAGTCACACATGTCAGAACTCTACTTGATAAGTTGTGTTTGTTTCATATGTGGTATGTGCGCACTGAATCCTCACTCTTTACATCTTGCAAAGTGTATCGATAGTTATGCCAGATCTAGCCAACAGTTGATTGAGGTGTTTTCAGTTGGATACGGGTGTCAAAAAGCGAATGTTAACTTTATTCAGATCTTTCTCTGATATATTGAATGAAAGAAATCTATTCATACATGTCAAATTCACCTCTAATACTGGAAATTAGGAAAAAGTAGCTCAGATTCCGCACATATATTCCTTGTGGTTACAGAGATGACTTTACCACCCGGAATCTGGCCTCTCTTTATTATATCTGATTATATCTGTCATATTAAAAGTTCTAAGGATACAGATTTATGTACAAAGAAATAGTTTATTAAACTCCAATTCTTTATTTGAAAAGATTAATTTCCTTGTAAAGTAAATGTTAAAAGGATATCTATCACAATCTCTCCTGATTTAATCTTACGTGTTCCTACTGTTTGTGAGTGGCTGAACTTCAACCTGAGAAAATTCATAGGTGAAAAATCTTTCCTTCAGCTTCCCACATTTATTCATGACATCCCCAATTTGTAGCTGTGTTTATCCTGGGGCAGACAGAAATAATCAATGAAGAAAATAGGAGCTATATTATATATTTTATAGTTAAAGTGATCTCATGAGGCACCAACGTAGTAATCCAGGAAGACTCAAAATATTCTTGAAAAAAATCAGTGTGAACATAAAACATAAATTGAGTATAAAGAATAATTTCTAATGAATATTGCACCATCCACCATCACTAGAATAGAGAACATCACTCTGTATATTACATTTATTAAGGAAAGAGTTTAAAAACTGTTAAGCTTAATTTTATTTTATATCATAAAGCTCTTCAGTAAATATGTGACCAATCATATATTGTAGATAAATTGATCTCTGGTATATATGTGTGCATATTTTTTCAAATGCTTATTTTTGACAATATATGTAATTACAATAATTTTCGTGTCTAGAATTCTTTCTTTGTGAAAAAATCCTCAGGCCATGGGTAACAATTTCCTGAGGTTAAAATTTAAACATAAGTTCATAATCATCTTTTAATTTTGTGGCCTTAAGCATATGACCCAAAGAGGTGTTGAAAGTTCACAAGGGCAGGACTAAATGGAGTAGACATTTGTCTTTAGAGCCCAAGCCCTGACCTTAAAGATGTGAAATGAATTGCCTACTCCAAAGGATATTGTTAGAGTCCGGTATGTGAAAATGAGCAGTAGGAATGGGAAAGAAAGAGAGAAAAAGTAGAAATTGGGGAGGGTGATAAAGAAAAGCATCTTAGTGATTTAGGTTTGGTGTGTATTTGGTGTATCTTTTATATTTGTTTAATTTTATGTATATTTTTCTACCATCGGTCTACTTTAAAAACTGTAGACGGAAGAATTAGGCTTCTGACTCTTAATGAATTGCTGTGAAATTTGATTACATACATTACTCCAACCCTGGGGAGGGGAAAACAATTATAGTTCATTATATGCATCTCAAGTTGTTTATTCCTAACCATGCACAAGGATAGTTTAAAGACTTGTTTCTGCCAAGAGCTTCCCCCCACCCTAAATAATTTCACAACAGAGTAAAAACACATGGACTTTATATGAAATAAAAATAGAAGTGATATAAGGGTTGTATTTTTATAGCTGTATTTGAGTACATTTCAAATGAATGTTTGTTAAACAGGGGGAAAAATCAGACTGGCATTGTCATGATTCTAAGCGAATTAGGTGAGGCAGGAACAGGAAGAATCTGAGTAGCTTGCATTTAATTAGCACTTACTGGTACAAAATAAATTAGACAGATTTGTCTTGTTTTATGACCAAGATCCTGTTTTTCTATTTCATTTTCTTTGTGCTTTTGGTGAGGACGGATCTGGCGCTTTGGATACTAAATAGGCAACTAATTCAATTGGTGCTTTCTCCGAGGGTCTGCTTGCAAACCGGTGCCAGACTCACTGGTTCTTTGTGTCCTGCCTGCCCTGCATGTGTCTGAGCTCCCCTGGCCAGTTCGTTTTTTTGTCTCTGATGGTTAATAAGCTTTGAGCCTAGTAGTCAAATGTGGTGGGAACGGGGACAAGACGAGGGTCCTTAGTGAAGGTGTTTGTTGTTAAATAGAACAATTCAGCTGTCTCTTTAGAAAACTTGACAAAAGGAAATGCTCCCTGCTGAAAATTTTCTTAGCCTGTTGCACAAAAGATGAAGTTTGTTTAAGAAATTGCTGCTAAAGAAAGCGTCAACCCATTAAGGTAATTATATGGAACCTGTGCCGTATAACAGCTTAATTGATGTTAATGTTTGTCTAATTGGTGATTGGGAGAGTGCAAAGGACTAAAGGTCTTCCGAGCACTTTCAGTCACGGCTCTGAAAGGGGCTCTTCTGGTTTTCACAGTTATAACAATGCCTGCGCGTCTTTCTCAGATTACGCCTTGTTTTCAGCCCCTTACAGCATTCTGCTCCACTACTTAAAGCGTAAAATAAGGGTGAAGAGCCATTGTCTAATGCAGCCTTTTTCAAAGAGTGTTTCTGACAGGGATTGTTCTAGGAATCAGGCAGGAGAGAAGGGAGTGTGAGAGGTGAAAGCCACTATCACCCACTTGTGTCACCTCCCCAATGAGCAGCAAGAGCCGCCTAATTGCTGCATCTGTTTTTTTTTCCCTCCCAGCCTCCATTCTCTTAAACAAGATCCTACACCAATGCCACATGTTCCTGTGGAATCTATCAAACAAAACAAAACAAAAAAACACCCCAACCTGCCTGACATTTTAAAAATTTGGCATAAAAGGAACTGTTAGGAAAACATATGTAACAAATGCACACACGAAAATCTATGAACTTTTTACCTTTTCTAAGATTACACACCCTGATATGGACATATTTACAAATATAATTGGATAAAACAATTCATGTATGTCCCCAAACACATATATGTGACATTTCTTTGCAAAGATACAGGCATGATTATTATATGGATTCTTATGCATGCAGACAAAATGTATAGACTTTGAAAGTTCACATTTGTTTTATATGAGAAAGCCATTTAAATGTGTCACCCATTGGTTTAAAAAAGGTAATAGTAAATATCATTAATCCAGGTTATAAAACTCAAATGCTGAAATATTTTGCATTCCAAGATAAACTGATTGAGGAGCCAAGGCTTGTATTTAAAAAAAAAAAAAATCTCAGTTTGCACGCTCATTCACACAGGCACAATGCATTTAACATCTCCCCATCTCTGAAAAGTTATAGTTCTCAAGCTTTTCCATTTTTATGTCTTACATTCAACTATATTTAACAGATTGATATTTTCCTGTTTGTTCTCTTTAAGATTTCTTTTCTACATACAGAGTGTATTCATGTGCTATCCTAATGAGGAAATGACGAGTTTTTATCAACCTTATTAAACATACACCCAGAAGATATCCATTTTAATAAGGGGCCAATTACTAAGTGTGTCTTCAGTTAGAAAGAACTTAGCTTTTACCTTGTCCTTTGGCTCTCCATGTCTCTAATTAATTGAATCTTGAAAATCCTTGGACTTTCAGCTTAAGAGAAGACTGAAGAAGGGAACTTAACAACACTGCTTATTCCTTTATGTCTAGAACTGGCAAAAAAAAAAAAAAAAAAAAAAAAAAAAAAAACACCTGTAATGCTAAAAGACTCGGGCTTTTGTCTGTTTCTAATATTACTTTTCTGCCTAATTGCCATCACTGCCACGTACATTAGGCCCTTTTTCAGCAGGGTTAAAACAGGGCCAGTGATGAATGGAAAACTGATTGTACTGCTGTCAAACTTGAATGTGAGGCTTATTCTAGAGATAGAAGTATGAGGAAAAGGACAGAGAATTGCACTTCATTAAAGCTCTACCAAGCTGATTGGAGTGGAGGAGGTAATTGAGATTTAAAGTGGCATTCCCATCACACTGTCCCTTTTTCAACTTAACAACTGTCATTCAAGCCACATAGGGCAACAATTGGCCAGATTTCCCAGCTCTTCTGCGTAATAAAACAGACACTCACCTTCTGGCTATTCGTTTTACTTACTTTGTTCTAATTTCCAATTCATGTGTCATTAGTGAACGAAGATTGACAAGAAATAGCTTTGACCTCACAGATTTGACCTTCAACCCCAGAGACCCAACTCTAGTCTGAACATAAGTTGGAATATGCTAAGAAACACCTTTCTGCTGCACAAGAATGAATGGCAGTTTTTCATCATTGTACCACCCCCTGCTTGCCACTACATTTAGACTATGAGACATGTCAACTGCCTGTCACAATTACAATAGACACAGCAAACCAGAATTTTCCCCAAATCCAAGGGGAACTTCCTGAACAAAGAGTAAATTTTATTGCACAGATTTTGGAGACCTCCAATTTGTAGAGCCATAATGAATGCATCCCACAGACAAATAGGTAGTTGTTAATTATCCCAGCAATTTCTTTTTTTAATGTGCTAACAACACAGCATGCTAAGCCTTCATATCCTACACTGTTACCTGATGATCTCATCACATTTGAAAAGATGGTAGTCTGGGAAAAAGGCATTATTATAACAAGTATGCATGAAAATAAGTTACATGATTATAATCCCTTATTTTTGGTATTTAAAAAAGAGAAAATGTGATATTTTGGAAACAGATGGGTTTGGCTACACCTTTACTGAACCAACTGATGTAGTTTACCTATAGTATCACTTTAAGATAAACATAATTTTTCTATTTTCCTTGACACACTGATTTTGTGTCATCAAAGTATTCTGTGGATAAATAATTGCAGAAGGGCCAGACCTATGACCTGAATTAGAACGTCAATGAATTTACTAATAAGTTATGCTTTTTCCATAGTTTTAAATAGAAATTGGTTCTTGAATATCTATTATGGTTAGAAACTTGTTATATTTTCTTCTTAATGAGTAACAAAATTTTTGATAATTCTAGCATTACATATCTCAATAAACAGAATAATGAAATATACCACTTTTTTTGTGCCAAAAGTTTGGAAAGTTGACTTTGTTTTCTTCATAGTAAAACAATTTGAAAACACTGACAGGTTACTACTTTGACTTCTTTTTAATGAAATGTGAAGTCATTTTCATTTTACCAGCAATATTCGTCCTTCTATTTTTTTTAATAATGGGTATATGACTATACTAACGTCACTTTAATGGATGTTGCAGTCATTTGGTTTTTCCCTTGTAATATTCTTCTATTATAACATGGATTTGCATAACTCATTGTGCTTACTGTGTTTTCTGAATTTTTTACTTATGTTGCTGAAAAAGAATACATTTTCTTACAGGAGGAGGCATTAACTTTCATGAGAAATCACAATTGTTATCGCATTATCTGTAAGTACTCTCAAAGCTACTACCTTTAAGATATTTAAATAAAACTCAAAGAACTGATTCCTTTTGAAAAAGGTGATTAGCATATAAATACAAGAGAATCATTTCAGAATAGGAGGCACTTCCAGAGTATGACATAGGAAGAGTTAACCAATAATTATAAAAATTCAGGTAGTCTCTTGTGGACAAAGCATTCTTATTGGATATGTGTCACAATTAAGTGTGAAACACACTTTCAGGGTAAGGACGATAACACATTTCCATATCTTTGCCCTGATGCATGTACCCTCCCTGTTACAACAGGGATCTTCAAACAAAATAGTAAAGAAAGCTCCTTGTATTTGGAATTTTGCTTTCCATTGGATAAATTTTCATGTCCTTATGGGTCAGAGAAGGTGAGAACTTATGGTTTTATCACATCAACACATTTGTGGTCATCAAAAGAAATAAATCTCAGACTGTTGGTAGCTACTATAGAGATGTCTTTTATTCTACACCTGTGACAATTACCCCGTGTTAGTGAAGCTAACAAGAGTTAGGCCATAGGTCAAGGGTCAGGGCACTGTCAAGAGGAAGTTATTCTCCAGTCCACTAAATCTCTTATCATTTTCATCTAATGTGATATCCACCTGTCAGTCAGAGAATGTAGGCCTTTGTCTTGTTCCAAGTGCTGCACTTTCTACCTCAAAGAGAGAACATTTTGTTACTTTTCTCATGATTACCATTTCTATCTTTAAAATTTCATCTTCATAATAAGTACACTGAACTAATAAATGTTATTTTTATACTAAAATAAAAACAAGGGTAAAATTAAAAACCAGTTTCAGGTATTTGTGTTTGTTGAATCGATTGAATGGTTGTATATCATAACTGAGAAAAAAAAGAATAAATTAAATGAATAATAAATTAGTTACATTAGATAAATAACAAATGGCAGAACAGCACAACAATATAGCATGTGCCTAAATAAATGTGGGCAAGCTCACCCCAAGTATTATAGACTAGCATAATATCCTTACAAGTATGTTTCTAGACTATAGTACAGCATCTTCTGAAAAATATTTTTATAATGGGCCTCATTTGAGTTGATATGTATACATGGGGTCAAGATCTGCTTATGCTATACTTAGGTATAATGAAATTCCACTTAGAATGTGGTATAGTGAAAGGCTCAGTTATCCTAATGGTACAATGTGCAAATTGCAATCCCTCATCATGAGGTTCAATTTGCAAGGAAAGTCTTGTCTCAAAGAATCTTCCTTAAAAAATAAAAATAAAACAAAAACCCTATTAGATATCTAGAAGCATTAAAAGAGCAAGTATATAGTTTAAGAGTCATGGTTAAAAGTGACTAAATTGAGTTGTTTAGACCTTCTCTTTCACTGCATGGAAACTAAATCACAAAGTAGTTTCATGCTGTCCTTTGTCTCCAAAGAAATGTAAAGTAAATCTCTAGCATGTTCATATATCCCTTTCCTTCTGGTAGTTCCTATAAAAATAACATAGTGGAATGGAAATTTTAGAATGGATCTCAAGGATCATGTACATTAGCCTCAAATCTGTTATTGGCTAGTTGACTAGCACGAGTTTCTGTTTTCCTGGCAAATAGGAGTGAGAGTTCATTATTCTCAGTCCTATGGATTTTTAAAATTTCAACAGCATCTTTTTTGCATCCTCTGTTACAAATAGGAAACTCTCCTCTGTGCACCCTAAAAACACTTTTATCTTAATTCCTATTAAAAACATCTTTATTTATTTATTTTATTTTTTGGTTTTTCAATTAAAGTTGTCCCATTTTTCCCCCATTGCTCCCCACCACCCAGCCCACCCCTTCTCCCGCAATCATATCCCTCCCCGTTGTCCATGTCCATGAGTCATTTATACACATTCCTTGACTAGACCCTTCCCTTACTTATCCCTCTGCTCTCCCTCCCTGCTCCCCCCTATTGACTGCTATTCTGCTCTTTGTCCTATTTAGTTCATTTGTTTGTGTTGTTCTTTAGTTTCCTGTATTAGGTGATATCATATGGTATTTTGCTTTCTTTGCCTCGCTTATTTCACTAAGCATAATTCTCTCTAGTTCCATCCATGTTGTCCCAAATGTCAGGAGTTCCTTCTTTCTCTCTGCTACATAGTATTCCATTGTGTAAACGTACCACAGTTTTTTGATCCACTCATCTACAGATGGGCACTTAGGTTGTTTCCAGTACTTAGCTATTGTAAACAGGGCTGCTATGAAAATAGGGATGCATAAGTTTTTTTGAATTAGGGTTTTAGGATTTTTCGGGTATAATCCTAGCAGTGGAGTCGCTGGTTCAAAAGGCAGTTCCATTTTTAGTTTTTTGAGGTAATTCCATACTGTTTTCCACAGTGGCTGCACTAGTCTGCATTCCCACCAACAGTGCAGTAGGGTTCTCGTTTCTCCGCATCCTCGCCAGCATTTGTTGTTTGTTGATTTGTTGATGATGGCCATTCTGACTGGTGTAAAGTGGTATCTCATTGTGGTTTTTATTTGCATCTCCCTGATGGCTAATGATGTTGAGCATTTTTTCATGTGTATATGGACTTTCTGTATGTCCTCTTCGGAGAAGTGTTTGTTCTGGTTCTTTGCCCATTTTTTAATTGGGTTGTTTATTTTCTTGATGTTGAGTCATATAAGCTCTTTATATATTTTGGAGATCAGTCCCCTATCTGTGATATCATTGGCAAATATGTTTTCCCATATGGTTGGTTTCCTTTTCATCTTGCTGATGTTTTCTTTTGCTGAGCAGAAACCCTTTAGTTTGATGTAGTGACATTTGTTTATTTTTTCCTTTATTTCTCTTGCCTTAAGAGATGTATCCATGAAGATATTGAAAAACATCTTTATTCTAACCTCATGGCCTTGATTTTTTTGGAGAAAGGGATAGGACTTCCCTCAAGTACTGAGCAGAGTGCCTGTGAATTAATAAATGAAGAAATATTTCTTAGGGTGATTATACATCCTGATTTTTACATATTTTTCATGTTTAATTATTAATAGGCTCTATTCACTCTGGATTTTTTTACAAGTTGAAGGTTGTAAGACTCTAATAAATACAGGGTGGAGCAAAGTAGGTTTACAGTTCTGAGTACATGAAACACATAATTTATTCTTGTATTATTATTTATTTATTACTGTATTATTTTCCATAGGAACCAATATAAACCTACTTTTGTCCCACCTGGTAAAACTCTCACTTTGTGTGGGTCTCCAAAATTGTAGCTAAAGTCTCCCATTTTACTAATTATTATTTTCGGTAACTAGCTCTCTGTCTTATTTCTCATGGCTATACATAAAAACTATGTATGTGCCAAGGATGGGCAAAAGTTGGTTTACTCTCACATCACAATATTCTTTTGAATTAATAAAGTTACTGTAATAATCATAACCTACATGTCTTTTTCCATAAGAACAACTGTAAAACTACTCTTGCCCACTCCTGTATTACAGTTTTAGGAAAGAAATAACCCTTTATTAGCAAGCAGAAAAAAACAACACATTTCAATAGACTTTGTCTTGGAAAACACTAATTCTGTAGATAGCACAGCCATGACAGGAAGAGGATGAACTATATCCTGCCTTTAAAATAACTGTCATAATAAATGACATCTTAAAATATGAAGCATGTAATTTAAAAGTTGGACTCTGTGTCTGAATATAGCAATATATCAGAACATGACCATTTCATTCCAGAATTTAAAAAATGGTTTTCCTAAGAAGCTCCTTCCAAATTCAACCATCTCTTTAGCCAGCCTTGACATGTTTTTACTCACTCCTTCAAAAATTCTATATGTTGACACATTAAAGGTTCTGATTAAAAGCTTTAACATGGCTCTAGCTCAATAGCTCAGTTGGTTAGAGTGTCATCCCCATATGACAAGGTTATGGGTTTGATCTCCAGTCAGGGCACATACAAGAAATAAGTAGAACAAAAACCAATCTCTCTCTCTCTCTCTCTCTGTCTCTCTGTCTCTGTCTCTGTCTCTGTCTCTCTCTCTCTTTCTCTCTCTCTCTCTCAATCAATTCTTAAAAAAGCTTTAACATGAAAACAAACAAAAACACATGACACACGGATAAAATATGTGGTTTTGAAGAAAAATATTAGCTTATAAAGTACTATTTTAACATATTTTTTCCAATTAAATATGGACATTTATTGTAGGCTCTTAAGAACCTATACTACTCTTACTAGTTCTATGTATGCAATATGTGACTCAGTTTTGGCTTTTGAAGTAATATGTAACCAAATGTCCTTAGATACCATTCAGAGTAAATACGCTCCTTCTGACACTAAAACAGCCCAGCTGCTTTCCATTTTATTTTAGTTTTATTGCTTTATCCTCTTAATATTATACCTAAGTAAAAAACGGAGGAAAGCATCAGAGGAAACTAACAGAAGAGTCATAACAATCACTTTTGCCCGGTCGCTGGCTGAATCACTGAACCATAAATTGCTCTTAATAGACATGTCACTGACAAAATTTAAAAGGATAGACCAGAGTGGTCCTATAAATTTCAATAATTTCTAAACCTTTAACATGATTACATCTCTAATCTTATTTGAGCTTAAAAATAATACTAGTAGGGAGTGAGCAAAGATAAACAAGTAAAAATAGCATCCTAGACTTCTTAGAATTCATAACCTCTTTTCAGTATCCCTCTGTGGTACCTGCAATCAAACCTGAATTCGGACATTTCCAAAAACTTAGAAATGGTAATAAGAACAAAGGAAAAGAAAAAGAAATGTTGTATTCTGTGCCTGAGTTATGTACATTCAGGAAATAAAACTTGGACTTAAAAGAAAATAAGGACCTGAATGATGTTTGTGAAAGGCAAATGTATTCCTTGCAATGATCCATAAAGACTGTTCTACTTTACCACATTAAACATGTAATAATCTCCTTTCCCTCAACTCATACTACTAAAATCTACCCCAAATAGCTCAATTTAATACATGGAGATAAGCCCCAAAATCAATTTCACTGAACGTGAAAGTTAAAAAAGTAGAAAGTAATGGCTTACCTTGAGTATTCTTTAAAGAATTAAAAAGTATTAAAGAAAAATAAATTTCTAAAGAAAAGGTCTTGTGTCACCTCTCATCTCAACTTTGTTCCTCTAAGCTTGTGGATTCAAATGCTCTGGTTCCTTTTACTATTAAGATTTTTAAAGGTTTATGAACACACCAAATATATGGAACAATTTTCTCTGAGGGGGGGAGCACTTAAAATTCAAGGAGTGACTTCTTCACATCAGGGGAAACCACAGGAAGAGGGAAACCACATCAAACAAAGTAGGAGAGGATCAGACACAATCTCACCATAACCTACCCCTCCACTGCCTGGCTACTGATAATCAAAACCAGAGCTTCTTCTTCCTAAGGGTTTACACCCCACAGTAGGCACCCCAAATTTTAAGACCAGTATCTGAGAGAAGAGCCCCACAGCATCTCACTTTGAAGAGAAAAGGGGCTCATGCCCCCAAGAGGTACAGGGCTATGACTAACCAAGTAATGGCTCCTAAAGAGCCCAGTATGCACATACAGAGAAAGAGCCCTTTGAAAAGTGAGTGCACAGCTTTTTAGTGATTTAGATGATTTGCTAATTTTAAAGCATTTGTGTAAGGAGCAGGGCCTGCTGGGAGTACTCCAGGAACATAGGCGGGTGGGCGCCATCTTTCCACTCTCCCTCTTCTGCTACGCTAAAGCCAGAGGGTACCATTTTTTTTATTTTATATTTTTTTATTTTATATTTTTATCCTCACCCAAAGATGTTTTTTCATTGCTTTGAGAGAGAGAGAGAGAGAGAGAGAAACATCAATGTGAGAGAGAATAATTGGTTACCTTCCTGTACCAACCAGGGATCTACCTACAGCCTGTATATGTGTTCTGAGTGGGAATATAACCTCTGACCTTTTAGTTTACAGAACAGTGCTCCAATCAACGGAGCTACACCAGCCAGCGCTCTTTTAAAAATTTCTTTCTTTTTACTTCTTTTTTACCTTCCTTTTTTTTCTTTCTTATTCTTTACTCAGTGGGTGCCATCTTTGCACTCTCTCCCCACCTGTCCCTGTACCACTATCTCCCAGAGGGGCACCTCTGCGCACATTTGGTGCCCTGGTGCACATTTGGTGACAAAGTTTTCACAGCTGCCACCTATGGGAGCTTGATCACCTGGCTCTGGAGATGAGGGACTTGCATTCCTGGGTCCCATGGGATTCTCACTCTGGGAGAGACAGTTCTTGGCGGATAGCTGACTGAAGCACACTCCAATCTTTCTGAGAAAAAGGCCTATTTGCTTGTCTTGGAGCTTTGACCCAAGGAGCAGGCTAATGGCTTGGCAGACACAGAGGCTATGGGGTTCTGTTGGGGAATGGAGGCCCATGGATGCAGTGTCTGCAGGTATTTTTCATAAAAGAGCTCACACCTTTGCCTAAGACCCTGGTGTTGCAGCTACTGCCAGGCACACCTCTACAGTGCCGGGCTCTGGTGGTTAGCAGGGCTAACACTGCAAGTCCCACAGAACTTCACCAAGGCAGAAAGAGTTCTTCAATAGCTTCCACTCTCACTAAAGTCACAGCAAGAGGCAACAGACGCAGTAGCTCAGTCTTTCTTGAAGGAGGGATATCAGTGTATCACTATAGCTATAGTCTGCAAGATCTCTAGTGCTATCCCCATTTCATTCCTCATGTTTATAATTTGTGCTGTCTCTGGAGGTTTCAACTTATTTATCTTTGCAAAGAACCATCTTTTTATTTCATGGATAGTTCCTCTTTCCATTTCATTGATTCCTGCTAATTATTATTTTCATCCTGCTGCTCACTCTGGATTTATTTCACTGCCACTGATGAGTCCCTGGCTGAGAGCATAGGAATGCTTCATTGCTGATGCCACAAGGGTGGGGGAATAGGGTGGGAAGACACCTCCCTAGCTGGCACCTCATTATATCATAGTTAGAGTTAGGGTTTAAGTTCAGACTCCTCAAGGTGGTCTCTACTGATATCAGGGACAGGGGGAGACGGCAGGTGGGGAGGTAGGTGGGGGTCTTCTTTACTTCTTAGAGGGGGATGAAAGTTTCAGGTCTCCATTCAGCCCTCTTTCATACCACCCCAGTGAGGGATTTGAGGAGCCTGATTACAGCCTAGAAAGGGTAGAATTCTAGGGTCCCTCTTAGCCTCTGTTGGTGTGACTAGTCTGGGGGACAGTTTTTTTTTTTTTTTTCTGCAGTGTTTTAGCTAAAGTAAAGCAGTTACTGTTTAAAAGTATTCTGTTTTGCTAGACTACCCTTTTCCTGTCCTTTGGCTAGAAAGTAGACTTTTGTTGGGGCTTTTTGTGTCTGCACCTATTGACATTTCAGGCTACTGACTTCTTCAGCTCCAAGTCTAAGAGACATGAAGCAAAAAGAAAACCTGGGGGACTCACTCTGGGTCTTGAGGTCCTGAGCCAGTAAGTCTTTTTCTTTTCACTTTTCAGAATATCCTTATATTTGTTTTCCATATAATGGCTAGGGCTTGTAGTTTTACTCAAAGAAAAGTATGACTAATTTATCTTTCCAAAAATAGAAATCAATCTACATTATTTTTATAATTTCCAATGAATTTTATATTATATTGTTTATTATAGCATTTATTATATTGGCAATGGTCCATTCAGAATATAAAGTAATAAAAATTCTTTTTCAATAGAAAATTTAGACCAACTTACTTTGGGAGTAATTGGACATGCAAAGAAAAACCCATGTTAATAAAAACTACCTTACTGCCATTTTTATACTCCTTCTGAAAGCTAGAAACTATACCAATACACATTTCCAGGTCTGAACTATTTAAAAGCAATGAAATATTTAGCATCACTGGCTCCCAAAGTTTAGGGAAAATAGTGAAATTATCTGAAGAATTTTAGAAAACAGAATAGGATTGCCAACATTTTTATGTATTTTTATCTCAAGAAATATTTACTATTATTAAATGAGATTTCATTTATTTTATTAGAAGACTACAGTTCTTTTATTGTTAAGTCACATCAAGAACCACTTACATTGGCTAAGTTGTTTGAAAAGTATTTCTATGTGATATTTCCAAATGGGGGAATTCTGCCAAATACTGTAGTATTTCTTGTGAATGTTTTAATGAGCTCAGCTGCTTAGACCTAAAAAATATCTCAATAAAAGAAGAGTAATTATTTTGCCTTTAAATAATATGAAGGTTTGTCAGATTTAGCAAAAACAAAACAAAGCAAACACACAGAACACCAGTTAAAGTTGAGTTTTAGACAAATAACAAATAATTTTTTATGTAAGTATACCACATGCAATATTTAGGACACACTTACAGAAAGCCATTATTGTTGATCTGAAAATTCATATTTAACTTGGTGTCCTATATTTTATCTGACAACTCTATATTTTAAAATGTCAAAAATTTAGCTCACTACACAAGAATTATATTTATATGGACAGTGTTAGAAAATTTTTTAAAGCTATCAAATATAATACATTATATGTTGGAAATTGCTCTTAGATTAAACATAAAAGTTAACATGGAGGCAAAGAATTATACTAAAGCAGAATAAAAGTAATTGATTAGAAAGTATAAAGTAAATAAATATATTTTATATTTTACCCTTTATTTCTGTGTAGAAGAGAGAAGGGGAAAGACTGAGAAAGAAGGGGAGAGAGAGAGAGAGAGAGAGAGAGAGAGAGAGAGAGAGAGAGGTGGACTTAACTGAACAGGTTGTGGGTAGAAAGTGGTAAAAAAAATTTTTTTTTGACTTTTTATATATGGAAACAGACTGTATTAGTACTTTTGCTTAAAAAAAGCCTTTGAACCTCTAAACAGAGAAGAAGGAAAAGAAGATGAGAAGCAATGCTAATTGCAGGGCAGTGCTAGGTTAAGGGATGATTACAATTTATTGGCCAAAAACTGTATTTTTCATCTATAGCCTACTCATATGGAAACACTGCTAAGCATTAACTCTTCTTACCTATAAGAAATTATTATTGTCATTTAATCATTATTTTTGGAATGGTAAGTTATAAAAAACCAGGCACTAGGGAAAGTTTTCATTTAATATTTTATCTAGAATAAGGGAAAGTAAAACAAGTGTTTGTAAAAACTTTATTCGATTCAAATGACTTCTAATGTTTGACCTACCTTTAAAATTTTTTGTTTAGGGATTCTCCTCCTAACACAGAGCCCAGGGAGTGTCACTAGGTTAAGTCAGTGCCCTCTTATTTGGTAAATGAACTTCAGTTTTACCTACAGTTAGCTACAATTTATTTCCAGTGATATAGTTTCCTTGAGTAATCCTCTCCTCATTGTCAAACCAAATCAAGACTAAATCTCCACACTGTATTTTCTAGGGCACTTCAGTGTGATCTTAACCTACTCATAACTTAAATTCTTCCTTACTACAAAATTTTTTGTTCAGTAAGTATGTCAGCTGTTCTCACTCCTAACTTTGATTTCTCACTCTATTTCTTAATGTTGTTTAACATATTTGCTTTGATTTATAGCTGCTTAGTTATTTGTTTGGTCTCCACAGGGAACAATAAAAACTTTGAAATTATGTTCTATGATCTACTCATCTATCTCTTGGCCTCCTGCTATAATTTTAATAGTGCCTTGGACTCTGTAACAATGTTCAATAAATATCGATAGTATTAGTGAAAAGTCCAAAGTTTTGTGGTTTCCAACTAATGACTAAGACTTTGGGTGACAACTCTTTTCACATTATTATATTGTCAGGCTTGTCATTTACCAAAATGAAGTAAATGGACCACTAGAACATAACTTCAATGTTTAGGATCAACAGATTTTTAAAATAATTAATCCAAATGTCTAATTAGGGAAAAAAAACTGAAACTGGCTTGGCAATTTCAAGTGCCTTAACTCTGAGTATTTATAAAATGATAAAATTCTCAGAAACAATAACTAGGTAGGATTTAAAAGACCCAACATAGGCTCCTGTATTGATTAAAGTGAACAGAAACAATTACAGGTTACTTTGTAGTCTTTTTCTGGTTATTTGAAATGCATATCTGAGATATACGGTATCAATATGGGAAACTTTTAAAAGTTTTTATCTTTGCTACTGGAAAGGAGATAGATGTATTTCTTTAAAATGAAAACTTACCTGTGGAAGAAAACAAGAAAAATTGCAAAAGGCAGGGGAATTACAGAATCTACAATTTTTGGTGTTCATGATTTTCCACTATCCTTAGTAGATAACCTTGAAATTACATGACAATAAGAGGTGCTCTCTGTGACAAGTACTTCAGTTCTTATTAGATTTCCAGTAGTCATTTAGATTTGGCATGACCAAAAAATGCCTTAAAATGCTATATAACTTCTCTTATTTTCAAAGTTATAAAGATGTTTTAAAACCAGTCCTGATATAATGAGTGCTATAAATGGTGGATGATACCTGTAATTCCTGAGATGGTTCTTCTTCTTTACATCTTTTTTGAAGATAAAAATGTTCAATCTACATTGACAAAGAACAAAGCCGATCATTAATCTGACAGGGAAAAACAATCTCTATAGTCGAGAGGAATCATTCCATTTATTTGAGTAACCACTCTCATAGGATCTCAAAATGCCCTCTTCACCTGGACTTCCTGCAAGCTCTATTCTTCCTTCAAAGTTCATTTTATCTCCCACACTCTTCAATAGCTTTTTTTCACCTTTCAGTCCTTAGTGATGACCCCCAAATCTGAACACCTGTCATATATCTGTCACCTGATACAACAATACCTAATAGATTTAATTACTTTTTCTGTCAATTTAGTCTTTCAAATCATAATATGAGGACTTTAAAGTCAATGTCTCTTCACAGTTGATGGTTGAGGTTCCAGAGGGATATATTAGCTGTGGGAGTTCCCCCTGAAAAGTGTGGGGTCTAAACCCCAAGCCAGACTCCCCAGCCCAGAGCATCAGAGCATCAGGCTTTGAAGAGCTGTGAGGTTTCTGTCCACCAAACAGAGACAGGAGTCCACTAAAAACACAGGCATGCTCTTAAAAGGCCAACACACAAAATTTCATTTTCAGCCACTCACCTTGGGCTCTGATAGAGGGAGGGTGGAGCAGATTAGATTCCTGTGAGGAAATTCTGAGGTTTGTGGCTCTAGGGAGAGAGCTAAAGAAACAGGAACCAGGTTTCCTGTGTTGAGTCATACTGCAGTCACCATTTTACTTGGATGGAGTACTCCCCTTTATGTAGCATCAGCCTAAGGGGAAGCAATTACTCCACACTCTGGACTCCCTCTCACCCTACGCTGAGAAGCTTGCATCACACTGAGGAGTCAGATACCTTGGCCAGGGTGCAAATGTTTGACAGACTTATGGGATGTAACTGACTGAGTTGTGTCGCTTTGGGGCAGGGGCTACATCCCTCACCTCTTCCAAAGCCTGACCAGCACCTCTCCCTCATGAGAAATCCAATAGTCCCATCCTCTCTATTCCCTGCAGCCTCACCCTACTGACTTCTGTTTCCTCACCCCAGCATTTGGGACAAACTGTGCTGTGTGACTCTAGAAGGGGGATCATTTTTCCTCGCATGTTTGCAGAAGCATAGCCCTCCCTTCACAAGGCCACATCTTAGTCTATTTGGGCCTGATAAACTCTGCTGGTTCACCTTGATGAATCTTTGAGATGCGGCCTCAATGTAAAAGTGTACAAGCACCCAGTGGGTGGGAGCTAGAGTTGGTATACTCAGAAACATTGCTGAGTGGCCTCAGACCTAGCACTGGCATGAAACGTCCCTACCTGGTGACTTAGTCTGAACTTACTTCATGTAACTTGAGTATACCCAGAGGTTCTTTCAGTGACTGAATCTAACAGGCAACCAAAAGGCTGAGACAGGTAGAGGTGGATCTCAGAGTGCCTTTGGACTCTTGCTGACTTTCCCTGGGCCCAGTGCTGGTAAAAGCCAGCCTTGGTCTCAGCTCAATCTTTTCCACATGCACTCAGGCCCAACAGAGGCAGCCATAAACTATGGATTATTTGTAGCTCCAGAAAAGTTGCTAGGGGCCATTCACAGGCAGCATCTTATATTATCCTGCACCAGAGCTCCTCCTAGAAGGCCCCAGAAGAGACATACCCAATGGACAGCTTCAGACAAGAGCAGAGCAGGATACAATAAGCTTCATAAGAAGCGTATCCAAAAGGATTTCTCAGCTGGCACCAAACCCTGCTAGAGGAATTCCGCTTTGTGTAGTCAGCAGCTGCACAGCAGCGTGCACACCATGGTCAGGTTTGAGCCTCACAGTCAGCCAGCCTGAAGGTTGATCCCATACATGGATGGGCCAATAGCAATCAATACTCAATTACAACAGGAAGGCCCACAAACTCATACAAGGGACATTCCTCGAGTACCCAGCTCAGGTGATAAATGAGACTGCATCACTGGATTTCATAAAACACCTATTTGATAAGTTGAACCCACAAAGACTGGGAGTCATAGCAGAACTATCTAATACATAGAAAGAAACAAAGAGAGGCAATCAAAATAGGGAGGCAAAGAAATAAGTCCCAAATAAAAGAAGTGGAGGCAAGCAATTTATCATATATAGAGTTCAAAACAATAGTTATTAAGATGATCAAAAGCATTAAAAATGACATAGAAGCCATTAAAAAAAAGCTAGTCAGAAATAAAGAATATAATATCTAAAATGAAGAACATACTGGAAGGATAAATAGTAGGTTGGATAAGCAGAGGATTGAATCAGTAATTTGGAAAACAAGGGAAAAAAAAAAAACCCCGGTCTTCCAAAAACATTGTGGAGAGCAGCAAAAAGAAAAAAAGAACTAAAAATAAGGATAGTTTAAGGGACCTTTGGACAATATGAAATGTAACAATATCCACATAATAGGGGTACTGGACGGAGAAGAGAGCAAGGGCTCAAGAACCTATTTGAAAAAATAATCACTAAAAACTTCCTGAATGTGGTGAAGGAAAAAGACACACGACTTTAGGAAGTGCAAAGAGTCCCAAACAAGATGAGCCCAAAGAGGCTCACACCAAGACACATCATAATCAAAATAGCAAATGTTAAATAAAAAGAGAAAATCTTAAAACCCACAGAGAAAAGACAATTAGTTATATTTAAGGGAGCTCCATAAGAATGTCAGCTGATTTGTCAACAAGAAATTTTCAGGCCAGAAGGAATGGCATGAAATATTTAAAGTCATAAACAACAAGGACCTACGACCAATACTACATTACTCAGCAAAACTATCATTTAAACTTAAGAAGAAATAAAGAGCTTCTCAGACAAGAAAAACCTAGAGGAGTCTGTCATCACCAAACCAGTATATAAACAAAATGTTAATAAGTTTTCTTTCGGAAGAAGAATGAAAAAAGAGAGATATAGTTAAAAGAATAAAAAAGCAATTAATACATACCTATCAATAATCATTTTAAATGTAAATGGCTGAAGTGCTTCAATTAAAGACAAAGGCAGCTCAATGGATAACAAAACAAGACCCATTTATATGCTATCTATGAGCACCCATCTCAGAATGAAAGATACACACAGACTAAAAGTAAAAGGATAAAGAAAGATACTTTATGCAAATGAAAAAAATAAGCTGGAATAGCAATACTTGTATCTGACAAAATAGTCTTTAAAACAAAAGTTATAGTGAGAGACAAAGAACACTACATAAGGAAAAGGGGAGCAATACAACAAGAGAATATAACCTTTGTTATGCATACACCATAATAGTACCTAAATAGGTAAGGCAAACCATGATGAACATAAAGGAAGAGATTGACAGTAATATAGTCATAGTAGGGGATTTTAATACCCATCAACATCAATGGATAGATTTTACAGAGAAAATGAATAAGGAAACAGTGACCTTAAATGACACACTAGATCAGATAAATTAAATAGATATATTCAGAGCATTTCATCTAAAGTAGAGGAATATACATTTTTCAACTGCACATGTAACATGCTAGGATGGACCACATGTTAGGACAAAAAAAAGTCTAAATAAGTATTAGAAAATTGAAATTGTATCTAGCATCCTCTTTGACCATAATAGTATGAATCTAGAAATTAATCAGAAGAAAGAGACTGAAAAACACAAAAACACATGGAGGGTTAATAACATGTTACTAAACGTTGAATATGTTAACAATGAGATAAAAAAAGAAATTTAAAAATGTCTTTGAACAAATGAAAATGAGGACACAACAATACAAAAATCTATGGGACAAAGAAAAAGCAGTCTTAAGAGAAAAATTCTTAACATTGCAATCTTATCTGAAGAACAAAGAAAAATCTCAAAGCAACTTTACACTCAAAATAACGTGGAAAAAAGAGCAAACAAATCCCAAAGAGAGTAGAAGGAAAAAAATAATAAATATCAGAGTGAAGATAAATGAAATAGAGCCTAAAAAATTACAAAAGATCAATGAATCCAAAAGTTGCTTCTTTGAAAATGTGAACAAGATTGACAATCCTTTAACCAGACGAGAGAGAGAGAGAGAGAGAGAGAGAGAGAGAGAGAGAGAGAGAGAAACCCAAATTAAAAAAATCAGAAAAGAAAGATAAGTAACAACTGACCCTACAGAAATATAAAGGATTGTAAGAAAATATTACAAACAACAATATGCCAACATATTTCAAACACGAATTAGGAGGAATCAAAGAATATGAATAGGCAGATTACAACTAGTAAAATTGAAGCAGTAATCAAAAGTCTCCCAACATATGAAAGTCCTGGACCAGATGGCTTCACAGGTGAATTTTACCAAATATTCAAAAAATATTAACACCTTTCCTTCTCAAACTATTCCAAAAATGTCAAGAGGACAGAAGACTCCCAAGCTCATTTTACAAAACTAGCATTATCCTAATCCCAAAAGCAGATAAAAACGCTACAAAGAAAGACTGTTACAGGCCAATGTTCCCGATGAACATAGATGCTTATAATTCTCTACAAAATATTAGCAAACCGAATCTAGCAATATATTAAAAAGATCATACACCATGATAAAGTGCGATTTATTCTGGGGATGAAAGTTGTACAATGCCTGCAAATCAATAAGCATCATACACCACATAAACAAAATGAAAGATTTAAAAAAATCATCAGATCAATAGATGGAGAAAAAAGATTTGATAAAACCTAGCACCCATTTATGATAAAAACTCTCAGCAAAGAGAGAATAGATGGAACATACCTCAACATAATAAAGGCCATATATGACAGACACACAGACAACATCATACTCAATGGGCAAAAAATACAAGCACTTTCCTTAAGATTGGGAAAAAGACAGGGATGTCTGCTTTCACCATTATTATTCAATATAGTAATGGAAATCCAAGCCATAGTAATCAGAAGAAATAAAAAGCAACAAATTAAAAAGGAAGAAGTAAAATTAGCCTTATTTTTAGATGACATAATACATTATAAATTAACTCTAGAGATTCCATAAAAATACTACTAGAATTAATAAATTAAGTAAAGTATAAGGACAAAAAAATATCCAGAAATCAGTTTTATACACAAAAATTGGACTATCAGTAAGGGAAACTAAGGAAACAATCTTATTCACAATTGCCTGAAGAAGAATAAAATACCAGAGAATAAATTTAGCCAAGGACATAAAAGACTTGTACATGGAAAATTATAAAACACTGAAGAAAAAATTGAAGAAGATACAAGTGAGTGGAAGTATGTACCATGATCATATATAGGAAGAACTATCATCATTAAAATGTCCATATGGAATCATTCATACCTGCAAAATGGAAGCTCCAGAAAAACGACTTCCGATCAAGATGGAGGCCTAGACAGACATGCTTCATCTCCCTCCACAACTATAAAGGAATACAACTACATCAAAACTAGAGACAACCAGAAGTTCCAGAAGATTGAGCTGCATGGAAGTCCAACAAACAAAGATATAAAAAAGAAATATTCATCCAGACAGGTAGAAGGGGCAGAGGCAGGGCGGAAAGGACATGGTTTGGTGGTGAGTGGCGGCAGCAGCAGGCTGGCAGAAAACACAATCAAACATTTAAAAAAGTTGAGAGAGACATCTGCAGACCACTCCCAGCACCAGACCAGACTGCAGAGCTCACGGTTCCAGCACTGAGGATAATAAAGCTTCATTGCTTCTGACTGTGCAAACCAGTGGGGGTTGGGCAGAGGAAGAAACTGGTGGTCTCTCAGAAGAGTCCGTTTGTTTAAAGGGCCCCTACAGTCCTAGGACGTCCACAGACCCACCGACTCTGGGAACAATAGCCAGAGCAACCACAAGAGAGGTGCCAGTCCCATACGGAAGTGGGAGAAGTGCCTGGAAAAGGGGCAAGTGCTGAGCAAGCGGCATTGTTCCCTCTCAAACCCCTCTCCCCAACACAGCAACACAACGTGGTGAAATGGGTCGCCCTATACTGATGATTCCCTAAGTCTCTGCCCCTTACAACGTAACAGATGCAACAGCTCTAAATAAGACACAGTGGCAAACAAACACAGGAGCCTGTCAAGATGAGGAGACAGAGAGGTATAGCCCAAAAGAGGGGAAAAATCAAGGTTCCAGTGAGAGAACTAAGTGACGAGGAGATAGCCAACCTAACAAATGAGGCGATAGCCAACCTCACAGATGCAAAGTTCAAAACACTGGTGATAAAGATGCTCACATTCTTGACAGATATCCTTAAGTACAGCAAACACATGAGGTAAGAAGTCAAGGCTGTGCTAAATGTAATGAAGGAAAATCCACATAAAAACAATGGTGAAGAAAAGGAAACCAGGTTCAAATCAATGATTTGGAATATAAGGAAGAAAAAAAGAAGTCAACCAGTACAAAATGAGGAATCAAAAATTGAAAAAAATGAGGAGAGGCTCAGGAACCTCTGGGATGACAACTTTAAACGTGCAAACACCTGAATCATAGGGGTGCCAGAAGAAGAGGAATAGCAAGGAATCAAAAGCTTATGTGAAAAAATAATGAAGGAAAACTTCCCAAATTTGGCAAAGGAAATAGACATACAAGTCCAGAAAGCACAGAGAGTTTCAAACAAGCTAGATCCAAAGAGGACCACACCAAGACACATCATAATTAATATGCCAAAGGTTAAAGATAAAGAGAGAATCTTAAAAGCAGCAAGAGAAAAGCAGTTTCCTACAAAGTGGTGACTATAAGATTGTCACCTAATTTCTCAAAAGAAACTTTGCAGGCAAGACGGAACTGGCAAGAAGTATTCAATGTGATGAAAAGCAAGGACCTATAACCAAGATTACTCTATCTAGCAAAGCTATCATTTAGAATGGAAGGGCAAAAGTGCTTCCAAGACAAGGTAAAGCTAAAGGAGTTCATCATCATTAAGCCATTATTATATGAAACGTTAAAGGGACTTATTTAATACAAAGAAGATCAACATTATGAACACTAAAATGACAACAAACTCACAACTATCAACAATAGAATCTAAAAAATAAAAACAAAAACAAACTAAGCAAACAACCGTCGTCGTCGTCGACAGCTGTCCGTCTCGAGAGACGATGGCGTAGCTTCTTGAGAGTCTATCTGCACCGCCGAGAATGGTTGTGCAGTCCGACTCAGGAGTGACACGGTATCTGTCTCCTCCCATGTTGAATCGACATCTTGCGATGATGCTGGAGTGTCCTCTCCAGTGAAGCTGAAGCTACAGAGCCTGGGCAGGGTGATATGGAGGGTCTGCTGTTGCCCATGCAGACCCCCCCTCTCTTCGCAGCTGAAGGGTCCAAGGGAAAGACGGAGTCAATACAGCTTGGTTTCAGGTGCGCCGCAGGAGTTGCCGGTGTTGACTACAACGTCAAACCGCCTTAGGGACTCCGGCTCTGGATTTTCTGTCGGGGTTTACTCCCTTAGCCTTTCCCCTGAAGAGGTATGCCGCAAGGCAGCGGAGGTTTTTTGGAGTCAGAGTTTTCCTTCTCTCATGTGCCCTGACTGGAAGATCGAACCAGCGACACTTAGCTCGCAGGCCGACGCTCAATCCACTGAGCCAAACCAGCCAGGGGGGGAAAGAGCACTTACCTATTCTAATAATACATATATGGCACAGAAAATTGTGCCTGACACAGGTCTCAGTAACAGGACATTTCCCATATGAAAATGATCACTTCTCAATTATGTGCTTGAATATGGAGAAACTGAATTGCTGATACTACGAGAATATTTCATTTAATTGTGAAATATGATTGTGTAATAGTCATACTTAAAATTCGAGTATGATATTCAGAAACACCATCACAAAACTTAACACAAAACCACTCTGGAAAATCTGGTTCAACAGAATTTTACATTTCTCCCAACCTCTCTCATGCCCCAAAACACTTATTCTTTCAAACTTGTGTGAAACACGGACACTGGATTCCTCTAAATGTCGTTCTTTAAATGCCATTGGGGTGGAAAAATTATTTAAATCATTTGCTTTATCCTACATTTCCATTCTAGATTCAGCTACTTTTAAGATTCACTTTATACTGTCAATAAAATTTTAAAAACATGATGCTATCTGACTTATTAGATGAGTATCAGTGGATCATCTGTCTATGTACAGATCTTCATTCAACCCACCAGATATGTTTTTTTAATGAAACCCAAGCATATTTTCAGTACAGTTCCTGACTTACAGAAGCCACTACTTTATTCCCTCTAACATGGTTTTTATACCCCAATGATAAGTTCTGTCACACTATAATTGTCTTTTTCCTTGTTGTTGTTTTGTTTGTTTGTTTCTTAATTTAATTTTTGTTGTATTTTTTCATTACAATTCAGTCCCCCAACGACCACCACATTGTTGTCCATGTCCATGAGGTCTTTTTCCTTTTTGCTCAATCCCTCCACCACCTCACCCCACACCACTAGCTGTCAGCCTGCTCTCTTATCTGAGTCTGTCCCCATTTTCCTTTTTAGTTCAGTTTGTTCATTAGATTCCACATGTGAATGAAATCATATGGTATTTGTCTTTCTCTGACTGGCTTATTTCACTTCACGTAATGTTCTCCAGGTTCATCCATACTGTCACAAAGTGTAAAATCTTCTTCCTTTTTATGGCCAAGTAGTATATCATTGTGTAAATGTCCCATAGTTGTTTTATCTACTCACCTACTGATGGACACTTGGGCTGCTTCCACATTTCAGTAATTATAAATAACGCTGCAATGAACATAGGAGTCCTTATATTCTTTCGAATTAGTATCTTGGGTTCCTTCAGATATATTCCCAGAAGTGAGATAACTGGGTTAAAAGGCAGATTCATTTTAACTTTTTGAGGTATTTCCATACTGCTTTCCACAGTGGTGGAACCAGTCTGCATTCCCACCAACAGTGCAAAAGGGTTCCCCTTCCTCCACAGCCTCACCAGCACTTGTTGTTCATTGATTTACTAATTAATGATGGCCATTCTGACTGGTGTGAAATGCTATCTCATTGGGGTTTTGATTTGCATTTCTTGAATGATTAGTTGAGCATCTTTTCATATGTCTGTTGGACATCTGTATGTCCTCTTCGAAGAAATGTCTATGCAGGTCCTTCGCACATTTTTCAATTGGGTTGTTTGTTTTTTGTTGTTGAGTTTAGTAAATTCTTTATAAATTATGAATATTAATCCCTTATCATATATATCAGAAAATATGTTATCTCATTATTTGAGTTATCTTTTTATTTTGTTGATGATTTCTTTGCTGTAATTTGATGTAGTACCTTTTGTTCATTTTTTCTTTTATTACCTTGTATGGGAAAAATATTGCTATGAGCCATATCCAAGATTTTGCTGCCTATGTTTTTTTCTATGATTTTTATGGTTTCAGATTTACTATTTAAGTCTTTGATCCATTTTGAATATATTCATGTGTGTGATCTACTTTCATTTTTCTATCCCTGTCTCTCCAATTTCCACTACACTATTTACTGAATAAATTATCTTCAGCCTATTGTATATACTTGCTTCCTCTGTCAAATATTAATTGACTATCAAGATGTGGGTCTATCTCTGAGCTCTTTATTTTGTCCCATTGATCTGTGTATCTATTTTTATCCCAGTACTATGCTGTTTTGATTACTATGGCCTTATAATATAGTTTGATATTAGATGACGTGATTCTTCTAACTTTGTTCTTTCTCAGGATCGCTGTTGCCATGCTGGGCCTTGTATGGTTCCATATAAATTTTTCAAACATTTGTTTTAGTTTTGTGAAATATGTTATTGGACTTTTGACAGGAATTGTGTTGAATCTATAGATTGCTTTGGATAGTACGGACATTTCAATGATGTTAATTCTTCCCATCTATGAACATAGTCTCTGCTTCCACTTATTTGTATCTTTTTCTATTTCTTTCTTGAGTGTCTTATACTTTTTTGGAGAACAGGTCTTTTACTTCCTTGGTTAGGTTTATTTCTGGGTATTTTATACTTTCTGTAGCTACTGTAAATGAGATTGTTTTCTTAATTTCTCTTCTGTTAGTTTGTTATTGGTATAAAAAATGAAACTGATTTCTGGATATTAATTTCATATCTTGCTACATTTCTGAATTCATTTATCAGTTCTAGTAGTCTCTTAGTGGAATCTTTGGGGTTTTCTATGTACAGTATTATGTTTTCTGCAAATAATGAGAGTTTTGCTTTTTTCTTTCCGATTTGGATGCCTTTTTTTCTTCTTCTTGCCTGCTTGCTGTGGCTAGAACTTCCAGTACTATGCTGAAAAAGAGGTGAAGGCAGATGTTTCTGCCTGGTTCCCAATATTGAGGAGATTATTTGTAGATTTTGCCCACTGAGTATGATGTTGGCAGTGGGTTTGTCATATATGGCTTTTATTTTGTTTAGGTATGTTCCCTCTATCCCCACTTTGCTGAGAGTTTTTATCATAAGTGCATGCTGGACTTTATCAAATGCTTTTCTATATCTGTTAATATGATCATGTCAATTTTTTCTTTCATTGTGTTTATGTGGTGAGTCACATTTATTTAATTTTTTATTTTACTGTTCTTTTACAGTTGCCCCAATTTTCCCCCCATTGCTCTCCACTGCCTCGCCCACGCCAGCCCCCACCCCTGTTCCCACAATCAATCCCTAGCCTGTTGTCCATGTTCATGGGTCATTTATTCATGTTCCTTGACTAGACCTTTCCCTTTTTACCCACCCTTACACCCCTCCCCTCTGTTCACTGTCAGTCTATTCCTTGTTTCCATAGTTCTGGTTCTATTTTTCTCATTTGTTTGTTTTTTTCATTAGGTTCCTTTTATAGGTAAGATCATATGGTATTTGTCTTTCATCACCTCACTTATTTCACTTAGCATAATACTCTTCAGTTTCATTCATACTGTTGTAAAATGTAGGGGTTCCTTCTTTCTTAGTGTAGCATAGTATTCCATTGTATAAATTTACCACAGTTTTTTGATTCACTCATTTACTGATGGGTACTCAGGCTGTTTACTAGCACTTTGCTATTGTAAATAACCCTGCTATGAACATAGAGGTGCATAAGTTCTTTTGAATTTGTGTTTTTGGATTCTTAGGGTATAATCCCAGCAGTGGAAGCACTGGGTCAAAAGGAAGTTCCATTTTTAGTTTTTTGAGGAAATTCCATACTGGTTTCCACATGGACTGCACCAGTTTGCATTCCCACCAACAATGCGCCAGGGTTCCCTTTTCTCTTCATCCTCACCAGCATCTGTTGTTCAATGATTTGTTAATGATGGCCATTCTAACCAGTGCAGGGTGGTATCTCATTGTGGTTTTAATTTGCATCTCTCTGATGGCTAGTGATGTTGAGCATTATTTCATATGGACCCTCTGTATAACCTCCTTGGAGAAGTGTTTGTTCAGGTCCTTTGCCCATTTTTTTTATTGGGTTGTCTGTCTTCTTGGTGTTGAGATGTATATGTTCTTTATATATTTGGGAGGTCAATCCCTTTTCTGAGGTATTGTTGGCAAATATGTTCTCCCATTTGATTGGTTCCCTTTTCATCTTGCTGATGTTTTCTTTTGCTGAGAAGAAACTCTTTAGTCTGGTGTAGTCCCATTTGTTTATTCTTTCATTTATTTCCCTTGCCTTAGGAAACATATCAGCAAAAATATTGCTATGTGGGATATCTGATATTTTCCTGCCTATGTTTTACTCTAGGACTTTTATAGTGTCACAGCTTATATTTAAGTCCTTTATCCATCTTGAGTTTATTCTGGTGTATGGTGTAAGTTGGTGGTCTCGTTTCATTTTTTTTTTTGCATGTCCCTGTCCAGTTCTCCCAGCACCATTTATTGAAAAAGCTCTTTTCATTTCATTTTATGTTCCTTCCCCCTTTGACAAATATTAGTTGACCATATAGACCTGGATTTATTTCTGGGCTTTCTATTCTGTTCCATTGATCTATGCATCTGTTTTTATGACAATACCAGAATGTTTTGATTACAGTGGCCTGGTAGTATAGTTTGATATCAGGTATTGTGATCCCTCCTATTTTGTTCTTCTTTCCCAAGATTGCTGAGGCTACTTGGTATCATTTTTTGTTCCCTATAAATTTTTTGAAATATTTGTTCTAAATCTGTAAAATATGTCATTGGTATTTTAATAGGGATTGTGTTGAAGCTATAGATTTCTTTGGGTAGTATGGACTTTTAATGAAGTTAATTCTTCTAATCCATGAACACAGTATATGCTTCCATTTACTTGTTTCTTTCTTAATTTCTTTTTCAATGTTCTATAGATTTCTGAGTACAGGTCTTTTACCTCCTTGATTAAGTTTATTCCTTAGTACTTTATTTTTCTTGTTGCTATGGTAAATGGGATTTTTTCTTAGTTTCTGTTTCTTTTATTTTATTCTTGGTGTCAAAAATGCCTTTGATATCTGAATATTGCCTTTGTATCATGCTATTTTGCCAAAATCAGTTATTAAGTTGAGTAGTTTTTTGGTGGAGCCTACAGGGTTTTCAATATACATTATCATGTCATCTGTAAATAATGACAATTTTACATTCTCCATTTTTAATTTGGTGCCTTTTATTTATTTTTCTTGTCTGATTGCTGTGATTAGAACTTCCCATACTATGTTGAATAAAAGTGGTGAAAGTAGACACTCATGTCTTGTTCTTGAACTTATGGGGAAAGATTTTAGTTTTTACCCATTGAGTATGATGTTGTCAGTAGGTTTCTCATATACGGCCCTTATTACGTTGAGGTATGGTCCCTCTATTCCTATTTTGCTGAGCTTTTTTGAAAATCATAAATGGATGCTGGATTTTATCAAGTGATTTTTCATCATCTTGATATGATCATGTGATTTTTGTCTTTCATTTTATTTATGTTGTGTATTATGTTTATTGATTTGCAAATATTATACCATTTTTGTATCCCTGGGTGAATCCTACTTGATCATGGTGTCTGACCTGTTTAATATGTTGCTTTCCACATATTCATTTGTTTCAAGGTTTCTTTTGATTTCTTCCATGATGTCAGTGTTCTTCTCATAATTGATATCTTGTTTCATAGCATTGTGGTCAGAGAGTATGCTTGATATAATTTCAAACTTCTTAAATTTATTGAGACTTGTTTTGTGTCCTAACATATGGTTTATCTTAGAAAATGTTCTGTGTGCACTTGAAAAATATGTATATTCTGCTGTTTGGGGGTGAAATGATCTGAAGATATCAATTAAATCCATTTGATCCTTACAGTGTAACAGGTGCTACAGCTCTACCTAAGACACAGAGGCAAACAAACTCAGGAATCTGTCAAGATGAGGAGACAGAGAAGTATGGCCCAAAAGAAAGAACAGATCAAGGTTCCAGTGGGAGAACTAAGCGATGAGGAGATAGCCAACCTAACAGAAGAGGAGATAACCAATCTAACAGATGTAGAGTTCAAAACACTAGTGATAAATATGTTCACTGGCTTAACAGATATGCTTAAGTATGGCAAATGCATAAGGGAAAAAGTGAACACTATGCTAAATGAAATGAAGGAAAATCCATACAAAACCAATGGTGAAGGGGAGAAAACTGGGGTTCAAATCAATGATTTAGGACATAAGAAAGAAATAAACAGTCAACCAGTACAAAATGAGGAAACAAAAATTGAAAAAAATGAGGAGAGGCTTAGAAACCTCTAGGACAACTTTAAACATACCAACATCTGTATCATAGGGGTACCAGAAGGAGAAGAGGAAGAGCAAGAAATCAAAAGCTTATGTGAAAAAATAATGAAGAAAAACTCCCCAAATTTAGCAAAGAAAATAGAAATATAAGTCCAGGAAGCAGAGAGAGTCCCAGACAAGTTAGACCCAAAGAGGACCCCACCAAGACATATCATAATTAAATGCCAAAGGTGAAAGATAAAGAGAGAATCTTAAAAGCAGAAAAAGAAAAGCAGAGAGTTACCTACAAAGGGGTGCCTATAAGACTATCAGCTGATTTCTCAAAAGAAATTTTGCAGGCAAGAAGAAACTGGCAAGAAGTATTCAATGTGATGAAAAGCAAGGACTTACAACCAAGATTACTCTATCCAGCAAAACTATCATTTAGAATGAAAGGGCAGATAAAGTGCTTCCCAGACAAGGTAAAGCTAAAAGAGTTCATCATCACCAAGCCATTATTGTATGAAATGTTAAAGAAACATATTTAAGAAAAAGATCAAAACTATGAACACTAAAATGGCAACAAATTCACAACTATCAACAACTGAATCTAAAAAATAAAAACAAAATCCAACAAAGCAAACCAGAATAGGAACAGAATCATAGGCATGGGGATCATTTGGAGGGTTATCAGCTGGGAGGGAGAAATGAGGAAATATTGCAGGGATTAAAAAGCATTATTGGTTGATACAAAATAGACGACGGGAGTTAATAATAGTATAGGGAAGGGTGAAGCCAAAGAAATTATATACATGACCCATGGACATGAACTAAGAGGGGGTGAGAATATTGGAGGAAAGGTGGTACTGGGCAGAGGGGAGCAAAGGGGGAAAATTGGGACTACTGTAACAACATAATCAATATAAAAATAAAAATATAAATATAAGTAAATCCATTTGATCTAGTGTGTCATTTAAGCCCACTGTGTCCTTGTTGCTTTTCCATCTGGAATATTTCTCCATTGAAGTCATTGGGGTGTTAAAATATCTAACTATGACTGTATTTCTGTTGTTCTCTCCCTTTATGTCCATCAAGATTTGCTTCATGTATTTAGGTGCTCCTATGTTGTGTATGTAAATGTTTACTAGGGTTATGTCCTTTTGATGGTTTGTTCCCTTTATCATTATGTAGTGTTCTTCTTTGTCTCTTACTATAGCCTTGGTTTTAAAGTATATTTTGTGGGGTAGAAGTACTGCTACTCCAGCTTTTTTTTTTCTTTCCCATTTGCATAAAATATTGTTTTGCATCCCTTAACTTTTTGTCTGTGTATATCTTTTGATCTGTATGAGTCTCTTGGAGGCAGCATATATTGGGTCTTGTTTTCTTATTCATTCAGCTACCTTTTGTCTTTTGGTTGGAGCATTCAAGCCATTTAGGTTTAAGGTGATTATTGATAGATATGTATTTAACGCCATTATATTGTTAGACTATTTTCCTTTTCTTTTTCTTTTTCTTCTTCTTAAAGCAAGCCCTTTAACAGTTGCTGTATTACTGGTTTGGTGTTAACAAACTCCTTTAGCCTTTTCTTGTCTGTGAAGCTTCTTATTTCTCCTTTGACTTTAAATGCTAGCCTTGTTGGGTAAAATAGCCTTGGTTGTAGGTCCTTGCTTTTCATCACCTTGAATATTTCACACCACTTCCTTCTGACCTGAAATGTTTCTATTAAGCAATAATATGACATTATAATTGGTGCTCCCTTGTATGCAAATACTTGCCTTTCTCTTGCAGCTTTTAGGATTCTCTCCCTGTCTTTAAGCCTTGGCATTTAAATTATGATGTGTCTTGATATAGGTCTCTTTGGTTTCAACTTGTTTAGGACTCTGAACTTCCTGGACATTTGTGTCCTTTTTGTTCACAAGATTATGGGCATTTTCAGTCATTATTTTTCCAATAGGTTCTCCCATGATGTTGATGTTGCTACACTTCATGTTGTTCAAAATGTTTCTTAAACTCCCCTCATTTTGTGAAGTTTTTTTTCTTCTTACTGTTCTGCTTGGATGTTTTTTTTCTATCTTATCTTCAAAATCACTGATTACATCCTCTGCATCACCTAATCTACTGTTGCTTACTCCCAGTATATTATTTATTTCAGATATTGAATTCTTTATTTCTGACTGGCTCTTTTTATGGTTTCTATGTCTTTTTAATGGTGTTGCATATCCTTATAGTCATTAATCTAAACTCTCTGATAAATTGTTTGCTTCCAATTCATCTATAATTGTCTTCTTTTCTTCCTGCTTCCTCAATTAGACTATAGGTTCCATGAATGCTTTATTCATTCCTCATTTATATTGCTAAATATTTTCAAGTATAGCATTAGTAGACTCTCAATACATATAAAAAATTGAATAAGTGGCTGATTTGCATGCATTTAAAAAGAAATAAATGGACTTTACTTAAGAATATAATACAGATTATGAATTAAAAGGCCAGAAGTTTTAGATTATTCTCAAGGCTTAGGAAGGAAGGTCTTTTAAAATAATTTAAAAAAAATACAACAAAGACTTTTCTTGCAAAATATTTGTGTATGCATGAGACCAAGGGTTAGTAATTCTAAAGAAGGGAAAGAGTTTAGTCAAGTAACAAGTATAAAGGACCCATGGACATGGATGGACAACAGTGTGGAGATTGACTGTGGGAGTGAGGGTGGATGGGGCAGAGGAGAGAAATGGGAAAAGATTGGGACACATATAATTGAACAGCAATAAAATGAAATAATATAATATATATTAAAAAATAAATCTAACTAAAAGTTAACCTCTCTGTAGATGCCATCTGACTAGACCACATTTCTTACAATCAAATCCATCCATTTTGTAATTTTCATTTTTCTATATATGAGATTACAATCTACCATTTAGAGAGAATCTGATACCTAGATAAAAGCATGTATATAAAATGGAATTGAAACTGATTCAGAAGGAAAAAAGTACAAATAGGCTGCATTTCTGCTAGTTAAAATGATATTGTTGGGAGCTGAGGAGACAGCCTCAGAAAAAACACTTTTTAGGTCATTTTTATCCAGTGACTTGTAGGTGAAAGACAATGGGGAATACCTCAGAAATTAATCAGATCTTCTAAACTCATTGTTCTAAAATCCTTTCCCCCTCTTCTCTGCTGCTCCATTTGTTAAGACGTGCTTTAGTTTGAAATTAATTTTATATTTGCTTTAAAGATACCAATATTTAAGCAGTCTGCTTACTACGTGGAAATTTTAATCACAAACTAGTCAGTCTTCATATTATCCTTAAGCAATAATATCACATGCCTTTAGTACATGGCATGCCTTTTCCTTTGCACTTGGGAAGTTTACTGAGGAAAAGCATGCTTATACTGTTGACAAAGTGGTCCCCACTACTGAATGGTGAATGCTCTCACCTTGTTTCCTGTGTGTAGTGAGATAAAACACAGGGCTATAGAGTCAGAAGACATTTCTTCTCAATCCAGTTCCAACAACAGGTTACCCTCTCTCGGTTACAGTTTTCTCCTCTGTAACTAAAAGGACTTGCAAGGCCTAGCTGCTCTTTCATGTCATTTCTTTCAACTTCCATAATTTTACCTTTTGAAGTCTTAAGTTAAAAATAAGAAAATGAAGAGGCTATATCAATGACCAATTTAGATTTTAAATAACTTTTTTTTTCTTTATTAGTTGCAGTTATTTCTGCAAATATTATAGTAAAGAAGGTGAAATAAAATAGCCTTCAAATAGTAATAATGTTTCCAAATATATTAAATTAAAAATGATTGGGTTGATCTTATTCTCAAATTTGTGGTAAAAACTAATACAATTTTTTTTTAGTCTTTGTAATTTTAAACTTATCCTCCTGTCTTGAGAGAAATATTTCTTAACTCTGGGCAGCATACACACTTGTATAACTTACCAGATGATGAGGGAAATCCTACCCACTCTTCTGTCCAACACCTAATGTGCATTTTCAGTGGTACAAAAGTTTATTCAGTAATTAAAGGTATCAGATGTTGTTATTTTGTCTTTTGCTGTGCTTTAAACTAAGCCATTAATGTTTGCAGTTTGTCTAAAATTATGTTCAACCAAGGCAAACCTTTACTAATTTTTAAGCATTTTGTTTTATACAGTACACCTATTGATGTACTCATTTATGTGTGCTTCATATATTTGCAGGGCATCTTAAAATAAGGTTTTCTATCAATTTGTTAGGTGATCATTTGGAACTGGAACTGATTATAATTTCCATTCAATTTTTTATTACAGCCAAAAATCATAATCACAAAAGTCAAGACAATAAATACCACAAAAATACAAATGCATTTAGTAGCTTAGAAAGGAATAAAGGTATTAAATCATGGAATGGAATGGAAAGTGCAGAATAAAGAAGGAAGGGAAAATGAAAAGAAGGGAGGAGAGTGGGGGTTGGATGAGAGGGCAGAAGTAAGAGAGGAAAGGAAAAAGGAGGAAGGAGTCATGTTTTGGGCATATACTAGTCACTGAATAGATATTAGTTGTTCTTTTTTTTATTAGGTTGAAGTATATAAAATTACTGATAACATTTTTACCAGAAAAGCCCATAATTTTTATATAGTTCAATCTAATGTGCTAAAGTTATTCTTCAAAATTTGCCTTTCTATCTGACTAGTGGTGAAAGAATAAAGTGGTAAGGCACTCCAATAAAGATGAGAGAATGCTGAAAGGCCAGGCCTTCTTAGATGGCCAGTTCTGTCCAGTTAAGTCTGCCCAACCAGGTAGAGCCACTTCTCTACTCAGAAACAGAAGCTTACCAGTAGCCATTGTTTACAAGGTGTATGATAGATGTATAATAATTCACTGCAAAATGAATACCCTTGTTTCAGAACCCTCACTGTATGTGTTGTGATTTGTCCAATGCTCACCCAAAAATCTGCATTTCATTCTCTCCCCCACACTGATGTATCTAGTACCATGGTGTTTACCAGATCATATGGACCAAGTAGCAAAGCTACTTTTATTTTAACTTAGCTGATGCAAGCCTTACTGAGGTCAGGCAAAATAGTAGCCTTTTATGTCACCTACATAGGTCAGAGGTGCATTCAGATATGTGGTCTGTGATGCTTCCAAAATCCAGTGAGGCTCTCCAGGCACTGTGCGTCCTTTTTCTTGATAGGTGATGTAAGGTGTATCAATTCGTCCTCTATTTTGGACAAAAGTTCCAAGATGATGCTTACTGTTGATTGGACACCCTGTGTTCATTTTATAATATTTGAAGGAGTTCTTTAGGATCTAGAGGAGAAGAAAGTTGATCAGTTCAGAGGAGCTAACTAGCGCTTTTAGTGAACAAACACATAAGTTTTTAAAATTAATTATATAAATTATCTAATCACTTAAGTAAATATATGTACATAAATATATGTACAATGTAGGCAACTATACATCTAATTATAAATTTATATATTAATTGTATTGTATAATTAACTACATTTGTGCTGAAGGTAATTGTTATATGCAAATAATTATATATGTATTTTTAAATTTTAAGTTATGTGCTTCAATCTACAAAATTGAGGATATTTAAGCAAACAGATACATAATGCAATTAAATATAATTTTTAAATTAGAATGATGATCAAAAATATAAATTAGAAGATTCCTCAAGCTCAGGAAAAAATAAGACAAAAGCACATAAATGCAAGCTACACATTCCTATTATAAAACGCACACACACACACACACAAATAGTATGTGTGGTCCATGCAAAGAATCATACACACTTCTAAGAAAATTGCATACAAATTTAATACAATCATTCTTTTCACTCCTTTTTCGGCCTCCTTTCTTTTTATTTGCTAATCAGATTTCCCAGTTTGGGGCTCGATACTGTCATCACCTGTAAGCAGTGAAGGATCAGATTCCCCCTCTACATTCACAGTGATCTTTTACTGCAGTATGACAACTTTATTACTAGTTTTGCTCTTCTTTTTCCTCTTCTTGTGCATTTCCTTACTCCATGCTTTCTCTGTTGTACCCATTTCCTACTGCTGTGAACACAGACCCTGAATGTTTCACCTTCTCTGGCTAACCCAAATGACTACAAAAGCAATGACCCTCCCAGTCATATGTCAATCAAAGACTTGTTTGCTCACTTATGTTTTTGGCTTTTGACCACCCCATCGCTATAGGCTTTCCAGTTTAACTTCAAACAGTTATGAAGCTAGTTCTAAGTCACAGAGTAATCTCTGACAACTTCTCATTAACCGACTGTTCTGTTCTTTCTTTTTAAGATTGCAAAGATTTTGTAGAATTGTATTTTTAGGAGACTGCTACATTCAGATGAATATATTTTAATTCACAAAATGTCATTAGTAGTGACCTTTCCATAAACATGGTTGGCAAAATAAAAAAAGGCACAAAGGGGGGATAGTTAGAAATGTGTCCAACTCTCAGCAAAGAATACCAAAGCAGGTATCTTTCATGAAGAAAAGCAGAGAAAAATGTTTAGTAATTCATGCATGACTTGAGCTTAAACACACACACACACACACACACACACACAATCATCAGATAGCTCCTGAGACTTGAGGAGAAAATGAGTTTTCCTAATCAAGTGCTTCATGTAAAATAAAATGTGAAGCTGCACATATATATGTTTGGTTTAACTGTGGACCCATGTGCTTTAAAAGTGAGGCAATTAAACAAAGGAAAACAAAACCAAAACACTCTCATAAACAAAGCAATTCCACCTGTAGCCTCTGTCTTTTTTACCACTTAGTGGGGCAAAATATCTGATAAAATGTAAAATGCAGCATATGCAATCATGTAACCTAAAAACTTCTCATGATAACTTACTGCAAGTTGCACTTGAGAGTTCTCCACCACAAGGGAAAGCTGGGCCCTTGTTCATTCACAATCCTTGCACCCCAAAGTGAAGTCACCAGTAAAACGATCTGGATAAAAAATTTGCAGCTGGGTGGGAGCTGACCCAGGGCACTGCTTTGTCCTGCTCCGTCGTGAGGCTCTCATCCTCAGGCAGGTAGCTGGGCAGCTCTGTGTTTTGTTCCACTTCCACAGCCACATCCTGGAATGGGACCAGCATCTCTTCTCCACTTACGCTTTTCACAACTTGCAGTGCCTTCATAATGTCGGTTGACGTTATCGTTGATACCAAAGCCTCTGCTTTCAAATCTGAACAGATTCGCACCACACATCTTTGAACAGCCATTTGAAAAGTAAAGCTAATAACGCCTTTAATTTTTAATAAAGCCTCTTCACGTAGATTTCTCCGAGACGTATCATCAAGATCATCTATGTGCAAAACCAGTTTTGGCACGTTTGTTTGTAGCTCCCAGAGAAAACTGAACTTCCTTCTATGTGAATTCATCTCATTGAAACTATCACGATCTGCCATATTGGAAGACTGAAGAATGTCATAGATTTCAAGGGCCAGCACTCTTGTTTCTCCTGGAGTTGCAGTCTTCTGTATAACATTTTGCAAACTTACCATCATACCAAGTTCTCCCTTTATCTTGTCTTTGTTAGCATGTCATTCTGCCGAGTATAGAAGAGCAAGCAAAGCCGAATGGACAACAGGGGTGTTGGGATGGTCCATAGATAAAATAAGGCCAGGCAGATATCCCTTATCCCGGACAATGGCTCTTCTGTTTAACGTTTCTTCAGCTAGAGCTCACAGCTTGTTAACTACCCATAGAGCATCAGGTATTTCATTCGTGGTGGAGGAGGAAGAATTCATCTTCTATGCCATACACATGTACAATATCTTAAATTCGCTCCAGGGCTTTAGGAGTCCGGGGCCTGCTGCACCATCACGGCCACACCAACAGATGAAGTAGAGTGATCCAGAGGCATGGAGCGGGTTCCTCTGTTCAAAGCCGTGGCCTCATAGACAGTAAACCATCAGACTTACTCCAGCTGTTCTGTTCTGATCTATTAACCTGTAGGAATCTTTATAGTTTGCTTTCATGAAAATGGAAAGTCTTTTCTTCATGCCCTTATGTTTTGAAACAGAAAGAAATAGTTTCTGAGACAAGAGAAACTAGCCAGAATGTCCTTGATTACTTAAGTCCCCTTTCTCCTCTATTCCTTCTAAAATGTCTTGGTTACTTCCAAGCTCATAACAAAGCTTCTATACCAACGGTGGCATTAGGAATCTGTCCTGGATTGAGGTTGTAACTTATTGCACATTAAAGGTAGCTTAACTACCGAGGGACACCTTCAATACCCTAAATTTTCCAGCTCCTCTTCATTAGATGTCTACATCCCAAATATAGTCACTGCACCACATAAACTGATGGTTCCAAAATTTGTTATCATTCACACTAAAAAGTAAAGAAATATAGTATATAAATAAAGTTCTTACAGTCAGAAGTCTAGAAAAGACCAGAGGATAAGTTGGTCATTGAGTGGTTATATAACCGGATCAAATTTATAAAATGTGTGTATGTCTGTACAGGTGATTATGAATCAAAGAGCCTTTAGTAAAAAAAGAAGTAGAGCTTTATTATGATTATGCACATCTATTCATGCAATTGACTTGGTTACTCTTTTGTACATACAGATGTGACGATAATTTTCTATCCCTTTGAAGGCAATTAACTTAGTACCTTAGTTCACACAAACATTAGTCCATGTTTCTTTATTTCCATGAACTCAATTGACAATCCGTTTTAGGACACTTGTTATATATTAGGCCCAGACTAGGTTCTAGGATTATAAAGATAAGCCATACATGACCCCTGTTTCACATAACTCCAATCTTTCAGAAAATGAACATGCCTTATAACACATACTTCAAGAATATTATACTAACAGACGTGTGCTCAGAGGCAGCTGGAGATCCCACAAGACAGGGCTGCATTTTCCTGATGGACCTAGAAAGGCTCCATAGATCTTATATATTGTACTTCTGATATATATATTAAGGTAATATGTTTCTTTTGCAGGCAGTTGTGATTAAAACGCAATCGTTTGAACTGACTATTTTCATGAATTAGACTATTTTAAAAATAGACTAATCTTGGTCTAATAGTGAGTTCCTAATGAAGTTAAAGTGTAGGCAGAATATCAATGTTAGTAATGAGATATGCAAATTTATATTTAGGGACTATGTCTCAATGAGATCCTTTCCTCCAAAGTTTTGAAAATGCTTGTCCCTAATTCTATAGAAATACTGGTAATATTGCATTTGTAGCCATAACACAGTTGCAGAATTCCAAAAGGACTGTTTTGTTCCATTTATTATAGTAAAAAAGAAATCCTTGCTGAATATAAAACATTGCTGTTTTGATTATGTGAACTGATTGTGTGTAATTTTGCCGCTTCTTTTTATGTCATCATGTCCATTGAATCCCTTTTAAAGGAAAATCATTTCCTAGACTGAAATGTTATCATAAGAGCAGCTCTACTTTTGCTGACATGATTTTGATTAGGAAATTTAGGTCTTCACTCTATATGAATACATTAGAAGAGGATTACTCTGATCAAGACTCCACAAGAAAGTTAGAATATACCACAAATAAATAATCAAGCATCTTGTATGAACTTAAAAATAAATCATGTATCATAAAGTAAAAATGGCCAGTTTAGGCTAAGAAAGGAACACAGATAGCATTGCTAATTTGTAGCAGAGTGAATCTACTAACATGGGTTTTTAATTAGATGGCAGAAACAGGAAAGTGACAGGGCTGAGAACAGGTAAATCATCCAGGAATAGCAAAGCATGGAGCGCAGAGCCAGCTGGTGCAGTGCTGCCTCGTGTCAGAGATCTGCATCGCATCCTGAAACGGGCACTGTTCAGACAGTCTGTCGCACAGCTGTTCTTACTCGGAAACAAACAGCCAGGTCTGGTAGTGGTATCACTCTGCAGGTACTATCACAACAGTAAAGTTTCTGGGAAGAAATCAAGCTTTGTTGGAAACACCAAAAAGATGTATTTAAAAATATCTTCTTTCCCCTCCTTTGCTTAATCTATTGCATTTTGTATAGCCATTAAATTATTTAGCCTGAACTACATTTATATGATCAAATTTAAGGTTCTTAAGAATTGGGGCTAAGGAGAATCAGTAAAAAGTTGTTGGTGCTACTTTTTAGTTTAAGATCTTATCTACTTTTTTTTTTAGACAGGGAAGAAGGGAGGGAGAAAGAAAGGGAGACAAACATCGATTGGTTGGCTGACTCTTTTATATACCCTGACAGGAACAGAACCTGCAACCCAAGTATGTACCCCAACTTTGCACTTTTTGGGCTGATGCCCAACCAACCTAGCCATACTGGTCAGGGCAGTTGGTGCTACTTTTAATGTTGAATGTAATTACAAACAAACTCTGGGATTTTGTGTTTTCATTGAGATCATTATCAATATGGGTAAATACTTTTTTAAAAAATTGCTTCTGAAATTAATTTATTTTTCCTAATTAATGCTTTTGTTTAAGGTTTTTAAAGACATTTTGTTTGTTGAGACCCTCCCCTAATAATCAAAACTTGCTAACTTTAATAAAGAAATACAGTCGTGCCCTTTTATCCGCAGTTTTGTTCTCAGCTGTTTCAGTTACCCCCAGTTCAAAAATATTAAATAGAAAATTCCAGAAATAAACAATTCATAAGTTTTAAATTGCACAGCATTCTGAGTAGCATGATAAAATCTTTGGCTGCCCCATTCTGTCCTGCACAGGATGTGAGTCGCCCCTTTGTCCAGCATCTCCATGCTTTGTACACTGCTCCCCATGAGTCACCTAGCAACTGTCCTGATTATCAGATCGACTATGGTGGTGTTTCAGCCTTTGTGCCCAAGTAACCCTTATTTTACTTAATAATGTTGAATTTACATAATTTTAGTACAATATATTGTAATGACTTTTATTTATTATTGTTGTTACTTTAACTCTGCCTAATTATAAATTACATTTTATCATAAGTATGTATGTATAGTGAAAATCATAGTATATATATATATAGTTTCCTACTATCTGGAGAGGAAGGAAGAGAGAGTGAGAGAAACAAATATCAATTTGTTGTTCAGCTTATTCATGTATTCATTGGTTGATTCTTGTATGTGTCTTGACTGGGGATTGAACCCACAACCTTGGTGTACTGGGGTGATGCTCTAACCAATTAAGCTACCCAGCCAGGCCTGGGAAAGTCAGTACTTATGACATAATTAATTTTAAAAGTTTATCAATCAAAAGGGAAGGTAATAACATTATGGCTTAGCACTCAAAGGTAGTTGTTAAGAGAACATCATCCCAGTGCTATGGGCTGAATCTTGCCCCTACCCCCAAATTTATAGGTTGAAACCTTAGACCCCAGGGTGACATTATTTGGAAATAGAGCCTTTAGGGGGTACTTAAGATTAAACAAAGTCATAAAAGTGGGGCTCAAATATGACAGGATTGGTGGCCTCATAAGAAGAGGAAGAGAGACATCTTTCTCCCTCTTTCACTGGGCACACAAAAAGCAATGTGAGCTTACATGGAGATGGCAGCCATCTGCAAGCCTGGGAGGCAGCCCTCACCAGAAAGCAAGCACTGCCAGACTTTGTGGACTTCACAGCCTTTTAAATTGTGAGAGAATGAGTATCTCTTGTTTAACCCACCCAGTCTATGATTTTTGTTATGGCAGCCCAAATTGATTAATATATCCAGAAAGAAGTGAATACAGTTTGTGAAACTACTGGTGAGGCCCAACGACGAGGCAATGGGTGGGTGAGAACTGCTTCCATGTGCTCCTGAACTAGCAAGGGGTCTGAACAGCCCAGCAGTGGTTGCCACAAATCCCACACACTTGCCATGTCCCTTCCATTGATGGTTTTGGCTTCATTTCATTTGTTTTTGTTTTTGTCTTCTGTGTGCTCATGGGGAAGAGAGAATTGTTTGTTGGCTTTGGTTTGTTATATATAAAAACGGAAGTATTTAAATTGTGTAAGTTATTGACATTTCAGCCATTTTGTTTTACAAAAATTATCTTGATGAAACAGGAAAGAAAATCACCATCTTTAATACATCTAAAAAATTATCAATCTTTTATTAAGTATTTTCTACCAATAACTTTGATGCTTCTCAGCAACTTTTATGTAAAAGCCAGCCAACCTCCAATGGGCACTAAAAGTCTATTACTGTATCAAAGCACTTCTTTTTAAGTGCTTACTTTGTTGAATTGGCAGATGTTTAGAAGTGTTGTCTTGATAACATTTGCCAAAGACAGTATAAGGCAACAAGTCATGGGTGAGATTCTAGGCAAAGACAACACAAACATGGGAAGTAGTGTATATTGCCTTCACTGCCCACCAGTTTGGCTTCCTCACATTTTACATCCATACCTATATTGATTTTCTATATTTGCATGTATTACGATACTACCACTATTTGTTTTAAAAAATGTAATAAACATTGGCTAGATAGTGGAAAAACAAAAATAGACAAGCCTTTTTGCTTAGTGTCAGATAACTAAAATATTTAAGTGAGTAGATAATTATGTAGGTAACTAAACTATAATATAATAAACATTATTATGAAGGCATGAAGATAGTCAGCACTATGTAAGTACAAAAGAAGAAGGAAGTCAAAAAAGTCAATGGAAGAAATAATATTTGTTGTTGGCCTTGCGTAATGGGTTGTAATTTTCCATAAAAGTAGAAGAGGAACCACAGATATTGTTCCTTTGGTCAACATGGTAGTATTCTTCTCAACTGGTATGTCTCTGTGAGGAAAGGGCACATGCTCTTTAATTCACATGATTCCCTTCCCTACATTTCCAGATGCCTAAAAATATGGAAATTTGCAATTTCCAGGATAGAAAAAGCAAAATTGTGGCACTGGGAGGTTGGAAAGTGCCTGCCTAACACTTCCTGGAAACTATAAAAACTTTAATGGTATAGCATAAAATACATGAAGTAGATTGGTTTAATATGATATTAATAATTGCTCACATTTATCAAGTGCTTGGCATGTATCACTTCTGATCCTTTGTGTGTATTAATTCAATTACTCTTCATAACAATTGCATGCTTAAGATGATTATTATTATTTTAGAAGAGGAAGCTGAAGACAATGGTGTGGTATCTCACCCAAAGTCATGCCATGGGTAAGTAAGAGAGTCAAGATTTGAAACCAGAGAGTCCAGGGTGTGAGCTTCCAAATACCAACACATACTGGATAAAAGGGGAGGGAAGAAGGAATGACAGGGAATGGCCTCAAATGTCATTTCAAGGAATTTGTACCTTATTCTGTAGCAATAAGGAGCCATTGAATTTAAGAGAAGAAATGACTGCTCAAGTTTGTGTTTTAGAAAGATAACATGGAGGATGGATGGGAGTGGAGGTGAAAATTTAGTCAAGGAGAATAATCAGCAATAGTGATAATATAGACAGAGAGAAAATGAAGAGTAAGCCAGGACTGTGACTGGAACACATGGATCTTTTCAGAGATAGAATTCACGAGTTCTCCAGGCTTTCTCCCCAGACACCTTCCTGTCTCCCTTTTATTCCTATCCCTGCCGCTGTGGACCAGGACTTTGATTGCTCTGCCTATCTCATCTGCTGAAACATACTGGCTATGTCACTTCTCTCATCCTTTTCTAGGTTCAGACCCTTGTACCCTTCATGATGGCAATGAAAGACTGTTGCTTTAATATATGTTAATGCATTAGTTAAGCTAAAGAGCTTTAGCCTCAATTCCCTCTCCATGTAGCAATGCCTATGGGAAAGGTGAGTTCAAGGTACAAAAAGTCTCAATACAGATATAAAACAATTAGAAACCTAATGAATAGGTGAAATTTAACATAATTCTCAAGTTACAGCATGTAAACCAATCATCATTTATATAAATTTATATGTAGAGTCTTAGACTGTACACATGTCATTTTTAAATTAATAATTTGGGTAGGGAGAGGTCCTGTAATTATACATTAATTTTGTTCATTTAGCATTTTTTCATTTTTGTTTTATTGAAATATCATGCATAATATATTTGAGTATATGATGTTTCATGGAAATTATAAAAGATAATAGCAAAATGAACATCTTTGTTTACTACTCAGGGCTAAGAATTTGTAGACAGAACATTACTTACTCATTATTTATCTTTTTGTCTAATTCCTAACTTGGCAAACTAATAGCACTCTATGACTGAGAAAAGTTTTTGTGTCTGGGAACATCACGATAGACCTGTATATTGTTTATTTGCATAAAGGACCTAGAACCTGACTAGAAAAGAACTGATCTTAATAAAACAGGGAGGTGAAAAGCCCAGGAGTGATCCAAGGGTTTGGGGGCAGTATTTGTGAGATATGTGCCAGACTGTCCATCACTGCCCCATTCCCAGATTTTAGAACAAAAACCTGAAATAGTTGCTTGACTAAAATATTTATGGGACACCTAGAGCACAGGGCAGCACTGGCAGAGTCCAGGAACCAGCACATATGGTAGTGTGGGAGGAGGTTTGGTAGATGTGCTAGCAAAAGTCAAGTCCTGGCCATCTGAGAATGAACAGAGGCTTTCCAGTAACTCTAGTCAAGTACCACAGCTTACTCTGATGCTGGCACTAGGAGAAAGAAAGAGGAGGCTCCTACTAGCCTGGGGAACCAGGCAGCTTTCTGAGTGCACTGACTGGGGCTCTGGGGATGATTCCACCCCTGTGGATTCATGGGAAATCCTGCTCTGATTATTTTGTAATTTTTATATATTCCTTCCCATAAATACTATGGTGAAAATATTAAGCCAAAATTTTTGGTAAACTGGTTAGAATTCTTTCTGGAGCCAACAAGAATCTGGAAACTCTAACTCCCTTTTCCATGGCCAGGATCCTAGGTTTGGATGTGTCAGCCTAAATAGAAAATTCTTCTCCACATTTATTTATAAAAACAACTTGAAAACCTGTTGTCTCTGAATCATTGAACAAAACGTAAATTTAACTTAGATATTAGCAATTGCACAAGTTTCCAACATCACACACAGATATTGGAGATAGTTCCCTACTGATTACTCTCATCCTTAGAAATTAATATTTTTGAATCAAGAACAAATGATCATTTTTTATTCACTCTTACCTTTCCTGTAACTGATCTAGGGCTGTTTGCTCTCATGGCTGGGAAGGGAAACATGTGAAGTGATGAGAACAGTTTTCAAATTCCATTAGCAACATTTTGCTGTCCACAGATATCTTGAAACTCTGTTTCAGATACCAGTACTGTCCAACCTAGAATCTCATTAACACATAAAAAGGGAAAACCAAATATTGACAGGCTTTTGAGGAAAACCACCAGCAAGAGAAAAACTAAAGTCAACACAGTCAACACAGAAGAGAACTGAACACCACACCAAATGCAACAGTGAGTGCTATTAGAGGAGACAACTGGGGACTCTAAAATAACTTCGATCATGTTTCCAAGAGAGAGAATGAAGAGGATAAAACATCTGTATTATCTGTGTCTCAAACTGAGATAGGCTCACTGTCACAATATTATAAACTTAGTTCTAGCAGTTCTAGACAGAAGATAACAAAATACAAAACTACTTTTTATTATTTTTGTTTGTTTGTTTTTTGTGGCTTTTTTGTTGTTGTTGCTGTTAGTTTTTTGATTAAGCATAGACATGAAGTACAGTATGGTGATTACCAGAAGAAAAGGGTGGGTGTAGAAGGTAAAGTGGAGAATAATTGATGATGGAAGGAAACTTGATCTCAGGTGGTGAAGAACTGATACAATATAACAGATGAGGTATTATAGAACTATACACCCAAAGCCTATATATGATAATTTTATTAATGAATGTTACCCCAATACATTCAATAAAAAGAGGGGATCAAGCCTGCAAGGAGCAGACTGTTACTATGTTACATGAATTCTTACAGAGTACCAAAAAAAAAAAAAGGAAATTTTCTAATCTCACGCAATAAAATATTAAAACTAAAAAAATGTAATACACAAAAAGACAACTCCTAGACTTATACTGCTTACAAATGTTTATAAACAAAACATTAGCAAATCCCAAAGGGCAGTATGTGAAAGAATAATACATCATGAAGTAGGTTTTATCCTAAAAGTTCAAAGATGTCTCAACCTCTAGAAAACTATAAATGTGGTATTCACATGTTGAAGGATAGAAAACATACAACCTCACAACAGGTAGAAAATTATTTCATAGAATTTTTTGCTCATTTCTGATTTAAAAAGTAGTAAATTGAAAATAAAAGAACTTTTGCTTTCTTGGTGATGGGTTATTTATAAAAGTTATGGAAAATTTATACATAATGGAAAAACTAGAAATAATTTCACTTCAGTCAGGATCTAGTAAAGAATATTCATTATCACTGCTACAGTGTAGTAATGGAAGTGGTCGATTTCAGATACATAAAGGTGTGGGTTGTCTGTAAAGAATACTTAAAACATTAGCAAAACCAATGAAAACTCATTCTGCTTTTATTATTACCATGTGCTAGAATTTCTGAACAATGTCAATGATAAAATACTCTCCAAAAACAAACAAAAGTGTTGGCCTACATTTTAAAATGTAATCATTATGTGTGCTTCAAAATAGCACACTTTATTTTTTATCTTTTAATAATGTGTAATATATCTGGAAGCCAATCTAGAGAATTCCTGTTTATACAGTCAGCCCCGACACAAAACTCAGTTACAGTTACATGGATTCATACCCAGGGAACCTTATTAACAGTTTGGATCATTCAAGGTTGCTTCAGGAACTCTTTGTGACTATTACTGCTATGGTACCGCATATTTCTGCATTTAAACAGTATATTTTTAAAAGTGATATCAAAGTGATTATAAGGATGAAGAAACTTGAATTGGATTTCCTTCAATTCTGCCATTGTATGAATGCCAGGACTGAATACTGGGACTGAATGCCTCGATCATTTTCCGCAAGAACTGGATACTCATTTAAAGAAATGGATCAAATAATGGCAATGCTTGCAATTACTCAGGTATTGCCTCTGATTTTTGCAGGAAAAAGAAAGGCTTTAGATGTTTCAACTAAATGTGATAGAAAGTTATGATTTTCTGAAGAAGATGTTTTAGTGTAACTTTTTTATTCACAGAGATATTTGGTAGTTGATAGAATTGATCCCCAAGAAGCACAGATATGGACAGTATTACTATTTCTGGGGTACACTAAGAAATTGAAGTTTTATGAGTCACTGACATTTTTATCCTTATTTTTAAGATATTTTATTTGTATATCTGCTACTTCACGTGAAAAAAGGTAAAATTGAAACTAATAAGAATCTTCAATCTACCATGTGTGTGAATTAACAAACTTAGCTATACTATTAAACATGAATATACCAATATTATTTTTTCCAAAGTTTAACTGACAAATATTTGGAAGTTAAGGTTTGAAAATAGAAATTATAAGATTATTAATTATTATTGACAGACTATATATATATATATATATATATATATATACATATATATATTGCCCTCTTATAAAAAATACATTAATATAATTGAAACATATTAACCCATAGTTTCTTCCTTTTAAATTCTGTAATACTTATATTATTTTTAATATTAATTATAACTGCCATGTATCTAAGTATAAAATTCAATTGATAAAATTTCTAATCTGTCTGGATTTCTTTTCTGGCTATTATTGTCATCTTTTTCCTGATTATTACCAAAAACATAATTTTGTCATATAGAGGAGAGAGTGCTAAATAACGATATACTCTAGATGTCAAAAACATGAGGTATGGTGCTATGTCAACTAAAAAACAGAAGACTGTCAACAGAAAACCTCTTAGAAATTGTGAGAGAGCTTGGAAACATGGGACAATATTAGCTTTCCCACCTCAGCAACAGCAAAGATAAAAAATGCCAAACAAAATAATTAATACTAAATATGAACTAAACTATAAAATGATTAAATTACATAAACAATGAATAAATGTACAGGATGGGAAGATTCAATATTGTATAGCTTTAAATACCCCTAATTAACTGATAAAAGTTAGGTTAAGAACCATAAAATTGGAATTGGAAGTGACCTCAAAGATCTAGATGAATCCATTTCAATTCACAAACAAAACTAGCAAAGTCAGAGTAGTAATACCTATGGCCACCCTGATATGGAAGATAATCAGGCTAAAGCTTTGATTTCTTCATCAGTGTGATGTGGGGGCTTCCACATTATAAAAACACTCAGATGAGACTTTCCAAGAGAATGAAGGCACCTGTACCAATTTTATGACACAGTTTTAGTTCTATCATTGTAGTCCTTACTTGGAAACATCAATGAAATCATACAAAGATATCAATCAGAGACCCACTCCACTGAACATTCATGAACACTCAAGACTCTGTCCTCAAATTCTCCAGAACCAGTTAAATATAAATAATTCAAGAATTAAGGACTTATATGTGACAACACTATTTGTTACAACTTCTACTGATCCTGACCTAAGAATTTCTAACTTTTAATAACACTATTCTCTGGCAATATGTAATATAACCTCTCTAACTTTGTAGTTCAGACGTTTCCATTTTAAAAGAAGTAGATTCTGCAACTTGGTAACCTCTGGTTAAGTAAAAGAAAATTTTGGGATTTCCTATTCCTAGTTAGGGGCAGTCATTATTAACCATATTTACCAATATTTAATCCTAGTGTATAAAAGAAAATTCCCAAATTAGAGACAGTATTAATTCCAACACATTTTCCAGGAAAAGAATTAGAAAATTTATATAATGTACATAGGAGAATTTGTACACATACTTTCTGCCCTGAAATCTCTCATTTTACCCAAACACCCGAGTTCCCTTCTCAGCGTCTAAGATCTAACATCATCCTTCCCTTTCCCAGGGCTCATTTCTTCACATAAACTTATATCCCTATCCTACATTCCCTTTCTCTCTTGGCCTCCACTGTAGCCCAGTGGCCAAATGGAAAAAATGATAAACACTAGCTTTTATATGAGCATGGAGATAACTAAGGGTATAAGAGATCTTAAAGTAAGAAAATAATTGACTATAACGAGGTAGGGTTTAGAAATCATCAGCTTCAACTTTAAAGCCCCTTTATGCTATTTGCATTTATATTCCGAGTTACTGCTGGAGGCTTCCATTTCTACCCAAGTCAAACTTTGCTTCTTAGTCCTGACACAATGGGGCCCCATTCTGTGAAACTACTACCATCATCTTCACGCTTCTCAATAGCAATAAAGCTCTTTCAAGAAGGATTTAAGAAAACTCTATGGTTTCATGTCTCCGTTCGCAAACTCACACAAGAAGCTTTCTGAATATCGTAGTCTGGCTTCCACCATCAGAGTGCCACACAGTTCTATTCTGCTTGCGAAATTGGATAGTTCCTTTTTCCCTCTTTCTAGATTCATGCTGATGAAGCATTCCCATGTTTCTCCCCATTTTTCCTCCTCTGACCCTGTGGGTAAGAAAGGTTCCACTCACCCCATTCTTATCTGTTGGTCTATAATGTTCAAATAATACTTTATAATTTAAAAATAAAAAATTCATGGAGCCATGATAACCCCCATATGCCCTGCCATTCACTCTCCTCAAGCCAATAACAAAGCAAGCAGGTTGGTTAATATAATATTTAGACTAGCAGTGAAGAGAAAGATCTTTCTCCATCCTGGGCTCTGAATAAATAAATTAGTCTGACCAAATGAAGAAATGTGGTGTAACATGATTTATTTGGGTCAGAGCTGACAATGGTAAGACAAAGTCTCCTATTTGCTTACAGAAACTGAAGTAGAGGTCAACAGCCACATCCTCTGATTTGTATGCCACGCATGAATATTGTGGGGAAGAACTTGAACCTGGTTTTCAATAGGAGTCCAAACATATACTAATATGTCTTATAGACTAAAAGGGAGTGAAAATAGAAGCCAGACTACAGGGAAAAAAACAAAGGATCTCCTAAAAAAAAGCATTGTGAGTGAGGCGAGAAACTGGCTTTGCCAAGAAAATTCAAGCACTCCACCCAGAGGAACAGAGAACATTGGCACAATAAAGCTGAAAACTCATTGTCACACGGGACTTGGTCTCATTGCCATGGGACAACCACCACTCAAAAATCAGGACAATAAAAGAGAAGATTTTATTAAATATTTTATTATTGTTCTATTACAGTTGTTCCAATTTTCCCCCTAGCTTTCCTCCACCCATCCCACCCCTTCTCCCACAGTCAATCCCCACCCTGTTGTCCATGTCCATGGGACATTTATGCTAGTTCCGTGACTAGACCCTTCTCCTTCCTTCTACCTTTATCCCCCTAACCCCTCTCCTCTGGTCACTGTCATCTGTTCCTTGTTTACATGTCTCTGGTTCTCTTTAGCTCATTTGTTTATTTTGTTCATTAGGTTCCTCTTATACATGAGATCATATGGTATTTGTTTTATGCCACCTAGATTATTTTACTTAGTATTATATTCCAGTTCCACCCATGCTGTCATGAAATGTGGGAGTTCCTTCTTACTTTCTACAGCATGGTATTCCATTGTGTAAATGTACCACAGTTTTCTGATCCACTCATTTACTGGTGAGCACTTAGGCTGTTTCAAGCATTTGGCTATTATAAATAATGCTGCTGTGAACATAAGAGTACATAGGTTCTTTTGAATTGGTGTTTCAAGATTTTTAGTGTATAATCCAAGCAATGGAATCACTGGATCAAAAGACAGATTCATTTTTAGTTTTTTGAGGAAATTCCTTACTGTTTTCCACAGTGGCTGCACCAGTCTGCATTCCCACCAACAGTGCACCAGGGTTCCCTTTTCTCCACATCCTCACCAGCACTTGTTGTTTGTTGATTTGTTGTTGATGGTCATTCTGACTGGTGTAAAGTGGTAGCTCATTGTGGTGTTAATTTATATCTCTCTGTTGGTTAGTGATGCTAAGCATCCTTTCACATGACTATAGACCCTCTGTATGTCCTCCTTGGAGAAGTGTCTATTTCAGTCCTCTGTCAATTTTTTAATTGGATTGTTTATCTTCCTGGTATTGAGTTATATAAGTTCTTTATACATTTTGGAGATCAAACCCTTGTCTGATGTATCACTGGCAAATATGTTTTCCCATGTGGTCATTTCCCTTTTCATTTTGATGACTGTTTCTTTAGCCACTCAGAGTCTTTTTAGTTTGATGTAGTCCCATTTGTTTATTCTTTTCTTTAATTCCCTCACTCTAGGAGATATACCGGCAAAAATATTGCTGTGTGGGATATCTGAAATCTTACTGCCTATGTTTTCTTCTAGGTATTCTATGGTGTCATGGCTTATATTTAAGTCTTTTATCTATCTTGAGTTGATTCTGGTGTATGGTTTAACTTGGTGGTTTAATTTCATTTTTTTGCATGCCAAATTCACTTATTAGGTCAAGTAGTTTTTAGATGGAACCTGTAGGGTTTTCTATATACACTATCATGTCATCTGTAAATAATGACAGCTTTACTTCCTCCTTTCCAATTTGGGTGCCTTTATTTTTCTTGTCTAATCACTGTGGCTAGAATTTCCAATATTATGTTGAATAAGAGTGGTGAAAACAGAAACCCTTGTCTTTTTCCTGATCTTAAAGGATAGCATTTTAGTTTTTGACTGTTGAGTATGATGCTAGCAGTAGGTTTTTCCTATATGGTCTTTATTATGTTGAGGTATGCTCCCTCTATTCCCATTTTGCTGAGTGTTTTTATCATAAATGAGTGCTATATTTTATCAAATGATTTTTAGCATCGATTGACATGATCATGTGGTTTTTGTCCTTCATTTTGTTTATGTAGTCTATTTTTTTAAGATTTTATTTATTTTTAGAGAGAGAGGAGGGGAGGGGGAAAGAGAGAAAGAGCAACATAAATGTGTGGTTGTCTCTTGCGCACCCCCAACTGGGGACCTGGCCTGCAACCCAGGCACATGCCCTGACTGGGAAATGAACCCATGACCCTCTGGTTCACAGGCTGGCATTTAATCCACTGAGCCATGCCAGCCAGGACTATGTGGTGTATCATATTTATTGATTTGCTTGCATCCCTGGGATGAATCTCACTTGATCATAGTGTATGACTTTTTTTTTTTTAACAGGTAAGTTTTATATTTATTTTTTATCTTTCCTTTCCGAAAATATATTATATTTTAAGTATATTTTATTGATTATATTGTTACAATAGTTCCAATTTTTCCCCTTTGCTCCCCTCCACCCAGCACCCCCCACCCCCAGCAATCCCCCCCAAGTCCATGCCCATGAATTGTACATACAAGCTCTCCTGCTTCACCCTTTCATATATTTTTCTTCTTTTTTTTTTTAGTGTATGACCTTTTTAATGTATTGCTAGATTCAGATTGCCGATGTTTTGTTGTGGATTTTAGCATCTATGTTCATCAGGGATATTGGCCTGTAGTTTTCTTTCTTTGTTGTGTCTTTACCTGGGTTTTGAATTAGGATAATACTGGCCTCATAAAAAGAGTTTTGGAGTCTTCTCTCTCCTTGAATTTTTTGTAATAGTTTGAGAAAGATAGGAGTTAGTTCTTATTTAAATGTTTGGTAAAACTCAGCTGCGAAGCCATTCCAGTCCAGGGTTTTTGTGTGCCTGGAGTTTATTTTATTGCTGCTTCAATTTCACTAGTTGTTATCAGTCTAGTCAGGTTTTCTGCTTCTTCTGGATTCAGTTTTGGAAGATTGTGTATATTTTTAGAAACATGTTCATTTCACCAAGGTTATCCAATTTCTTGGCATACAGTTGTTCATAGTAATGTCCTACAATGCTTTGTATTTCAGTGGCATCAGTTGTAACTTCCCTTTAGTTTCAGATTTTATTCATTTGGGTTCTCTCTCTCTCACTCCCTCTCCCTCTCTCTATCTGGTTAAAGGCTTGTCAATTTTGCTTATCTTTTCAAAGAAACTGCTCCTGGAATTATTGATCCTTTGAATTGTTTTTCAGTTTCTATGTCATTGAATTCTGCTCAGGTCTTGATTATTCCATTCCTTCTACTGGCTCTGGGCTTTGCTGTTATTCCTCTAGTTCTTGTAAGTGTATGATTAGGTTGTTTATTTAAGATTTTTCTATCTTTTATAGGTAGGCCTGTATTGCTATGAACTTTCCTCTCAGGACTGCCTTTGCTGTGACCCATAAATTTGGGGCTGTTGTATGTTCATTTTCATTTGTTTCCAGAAACTTTTTTGTTTCTTCCTAGATCTCATTGTTAACCCATTCATTATTTAATAGCATGTTATTCAGTCTTCATGCATTTGAGGTTGGTTTCTAGTTTCAAGTCATCGTGACTCAAGAAGATGCTTGATATGATTTCAATATTCTTTTTTTTTTTTTTTTTTTAAGATTTAATGTGTTTTATTGATTAAAATATTACATTTGTGCCACTTTCCCTTCCCTCTGCTCCCCTCCACCCGGTGGCCCCCTCCCTCCAGTTGTCCCCCCCTTTTAGATTATGTCCATTAGTTGTGCTTACAGTTCCTCCCAACCTCTCTCCGTCTATTCCATTCCCTCCTACCATGATCTCCAATTCCTATATCATCTCCCTCCCTCTCCCCACTCCCCCTCCCTGTTGACCTCCCCCCACTATATTTCCCTTACCCACAGTTCCTTTTCCACTCTCGTTGCCTGTTTCGTTTGCCTTTGTTTCATCTCCCTAGCTTCTGTTTTTTAAACCAGTCCCTTTAACTTCTCATATAACAGTGGTTTGGATCTAATGAACTCTTTCAGTTTTATTTTGTCCTGGAAACACTTTCTCTGTCCTTCTATTCTGAATGACAATTTCGCTGGATAGAGTATTCGTGGTTGTAGGTTTTGGATTTTCATTACTTTGAATATTTCTTGCCAGTTCCTTCTTGTCTGTAGGGTTTCCCTTGAGAAGTCAGCTGATAGTCTAATTGGGACCCCTTTGTACATAATTCTTTTCTTCTCTCTTGCTGCTTTTAAGATTCTCTCTTTATCTTTAATTTTTGACATTTTGATTATAATGTGTCTTGGAGTGGTTCTCCCTGGGTCCAGTCTCTTGGGAACTCTCCTTGCTTCTTGGACCTGCAAGTCTATTCCCTTCCCCAAGTCTGGGAAGTTCTCCTTTATTATATTTTCACTCAATTTTTCAAGTTCTAGTTCATCTTCCTCATTCTCTGGCAAACCAATGATTCTTATGTTGGGCCTTTTATAGCTGTCCCAGAGGTTTCTGATCCTCTCATTGTTGCTTCCCATTTCCTCTCGCTGCATTGGTTGACTGCTAGTTTCTTCTCCATATTCCAGTTTGTTGAAATGGACTCTGGATTCCTCATCATCTGTCTCATATGTGGTTTTGTTCCTTTCGTTATGAAAGTTTTTCGCTTCTTTCATATCTTTTTCCTGCTCTTTTGTGAATTCTGTAAGCCACCTGATAACAATGGCCCAGAACTGAGCCTCTGACAGGTTTCTTATCTGTTCATCTGTCAGGTTCTCTATCTGCTGTCTGGTGAGTTGTGTTACCGGTATTTCTAAAGTTGCCTGCCTCATTTTGACAGATGCGTTTTGTTTTCCTGGGCTGGCTGTCGGGAGCAGGGGGCAGTGCCTGCGTACGCGTCACAAATCAGCGACCGGCAGGCGCGCGACCTATTTCGCAGCCCTGTGGTGCTTTCTGTGGGGGCGGGGGTCCAAGATGGATTCACACAGTTATTCAGCTAGGAGACCGGGATCCGTCCTCCCGCCCCCCTGGGCCTCACTGTTCAAGGCGATGCTGCGGCCGCTCTCCCCAGCGCCGGAGTCGCGCAGGAGTCGCGCAGGCCAGGGGCTTGAATGCCTCCAGGATTTTTCGCCGCCCCGCCCCGCCGCTCCGCAAGCAGCTTTGCCTTCTTTAACTCTTACCTGCCCAAATGGCACCGCTGGTTTATAACTTCATATGTTGGGCTTCCGTGTAGCTTTATTTTCTGGAATTTCTAGTTATCCTTTGTTTTGAAGTAGTTGTATTCCACTATAGTTGTAGAGGGAGACCTAGCGTGTCCGTCTAAGCCTCCATCTTGGCCGGAAGTCTGATTTCAATATTCTTGAGTTTGTTGAGGCTTGTTTTGTGACCTACATGTGGTCAATCTTTGAAAATGTTCCATGTACATTTGAAAAGAATGTGTATTTTTGCTTCTTTGGAGTGAAAGTTTCTGTAAATATCAATTAAGTCCATTTGATCTAGAGTGTTGTCCAATACCACAATATCCATGTTGTTTCTTTGCTTGGAAGATCTATCCATTGTTGACAATGTAGTGTTAAAATCCCCAACAATGAGTATATGGCTGTCAATATCTTTCTTGAAGTTCTCCAAGATTTCCTTTAATATATAGGGGCTCCTATGTTGGGTACACATGTTTGAAGGGTTATATTTTCTTGGTGGAATTCTCCCTTGAGTATTATGTAATGACCTTGTTAGTCTCTTGTTATGGCCTTAATATTGAAGTCTATTTTTCTGCTATAAGAATTGCTACCCTAGCTTTTTTATTCTTGTCTCTCTGCTTAGAATACTTTTTTCATTCCTTTACTTTTAGTCTGTGTAGGTCTTTTTTCTGAGGTGGGTCTCTTGAGAACAGCAGATATGTAGGTTGTGTTTTCTTTTCCATTCAGCTACCCTATGTCTTTTGATTGGAGCATTTAATCCATTTATATTTAAGGTTATTATTGATACTTATTCATTGTCATTTTCCCCCTTTGTACCTATGTTCCTTTCTCTCCCTTTCTTTTTCTTCATTTGCTTAAAACAGTCCTTTCAGAATTTTTTGCAATGCAGGTTTGGTGGAGATGTATTCTTTTAGCCTTTTTTTATTTTTTCCTGTCTGAGAAACTCCTTATTTCACCTTCCATTTTAAATGAGAGCTTTGCTGTGTAGAGTAGTCTTGGTTGCAGGCCTTTAATTTTCATTACTTGGAATATTTCATGTCATTCTCTTCTGGCTTATAAGCTTTCTCTTGAGAAATATGCTTATAGCATTATAGGAGCTTCCTTGTATGTCGCTGGCTGTTTCTCCCTTGCTACCTTTTAGACTCTCTCCTTGTCTTTACATTTTGCCATTTTAATTATGATGTGGCTTGGAGTGGGCCTCTTTGAGTTCATTTTCATTGGGAACCTCTGTGCTTCTTGGACCTGCATGACTTTTTCCCTCATCAAGTTAGAGGACTTTTGTGTCATTACTTTTTCAAACAGGTTTTCTATTCATTGCTCCTCTTCTCCTCCTTCTGGTATCCCTATGATACAAATATTATTACAGTGCATGTTGTCCTGCAGCTCTCTTAAACCCTCTTTATTATTTTTGAGTCTTTTTTAAATTTTGTTGCACTTTCTGAGAATTTTTCTTTTTTATCTTGTCCTACGGATCACTGATTCGATCCTCTGCTTCATTTAGCTTGCTTTTAATTCCTTCTAGTGTATTCTTCATTTCAGACTTTGTATTCTTCACTTCCTTCTGGTTCTTATTCAGAGTTCATAGTTTCTATGTCCTTTTTCATGCTGATGTAGTTCCAGTATGTTCCTTATAGCTTCCACAGAGTTCAATGTAGTTCTCACTGAGCTCCTTGAGCATCCTCATAATCATTATTTTGAACTCAATGTCTGAAAAATTGCTTGCCTCAATTTCATTTAGCACTCTTTCTGGAAATTCCTTCTTTCCTTTAGGTTGGGGGTTATTTCTTTGCCTCCCCATTTTAGGTGACTTTTCTTGTGTGTTTCTGTATATTATATTGATCTTCTTTGACTCCCTGTCTTCATGGGGTCACCTTCTGTGGTAGAAGACCTGTGGGACTCAGTGGTGCAGTATCCTTGATCTCTAGAGGTGGATGTTCTTTGGATGCCCTTTATGCTGTTTATGTGGGCTCTTCTGTTGTAATTGGGTTTTAGTTTTTGTTAGACCATTCTTTGGTTGCTTCTTCCCTCTGGATGGCTTTCTGAGTGTCTCACTACCCTCCACATCTTGTATACTGTTATACAGTTGCTTCCAAAAACAAAAACAAAACAACCCCAGAAACAAAACCCACTTTTGCAGTAATAACCCCCACACATAACCACAGTATCAACAGAAAGTGAACAAATATTAATAAAGGCATAAATGAAAAACAAATATGAGATGACTAAATGAAATAAAAATGATTTTGAGAGGGTAGAGGAAGGAGAAATATTAAGAGTAAAGAATAGGTACAAGGTAAAGACAGAAAATACAATTTGAATCATAATTAAAAAGGAGGGGAAAGAAAGAAAAATAGAGTAAGAATAGGGAATAGTTTAGTATGAGGTTTAAAATTTTTTTTTAAACAATAGTGAAAAAAATAGGAACCAAATTGGAGAAAAAGATTGACCACAGCATTATCAACAACAAATGAGCAGAAATTAATACTGGTGGAATGGGAATAAGAAGGAAAGGAAAAAGAAAACTGTTTATGAGACATCTAGAGGGAAAAAAAAGTGATTTTAAGAGGATGGAGGAGAAGAAATACTAAGAGTGAGGAATGAAAACAAGACTAAGACAGGAAAAAAGTAAAATTTAAAATGAAAAGAAGAAAGGGCAGGAGGAAGGCAAAATGGAGTCAGGGAGGATGCTAAAATTTGAGATTTGAAATACAAAAGTATTTCAAAAATAAATTTAAATTAATAAAATTAAAGAACTGCAACAACAACAACCAACAAGCAAAGATTGATAACAGTGGAGCAAGACTAACGGTATTTTAAGAATGAGAGGAAGAATGAGAGATGACTAATGAAAATAAAAATGATTTTGAGAGGCTGGAGGTGGAGGAAAAGTAAGATTGTAGAACAGAAACAAGTCATAGCAAGATAAAAAATTAAATTAAAAACAACATAAAGAAGAGGAAGGAAGAAGGTAAAATGGAGCAAGAAAAGGAAAGAGCAAAATATGACATTTGAAATAAACTAAAATAAAAAACTAGTGAAATAATAGACACAAACTTGAAAGAAAAGAAATGAATGTTATCCTGGTGTTGAGTTATATGAATTTTTTATGTATTTTGGAGATCAAACCCTTGTCCGAGGTATCACTGGCAAATATGTTTTCCTGTATGGTTGGTTCCCCTTTCATTCTGATGTTTTCTTTAGCTATGAAGAATCTTTTTAATGTAATATAGTCAAATTTGTTTATTCTTTTCTTTACTTCCCTTAACCTAGAAGATATATCAGCAAAAATATTGCTGTGTGGGATATCTGAAATTTTCCTGCCTATGTTTTCCTCTAGAACATTTATGGTGTCATGGCTTATGTTTAAGTTTTTTATCCATTTTTGAGTTTATTCTGGTGTGTGGTGTAAGTTGGTGGTCTAGTTTCATTTTTTTTTGCATGTACCATTCCAGTTCTCCCAACCCCATTTATTGAAGAAGCTAATTTTTACTTCATTTTATGCTCCTGTCCCCTTTGTCAAACAGCCCAATTAAAATATTGGCAAAGGACCTGAACAGACACTTCTCCAAGGAGGACATACAGAGGACCTGTAGGCATATGAAAGAATGCTCAACCTCACTGGCCATCAGAGAGATATAATTTAACACTGCAATGAAATACCACCTCATACTGGTCATAATGGCCATTATTAACAAATCAACAAACAACAAGTGCTGTCCAGGATGTGGAGAGAAGTGAATCCTAGTGCACTGCTGGTGGGAATGTAAACTGGTGCAACCACTGTGGAAAACAATAAGAAATTTCCTCAAAAAAAAAAAATTAAAAATGAATTTGCCTTTAAATCCAGTGATTTCACTGCTGGGATTATACCAAAAAAATTCTGAAACACCAATTCAAAATCACCTATGCACCTCTATGTTCATAGCAGTGTTATTAACAATAGCCAAGTGCTGGAAACAACCCAAGTGCCCATGTGTAGATGAGTGGATCAAAAACTGTGGTGCATTTACACAATGGAATACTATGCAGCAGAAAGAAAGAAGGAACCCCTACCTTTTGCAACAGCATAGATGGAACTGGAGTATATTATGCTCATAAGGTGGCATAAGACAAATATCATATGATCTCACATATAGGAGGAACCTAATGAACAAAATAAACAAATGAGCAAAATAGAACCGCAGGCATGTAAATAAGGAGCAGACTGACAGTGACCAGAGGGCAGGGTAGAGGGAGATAAGGGTGGAAAGAAGGGGAAGTGTCTAATCAATAAACTAGTATAAATGACCCATGGACATGGAGAACAACAAGGTGGGGTTGACTGTGAGAGCAGGGGGTGGGAGTGGCAGGGCAGATCAAAGGGGGAGAATTGGGACAACTGTAATAAAACAACAACACACAAAAAAATAAATGTTAAAAAGCTATGCAGGAGAGAAAATAATGCAAATAAAGAAGACTGAGGTGGAATTCATCTCAATTGAATCCAGTGTTTACCACTGTTTTATCTTTCTATATCTACCCCAGGTGATGTCAGATAGTATCCTAGTCTGGCCCTAGGCAGCCTGCTCAAGACTACAAGTGATCCAGTCTGTGGCTGTCTCCTTCAGGCTTGGCTAGTGCCCACCAATCTGCCCTGCCAGCTTTCTCTCATCCCAGAGCTCAGGAGTGGTTCATTTAATGACCTGAAGGGACTACCCATACCTTCTCCATTTGCCTCCAGAGGGGCCTCTCGTGCCATCAGGAGGGAGGGAATCCTGGATCACCCCTGTGGGGTGCTGTTCAGTCTTCAGGAAAGATGGTGGGAGTGTTTCCCCACCCTCTCACCACAGGTCTTGGTCTGTCCCAAATTCTTTCCAATAATGTATGGTTTCTGATGAATTCGCTGTTTCCTGTGACAGGACCATTTGTGTAAAAAGGGGCAGTTCTTTCCTGCTTGGTGCAGACAACAGCTATGTCTAGGCACTGAGGATGGGCACCTCACTCTAATCTCTCTGCTCTGCTTGTTTCAGTGGATCAGGGCCCAAGGAACAGTGTAGCTGTAGCATCTGGAAGAAACGGCCCTTTCAGAGTTTTTCCTTCTTTCCCCTGTGGAAATGCTCCCAGCAGTGGGCTCCTGAGCCTAGCCTCACAGATCTGCAGAGCCTGTAATCCTGTAGGTGGGGGTTGAGCACACTTGCCTCTGAGGGGTCTGCTTGGCTACAGTCAACCTCAGGCATTCAGCTCCTGGCCCTCGGTTCCCTGCCTTCCCCTCTCGAAAGAGAAGTGGCTGGAACTCTCCACTCCACACAGTCCCGTGCTCGTGCTCGCCAGACATGCTGTGTGTGTGTGTGGGGGGGGGGGGGGGGGTCGTCCCATAGTCCCTTCAACGTGACTCTATCACTAAGTTCTTTGTTGGTGGGCCACTGCGTCTGCGTGTATGGGCACACAAGCACAGGGTCCTTGCTGAGTCTCGAGTCTAGCCTCCTCTCCTCTTTTAAAAGTTTCTGTGTGGCCCCATCTCTGTAGCACCGAGCCCTGGGGGGGGGGGGGTGCTATTCTTTGTGCACTCCCTTTCCCCAAAAAGCAGTCTCTGTCAGGGCTGGCCACAGTCTGCCAGAGCTTCTGACAGTTTTAGATGAAGTTTCTCTCTGGATCTCTCCCAGATGGCACTGGGAAGAGTCCTGCAGTGATACTATAACACAGGGGCGTGGGGGGGGGAGGGGGGAGGGGCGGGTGCTGTCCCGGCTAGTCCAGTGATTCTCAGCCTCGGGAAACTCTGCTCCTGCCACGTTGTTTCTGCAGCCAGTACTGTCCCAGCTGTCTCTCTCCTCCCGTGGAGTTCATGGCCCCTGAGCCGATCCGCAGACTGCTCAGTCAGATTCTGTCCAGTTCACAGTTGCCGTGGCACCAGTGGTTAGAGAGGTGACAGCCTCTTCCCCCATAAATACCGCAGTCCCCAAATCCTGGCTCCAGACAGTGGCAGGGTGCACGGCCCTGCATGGGGCAGCGGCACAGCAACACATCTGGGTACCGAGGTGCAGGCATTCCGGATACTTCTTCCCAGGAGGACGTTTTAATTCCTCAAAATGGCTCTAACCCCAAATCTGCGCAGGCAGAAGTGCCCTGTTGGGTAGTAGCAGCAGCAGCTTCTCCACTTAAGAGAGTCTGGGCCTTCCACTCCCAAGTGCCCTGAAGGCCGGCAGGCTCTTGCCCGCTCACCCAACGCTCTGCACTTTCATCCGCGCGCACTCGCACACGCTCTCATTCACTCCCAGCGGGATTTTTGAGGTGACTGCTCTGTGGTTTAACTGCAACCCTGGTCCAGGTCTGGGAGCAAGTGGACGGATCTTCCAACTACTCTACAGCCATCTTGGATTCCCCAGAAGATGTTTTCTTGATGAATGAAAAGAAACATTATTACCAAAGGGCAGAAGAGGCAAGTAGAAATGATCACAAGTGTCCTCTGAGACACTGACAAACACAATATATGAGGACAGTTTCATCATTTCTATATGTTGAAAGGAGCAAGTCCTGAAGACAGGCTAAGAAAAAAAGGTGCAGCTAGAGCAGAGAAACAAAGGCAGAAACGGGTGTTGCAATTCTGTGTCCCCCTCACCTCCTTTGGAACAGTGATCCCACACAAAGGAGGGTGAGGAGTTGTTCTACTTGGCAAGTGAAGTCTACTGTGCCCAGGAATAAATCACTAAAGTGCTCTTACCTGGGACCCATTAACTGTGGGATCTAATGTAATGGCAGAGAGTAATACCTAAATACAAAATTTGAAGATAAAAACATATAATGACTCCCACAAAGATTTTTTGTAGAGAAATAAATCATTTTTAACAGACATGAAAATTCAAAGTAACCCAATGAGTTTTTTTATTAGCAGGATGAGAAATTTAAGGCACAGAATAAACAGTGGCGTGAGGGTGGGAGTCAAGTAAATGCACCAACTACATATCTCTTTCCATTGAAAAATAGCATTAAAAATGCAAATTACTATGGAACTAAAGCTTTTCAAACTTCAGTATACATTAGTATATCCAAACTAATAGATTGACTAAAGGAGAAGGGTCTAGACCATTAATTCTGCAGAAAAGGACTTCATTTGAGGAAATTGGCAGATAAAGAACTCAAGGGAAATGTAATGAGTTCCCAGTTGACTGAGAACAGGAGGCAACACAGTGCCTGAAGGTGAACAAGACCTTTGGGGATGGCTTCTTAAGTCTCTTAAACAACAGTGCCTTGATTTCTAGAGCAAATTATTTTTCAGTTATGAAAAATCATTTTTAATTAAAGTATAGTTGACATACAATATTACATTAGTTTCAAGTTTACAACATAGTGATTCAGCATTTATATACCTTACAAAATGCTTGACATGCTAAATCTAGTAACCATCTATCACTGTACAAAGTTATTATGACATTATTGACTATATTCCCTTGTGAAAGATCATTTTGATACAGAATTGACTTTTTGCTAAAGGTTGCTAATGATAAATATTAAAGCAAAAAATCACATTATACATAAAGTGTTCGTAAATAAATCAATAAACAGTTTAAACACAAGTATTTGAGATCTCATTATTTTTATGTAAGGCCTTCTCACAAAGGCCAGTATTACTTTACTTTGTCTTTTAGGTATATTACATAAATTCCATCTAATTTTAAATATGTTAAGTTTAAGTGGAGAAATTAAATAAACTATTTGTCTTTTTTTTTTTTTTTTAAGGAAAACAAAAGATACAGAGATATAGAAATCTCTAACAAGAAATTAAACCAAAAATTTCTGGTTCATTAGTGTTCCTTTTTTTGTCAGCTTTCAGTATCTTTACACCTTCTGTATTGCTCAATTCTATTCATATACCCTCTTTTGTTCTCCTTGTTTCAACTACTGGCAAAATCACAAAACAGAAGACAAAGGAAGTCATAATATTCTATCAGTGCAAATCAAGGACCATGCGTTTAGGAAGAATTCAAGCCTGCGTTTGCAAAGATGATCCTGGAACACAAAAACATGATGAATATATCAAAAATATTTCTCACTTATTGCCTGCCATAAAAAGATTGTTTGAATTAAACATCATTATTGCTCTGTTGTCAACATGTTAGAGTATATAGGTAAGCCACACACATGCCTAAGTGCTATCATGATCCATAAATTACTATTATATTTGTTACAGCTGGTTTTTAAAAAATATTTAATATTTTCCAGAGCACACTGACTCAGACCTTGGATCTTTTTTGGTCAGAGTTAATTTTTCCTCAAATTGTAAAAGACAAATTCAGAATGATCTTCAGAACTTCTCAAACATTTTAAAGTGCATTGCTGATGAATGATGTCATCTAGGACAGGCGCTGTCACTGACATGGTATTTTGTCATATAAATGTAAGTAAGGCTAAGGAGTCTTTGCTGTTCCTAAAGACCTAATTGTGGCAGAAAGGCTTGCTTTATTTCACATATCCATGTATCAATATTTCAATAATTTAGGTTTGACCTCTCTGGTTTGTAGATCATAAAAATTCTAGAGATATAAAGGATGTCAAAATTATCTTATCTAAACTCTTCCTTCTTTCTATTAGCAATCAGTGGCTCAAAAGTGAAACAGTTTGCCCAATGTCACATAACCAAAAAAAAATGGCCTAGAGGATGTAGAATTTATCTTTAAATTCCATTGCCAAGTCCCTCCTAGTGTGTGTGACATCTCACTTTGTGGCCAGTGATGCTTACTGGAAAATTTACTATAGGGATAATTTAAGAAGAGCAAGAAATTCAACTCATTCTGACCCTTGCTATAGTTCCAATATAAGATAATAATAGGCTTTGGGAAAAATCTATGATTTGTTTATTGGTTCTTATCCAAGATTATTAGAGATTGTCATATTCTGTTTATTTTATTTTTATTAAATTTACTGGGGTGACATTGGTTAATAAGATCACATAGGTTTCAAGTGTACAATTCTATGATACATGATCTGTATATTGCCTTGTGTGTCCACCACCCAGAGTCAAATTATCTTCTGTCACCATATATTTGGTTCCCGTTTACCCTTTACTAACCCCGCCTCTCTTCCCTCTGGTAACCACCACACTGTTGTCTGTGTCTATGAATTTCAGTTTTATATCCCACATATGAGTTAAAGCATATGGTTCTTAGCTCTTTCTGACTTATTTCACTTAGCATAATATTATTCTCAAGGTCCATTCATGCTGTTGCAAAAGGCAGTATTTCATCTTTTCTAATGGCTGAGTAGTATTCCATAGTATATATGTACCACATCTTCTTTATCCAGTCCTCCATAGAAGGACACTTTGGTTGTCTCCATGTCTTGGCCACTGTGAAAAATGCTGCAGTGACTAGAGTGGTGCATACTTGTGTATCTTTGTGAATAAGTGTTTCTGAGTGTTTTGGGGTAAATACCCAGAGAAAGGTTATATGGTAACTCTATTCTTAATTTTTTGAGGAACCACCAGACGGTTTTCCATAGTGACTATACCAATTTACATTTCCACCAGCAGTCTACAAGTGTTCCTTTTCCTCCACAACCTCTCCAACACTTACCACTTGTCTTGTTGATGATGGCCATTCTAACATGTGTGAGGAGGGATCTCATGTAGTTTTGATTTACATTTCCCTAATAGCTACTGGAGTTTGGTATATTTTAAAATTTCACTAACTTATATGTGAACATGAATTGAAGGATTCAGACTTTAGACTTTCTGAATGTGTCAGGGGGAAAAAAAAGTGCAAATTAGAGGACCCAGGCATAAGGTATATATACCTGGTCATGTTGTTGACAATTACATGGTCAGATAGCTGTGCTCCAGTTTGCAAACCAAGGATTTCAGTGTGCCACAAGATAGCAAGGAAATGTAATTCTATGATCTGCCATCCATCTAGAAGTTTTATCTGATAAAAACAAAAAGAAATAGTCCTAAGAAAATAATCAATATACATTTTTTCCCTACAAAGCTTGCAGTGCTAGCTAAGGTCTGCTCCAAATAGGAATACTATGACCAAGTCTACATAGACAAAACAAAGCAAAAGATATCAATTTGGTTGCTATGGATAGCCAAATTTAAGAATTGTGATTGAAACAGGTATAAAGGATGAAATACTTGGATAACCACTTAAGCAAAGAGAGAAGTAGAAACTAACACTAAAAGAAGAAATGTTTTTAAAAATAAAAATAAATACTGAATTTTATAAACATTCTGAATATAAGGACTGTGGATTTCTTAACTCTAGGGTTAAAGAGGAAGGAAAACCTGTTCTTATAAACTTTTTTCCAGCTATTAGACACACAGAGAGGAAAATCTATTCAATAGCTATTGAGCAACTATGTTCAAGACACTGTTTTATGCACTGGGCAGGGTTCTAGCAGAAAATAAAACAGACAAAATTCCTGTTCTAAAGCAGGGTAGCATACTATTAAAGGAAGATAGCATATCAACATGAAGAAATTCACTGAATGATATTTCTATTCTTGTCTTCCCCCAAGTATCAAGTTTCCATTTCTAAACCAAAAGAGCTTGAGGCAAGTCAAGAGTGAAAAAAATCTACATCTCTTTTCATATTTGATTTCTTTTCCTGCCATAAAAGTAACCAGTGATTGTCTATTTAAAAATTTCAGTGTATTTTATTGATTATGCTATTACAGTTGTCTCAATTTTTCCCCTTTGTCCCCCTCTGCCCAGTTCCCCCGCCCTTAGTCCAGGTCCATGGACCATGCATGTAAATTCTTTGGTTTCTCCATTTTCTTTACTAGTCTTAACACCCCCCTATTTTTTACCTACTAATTATGCTTCTTAATTCCTGTACCTTTTTACTCATTCTCTTCATCCCTCCACCCTACTGTTAACCCTCCATATGATCTCCATATCTATAATTCTGTTCCTGTTCTAGCTGTTTGCTTAGTTTTTTTTTGTTTTTAAGATTTAGTTGTTGATAGTTGTAAGTTTATCTATAAAATTTTTATTTTTATATCCCTAAATATGAATACCTGTTTAGGGACATTAAGGGTTTTTCACATGAGTAAATCAATTTTATAGTTAAATTAACACAGATTGAGCCTCTTCTACCTGACTGGCACTTTCTCAGGGACTGGGAATCTGCCTTACAAGAACACCTGTAGTGTAAAGACAAGTAACTAAAGACAATTATCTTTACTTCCACAAAGCACCAGTACTCTTGTCCTGAGAAAACATAGATAATAATAATTCCTAAATAACTTTTAATGCTATTTTTAATAATGCCATTTCTACCACCATTTTAATCATACATACATAGGGTTCAATCTTTAAAACTTGACATGACATATGTTATTTTTCCTGTTTTATAGATGAGGAACTAGGTGGATACAGGTTAAATATTTTCCAAGGCTGCACAAGTGATAAATACTAAAGCCAGAAATATTTTTTTAGTTCATCTTATTCTAAGGCCTGCATTCCTCCTACCTACCCCCTTCGGTCCTGTTTTTCTACCATATCCTACCATTTCCAAGCATTTAAGCACCTCTTTATATTTGCTCAAACTCTAAGTAAATTGTAAAAAATAATATGTATAGAGTGCTTTTATGGCACTGCTCCCACAAAACATGGGCATGGAGACCCCAAAATGACTTGCCTCTCTGTGAAATGATGTGTCCTATTATGTAGGAGTGTGCTTTACTCAAAAGAAACAAGATGCATGCAAATTGTTTCCATGTTGTAGGCAGGCTTCTGAGCAATATGTAAATAAGTGAGAGAAAAAATATCCACATTAATAAACAGCCCCTTGGATATATGAAACCCATCTGCAACATTAGGTAAAGAGTTTGTATACTGTGTAGTCAGACGGGATGCCCATATTGCATTCTTCAGTGTCTGTAAAGGAAAACAGAATGATGGTTCAGGTAGGGTGGTGCCATATGGCTGAATCCATGAAAATATCACAGAGTTATTTTTTTTCAGCAACTGTGATCAGTCCATGTAAGCAAGGATCAAGTCTCTGCAAATAGAATTATGACACTCTAAGTTTCATTCTGTTTCCAAGGTCTTTTTCTCACACATCCTGCTGAGATTAACCTATAATATTCCTCTGCACGTGGACTGAGTTCTCCTAAAATAGAGGATGGTGACCAAAGGGAAATTGCAAGTACAAGAGACACAAGCAACAGAAATGGCCCAAAGTGAGAATCACAGATTGACAATACAACATGTGCCAGTGAGCCCATGGCTGACATTATCAAGTAGGATGACTCAGAGGGGGAAAAAAATCACTAAAGGAACTGTTAACTTACACCAAACAGGAAATGACTGATTAAAGACAGAATAGAAATGCAGAGCCAGGACCCAAATCAAGGCTGAGATCTTTAGCTGTGCACTGTTAGGGCAGGACTGGAACATGTAATAGCACCTATACCTGCCTGGTATTATTTTCTCCTCTCTTGAAGCAAGAAAATAACAAAGCATACTGTCACTTTTTTATCTTAATTACTTATAATTTCGATTCATTTAAACAAGATTTGGGGTTGAATTTTTGTTATTATAATTAAAAATAACAAGAATAACAGAATAACAGAATCCAACTGGAGTTATTCAAATTTAGCTATGAGTTTTGCAGGATGTTCGCCTTACCCTTAGCATCTGCTTCAGGAAAGATGACTCTCAAAGCTTTAATAATACTTCTGCTAATTCTACTACACAATCCAAGAACCATCCCTACTTTTGTCTAGGTTTTGCCTAGGTTCACATTAGAATTTCAACCACTTTGTCCTGCGAGTAAATTCTACTTTTATTTAACATGTTAAGTGTATTTACAGCTGCTCCCAACACTCAACTTTAGATTTAATCCACAAAATGTATTTTAATCAATATTGGGTTTGGAAAGCCAAGTAGCCCTCTGCTGACAAGGCCAAAGAGAGGACATGAAGAGTTCTCCAACTTTCAGGGCCTCAGCCAGAGACAGCAAATAGCTGTGTACAGAAGTTGTCTTCAGAACATTATGAGCAGTCAGCTAAATGTCTTTCTCAATCCAGTCTGCTTTGCCTGTCATCCTAAATGCCAGCCTCACTAGCCATTCATTTTTTCTGTACTCCCACTTTCTCATTGTTTGACTCTTCCTGTTCTCTGAGTCAGCTACCTAGGGAACCCCCTCCACCTTTTTGCCCTAACTGAAATCTGCTTCTCCCTGTCTATATGTCTTATGTGTATGGAGCTGGGGAAGTGGATGGTGGGATTGATTTGTACACCAGGTTCCTGTTTTAATTTATAAGCCATTATCTTCTTCCTTCATATCAAATGTTTCCTCTTTTCAGGTTTTTGCCCTTTAGTATATCATGTTGATTTTTCCTTACTCTTGTCACTTACATTATCCACTTTTCATTCTAGTTAACTCCCCATCACTCCTTGACATGTTTTGAACACTTCAGAACCTGGCTCTTGGGTTTCCTCTTCCCCCCAAGTTCAACCTTCATTTGACTAGCTTCAATTCCCACACAAAACTCCAGTCTCACAGGGATTTGGCTCCCTCAGTTCAGTGGGTTTCACTTCTTTACTAATCCTCCCCCCAAAAATGTTCTATTATCCAAAAACTTTCTAGCTTTAAACTATTAGAATCCATGACCTTCTCTCTGACCACACCTGCCAACTCTCCAGCTCACCTATTGCTTTATTCCCATGACTTGTCAACATCCTTAAGCTCCCAGTGGCACATTCCTCCATTTTCTCCCAGTCTTCAACTCCTCACTACCATGGAGCAACCACGGATAAAATGTCACATATGTGCTCACATGTATGTTCTGAAAGTTATATTTCACTTTTTATACTGATATTTCTTCTTCATAGTCCACCTTTTATCCTAAGCTGCTGTTCTAAAACTTTCCTCTCCTCGAGCTCAAGCTCATCCTTTTCAGAATTACCTAGCGACCTCACTTCTTTTCTCCTGATGATTAAGCAAAAAGGTCTATAAGAGAGAAATTGTTAGACTTCCTACATTCCTTGAAATTGTTTGTGTCCCTAATTGGTGTGGAAGGAAATCCAAAGTTCCCTTAGGCTAAGTGGGATGTGAAGATTAGTTGAAAGAGAACACCAGGGGTCCTATGGCCAGGATGAGGGGCCACAGAGCTGGTTACTGTTTCAACTAGAAACCTGAGAACATAGATGCATTTCAGAGAAATAAGGTAGGCCAAAAATCCAAGCAGGGTTCCAACAAAACCAGACTATTCATCATTGAAGAAACATGGGATGCCATTTGTAACAAGGGACAGGCTTCTTAGGTCACATCTAGGAAAATTCCAGTGCAGAACCAACTCAGAGCCAGAGCAGGAAGTAGTCTTTCTCTCGCTGAGCTGATGCTGGTGGTAGTTTCAAAAGGCACCTAGAACTCAAAAGTGACCTTGGAAAAGATATGGTAAGAGAGAATCAAAGCTGAAATTTTAAACCTCCATGTAGCTGAATTAACTTGTATTAACTAAATGTAAGGTTAGTTCATCGGCCTAATTTAACCTGAAATTTCCTAGGCAATATTTTCTGTTATCAGGCAGAAATGAGGGCTTATAATAGAGATGATATAGCGTAATGAGAAAACAAAGTTATAAATTATACACGTGAATATGTATACAAATTTAATAAAAATTATATGCTACAAGGGTCAAAATGTATATAACACATATACTCTTTAACCAGCAAATTCCACTTGAGGAAATTCTCCCTTGGAAGATACTCAGCTATATAATATTGCCAGTTGTTCATCACAGCATTATTCCTAATAAGATGGCACAAAATATCTAAGGTACCCAATAATGAAAGGCTAGTTATTTATTTAGCCATGATTAATATACATCATAACAGTATACAATGCAGTAATTATATAGATAATGGTGTAGATCTATACACATTTCTTCACATGGAAAGCTGTCACCACACAATACTGAGAGAAAGGGGGAAAATGACAGCTACTCCCCATATACCAAGTATTATATCTTCATTCTTCCCTAATAGACTAACCTGCAATATTCACTAAGCCCTAGTCCAGAGCTAATTTCCTAACTATGGCCAGGATATGCTATCAGCATCCTTGTTAACAGTGTCACTGTGATGCTTCATCAAACAATCACTCACCTCGTCACATTTAGCAGCCAGGAAGAAAGGGGTGAGGAAACCACCTGGTCTTTGAGGAAAGTTTTCAACCCCTAAGATGGCTCTACCTGTAACCTTGGGATTCAAGATAATAGATCTCACGGCCTACCTCTTAACTGGTGATACTCCCCTGAGATTCTTTCTTGGAGAGTTTTCTTTTTCACTTTAAATACTGTATGTACTTAGGCGATCTCATTCACAACATGTCACAGGTCAACATTTCCAAAAAGAAACCCTGAGATAAGAATTTGTGGACAAGTGACTCAGTAAAGAAGTGCTTCCCAAGAAGAAGAGTAAGAGAGTGGAGAAGCAGGACAGGGAGTGGGAATAAACCAAGAATAGGTGAAATGTGGGGCAAAGGTTTGGAGGGCAAATTACACCTCAGAGTTTGCTCCAACTGGAAGCGAGAGAGCTGGGATTTTGTTTTCTCACATCACCGGATCACTGGCTAAGGTCTGCCCACTGAAATAACCCCTTACTTCCAGCTCTCTGAGGCTACAGACAAAAGAGTCACAGTGCCTGAAGGCAGCCCCCCATGGGTTCAGGCCATCAGATACAAAACCATAAGGAAGCTGCAGTGAGGACCCAGGCCAGAAAACAGCAAATGCAAAAGGGATCCCACTGATATTTATGCCAAATATCAGTGTTCATCCTAACATCCACAGCTTCAACCAGCACATCGAATGCCAAATCTGTGTCAATATTGCAGAACTTACTCTGAATGCCAGATGCACGCACCTGTCTATTGGACCTCTTTCTTGTCAACCAAGCTCCCCAAACACACCTGGCCCTGAGCTCACATCCTTATCCTCATGTACTGCTTATTTTTCAGTGAATGTCACTTTCATACCTCCATGGGCCAATCCAAACAAAAATTAAATTCATTTTCCAGTTGCCTCATCCTCCAATTCACCAAGTCCTCTTAATTTTACCTGTTCAGCATATTTCTCATCTGTCCCCAACTCCTATCTTAGTTCCAGCTTAGCACCCTCCCCCTCACTGCTTCCTTGCCTCCTGTGCCCCCAGTAATTCATCCTCCATCACACTCCCATGGCTTATGACTCTCTAATTTAAATTTTACTATATCAATCTTACGCAATCTTGCCATTTTACTGTTTGAAATTTTTTAGTATTTTCTGATTTTGCACATTAAAAAATTAAATTTGGGGCATTTCAAATTACATCCACTCTGTTCTAACTCCTATCTGTTTTTCAGCACCATCCTTTACTTTTAAAATGCTAAACTCAAGGCACCTTTAACTCTTTGTAGTTTCCCAAAGTTTGCTTGCTCTTACACTTAAAGCAATCAGTGAGCACCTTTTCATTTTTTAATACTTGCTTCCCACATTAGATCTCCCACAAGACTTCCTTGACATTCCCTTTCTCTCTGGCTGATTAATTTTTTTTTCTTCCACACTACAACCCACATACACTCTCATGGTAGTTTTTTTAATGTCTAGATTATTACATAATTAGATTTTTAAAAAGAGAAATATCTTGTTCATTCTGAGCCTACCTAGCATATTGCTTGATGCAATGTTCTAACATGTGTCATTTTGCTCAATGTTGGCCCCTTATCCATAATCAGGCAACATATTGCTGCTTTTGGTACCAGTGAGACACAGATGAGTAAGGCTGGGTCTCTGCTTATGGTCTAATAGGAGGATTTTCATATGTGAGATGATTCAAATAGAATCTTATGATGAGATCTGAGTTAGAGGTATCTACTCGGTGCTGTGAGTTTCAAAGAAGATCATTTAGTCTAAAGTTGGAGTTTAGAGAAGGCTTGCTGTAGAAAATGATGCCTGAGCAGAAATTCAAAGGAGAAATAAAGGTTAGCCAGGAAAAGAAATGTGATTCCTCCAGATGTTTCCATTTCAGCCTAAAGTCAGCAGTACTGTCAACCAACTGTATCTTGTCCTTAAATGTCGCCAATGAAACAACCAGCCAATTTAGAAAAAGACAGTGAAAAAACAGGCCTTCCTCACCAAAGGTCTAGGTAATTTGATAACTTTAGTCATATAGTTGCTGAGCCCCAGTGAAGTTAAATACCACCAGGCCTATGTATATATTTTATAGACTCTCCTTAATGTAAACATTATCTGGAATGAATTTTATTCTCACTTATCCTAGATTTTACTGTAATTAAGCAAATTTTATATACCTGGTTTTTTTTATTGCCCTTTTAAAGGTATCACCAGAGTCCAAAATGTTTGCAGGTTTTCTTTAAAACATTACTGTAATAGGGTAAATTTTTATTATTATATGTGGAAGTTAATCATTTCAAAGTAAACAACAGATGTTTCCACCCTTATTACTGTTTCGTACTGACATCAGTATTAAATGATAATATGAAAACATGTCACAGACATGAATGATGAATTCAAATGTCAAGAGTGGAAGAATGAGATGTTTAAAATAGAAAATTTAAGGGTCTTGGATGAAAAGTAAAACTGTGAGCACCTTCTTCAGGTGATATGCCATACTATCTTTCCTAAACTGGAAAATTTCAAGGCACATTTGTTGTTACTGAAGTATTAGTGATTAAAATGTTCATTTGATCAATTAAGTAATAGCACCTGACAAAAAGTCAGTTGCATCAAAAATAGTAAACTTATTAGATATTATATATGTAGGTAGATAAATGGATTGCTAGATAGATGTTTTCATGTCGTATATTATATTTCTGGATATTATATGATATATTTCTAGAAATTCAACTTCTTATGTTTAGATATAAATTGATTTACCTTACGTGCAAGTGCAAATAACATTGCTGATTTTAATTATTATTATCAGTTAAGGTTTTCTAAGAATCATTATGCTAAAACATATAGGCATATGAGTTAGTTTACATCCAGTAAAGGCTATTATTAAATATTTTTATTCATATTGTTTAAAAATGGGTGCATTTTACTAACTTAAATGTTCTATGTCTTTTTTCTCATCGTTGGCTAAAAGTGATCAGGACTGATAAAACAGAACCTCAAAGGCTTTACCTGTAGAGCGTGAGTTTTGTCTCCTCTGACTAGAATACAGAATCCACGGAAGCAGGCATCTTGTCTGTCTTGTTGAGTGCTGTGTTCTCATGCTTATGATGAGGCTCAGATCCTAGGAAGATGTGCATTATATATATGTTGAATGAATGAATGACATAATAATAAAAGCAATGAGCATTTTTAAATATCTGTTTAAAATTATACCAATGTCACTTTGAGTATAGTTTTGAAACTTTTTTTTTTCCGATTTAATGTGTTTTATTGATTAAAATATTACATTTGTGCCAATTTCCCTTCCCTCTGCTCCCCTCCACCCGGTGGCCTCCCTCCCTCCAGTTGTCCCCCCCTTTTAGATTATGTCCATTAGTTGTGCATACAGTTCCTCCCAACCTCTCTCCGTCTATTCCATTCCCTCCTACCATGATCCCCAATTCCTATATCATCTCCCTCCCTCTCCCCACTCCCCCTCCCTGTTGACCTCCCCCCAATATGCTTCCCGTACCCACGGTTCCTTTTCCACTCTCGTTGCCTGTTTAGTTTGCCTTTGTTTCATCTCCCTAGCTTCTGTTTTTTAAACCAGTCCCTTTAACATCTCATATAACAGTGGTTTGGATCTAATGAACTCTTTCAATTTTATTTTGTCCTGGAAACACTTTCTCTGTCCTTCTATTCTGAATGACAATTTCGCTGGATAGAGTATTCGTGGTTGTAGGTTTTGGATTTTCATTACTTTGAATATTTCTTGCCAGTCCCTTCTTGCCTGTAGGGTCTCCCTTGAGAAGTCAGCTGATAGTCTAATTGGGACCCCTTTGTACATAATTCTTTTCTTCTCTCTTGCTGCTTTTAAGATTCTCTCTTTATCTTTAATTTTTGACATTTTGATTATAATGTGTCTTGGAGTGGTTCTCCCTGGGTCCAGTCTCTTGGGAACTCTCCTTGCTTCCTGGACCTGCAAGTCTATTCCCTTCCCCAAGTCTGGGAAGTTCTCCTTTATTATATTTTCACTCAATTTTTCAAGTTCTAGTTCATCTTCCTCGCTCTCTGGCAAACCAATGATTCTTATGTTGGGCCTTTTATAGCTGTCCCAGAGGTTTCTGATCCTCTCATCATTGCTTCCCATTTCCTCTCGCTGCATTGGTTGACTGCTTGTTCCTTCTCCATATTCCGGTTTGTTGAAATGAACTCTGGATTTTTTTTCCTCACCATCTGTCTCGTATGTGGTTTTGTTCCTTTCGTTATGAGTGTTTTTCGCTTCTTTCTCATCTTTTTCCAGATCTTTTGTGAATTCTGTAAGCCACCTGATAACAATGGCCCAGAACTGAGCCTCTGACAGGTTTCTTATCTGTTCATCTGTCAGGTTCTCTATCTGCTGTCTGGTGAGTTGTGCCACCGGGATCTCTATATTTGTCTGCCACATTTTGACAGATGCGTTTTGTTTTCCTGGGCTGGCTGTCCGGGGCGGTGCCTGTGTACGCGTCACAAATTAGCAACCAGTGCCTGTCTGCGACCTATTTCGCAGCCCTGTGGCGCTTTCTTTGGGGGCGGGGGTCCAAGGTGGATTCACACAGTTATTCAGCTAGGAGACCGGGATCCGTCCTCCCGCCCCCCTGGGCCTCACTGTTCAAGGCGATGCGGTGGCCGCTCTCCCCAGCGCTGGGGTCGCGCACCGCCAGGGGCTTGACTGCCGCCAGGCTTTTTCGCCGCCCCGCCGCTCCGCAAACAGCTTTGCCCTCTTTAACTCTTACCTGCCCAAATGGCACCGCTGGTTTATAACTTCATATGTTGGGCTTCCGTGTAGTTTTATTTTCTGGAATTTCTAGTTATCCTTTGTTTTGAAGTAGTTGTATTCCTCTCTAGTTGTAGAGGGAGACCTAGCGTGTCCGTCTAAGCCTCCATCTTGGCCGGAAGTCCCCTGAAACTTTTAAGACACTCAAGGTATATTATAAATCATAAATGCTTTGTCTATAATAGTCTTAAAGAGGTTGAAAACGTAACTTGAGGTCACATTAATTTTTGTACTCCATGTAGTGGTAAATGTGCATTGGTAAATGGGTCTCCTGTTGACCACATAAGAAAGCCAGGAAGGCAGTTGGCCCATTTTCTCCTTCATCGCCATTGACCATTTAGCCAGAGTTCTTAAAAGTAGTTTGTGTAAAACCAGGAGTGCTTATTTCCCGGGAGGATAGAAAGGATGAAGTGACTTAACTTTGTGGTATAAAGGAATTGCTACTGCCCAATAAGAGGTTGTGACTCTTACCTAGAAAAACAAGGTCAGGATCTAAGGCTTGGCCTCTCTTACAAGTACTTCTGTGTTTACTCACAGGTTTTTGACTTTACTATTAACCTGAAAATACACATCCTTGATTATAACAGAAACCACATAAAAGAAAGCAACTGAGTCTTTCCAATTCCATATATAACATAGTTCTTAATGATGGGGTCTCTAGAAAAAGTACACAGGGTTTGAATCTCAACTTGAACTCTTAGAAGCTGATTGCCTTGGGTAGCTTTCATACCTTCCTTATGCCTTTATAACTTGTGGGAATGAGAATAGTTGCCATTTAATAGTAATAGTTGGGTTTGAAGAATAGTAAGTGAGCAGCACACAAGAGGAATTTGTGCTATAGAAGCAGAATAGATCATGGCGATCATTGCTTGACCACAAAGAGCAATGGCCTCATGTAGGGAGAAGTGAACCTCCCTACCTGCACATTTCTCACATTGACTGGTGTACGATTGGGATGTTAAAACTGAAGTTACTACAACAAGGATAGCTTTCACTTGTAGAAAATGAAGGGGAAAGGAACTAAAATGTGTTATTTCTCTACTGAATGTCATGTATTTACCATACAGTTATGAATGTAATCTCCACAATAAATCTAAAGGTCAGTATCATTTTTCTATTTCCACATACAAGACTATAAAGCTAAGAGAGGTCAAGTAACTTGCCAAGCTCATAGTCCTGGGAAGGGGCAAAGCTGGGACTCCAACCCAGGTCTGAGTCCGCAGTCTATATTGTTTGAATACATCCAGGTGCTGCTTAGGGTCATGGACCTTTTGTGCAGGGCCTCGCCTCCCACACACAGTCCCAGCTACTAGTCTTAATAACTCCTGGTAACTGTGAGAACAGGACAGTGAGGCCCCGCCACTCTGCCACTCCACAGCTTCACAGTTTGAGTAAAAGAGCCTCAGTGGAGTAAGGGCCGAGTCTCCTCAATCAGCTGACCACTTGGGAGAACATAACCATTTCCTAAAGCTGTGCTTCTCAGACATTAGCATGCCCTAGAGCCACCTGTGAAGTGTAGGCTCTGGTGCAGGAGTCCTGGAATGGCACCCAAGGTTCTGTATCTCTAGCAGCTCCTAGCCCTGGGACTGCCATTGAGTAGTGGTAACGGATTGTCTTTATGTGTGAAAAACAGACTTCAGTTTTATTCAGTGCCTATTTGAATGGCACGCACTGGATGGATCTAATGAAAAAAATATGTGTTAAGTAGTAGTGATCTGAATCCTTTGCGAATAAGTTTACTTTCCTAAGTCAACTCATTTATTTTATCAGTATGTACAGGTCACTCACATACCAGGGAAGAGCTTGAAAAAAATATGAGAATAAAAAAGAGGCATATTATAATTTATTGATCTATAAATAAGGGCACCTATCTCCTTTAGTGCTTCTTAAATAAAGTTCATTGGTTTTATCATTATTGTTAAACCTCTTTTAGCTACAGTATCTGGCTAGCACATTCTCATATAGAAATCAGCACCATGAGCTGAGATATAGGAAGCTATATGCAGATAGATAGATATACATAAAAAAAATAATGTAATCCTCCCCTCTAGTCCCCAAATACCTACATGATAAAAGAATCTAGGCAAGTTACAGTGAAATACACATGTGGAAAGAAGAGCTGACACAAGAGGAATACAGTTGGGGTAGGTCGGGGAAGCAAATAAGCAGTACACAGAAAAAATGAGACTTTTAAATTCAGTAGCAGAACCAAGAGATTCTTCCAACAGTGGTTCCCCACCCATGTCTCTTGTTCCCTTAGAGAAGAGGAAGTGTCCCCTCTATTTCCTAGCAGGAGAAAGGTCCAAGGAGACCATGCAGCCTTCCCTCTCTGTGCCAGGAGAGAGGGAGCAATTTCTCTAAAGGTGTATTTGGGAAGGCTCAGCATTTTTCTCCTTTGGGCCTGTCTGACAGTGGGAAGAGCGTCTAGGTCAACACTCCCACTAGTAAAGGGACCCCAGCCCTGGTAGGGAGGCCTGCATATACGTGGCATCACCTGAGCAAGGGTTATTGATGAAGTGACTTTTTAAGTAATTGACTTGGGAGTCAAATCCTATTTTCCACCATTTACTAGTAATAAAACTGACCTTTTGAGTATTATCCAGCTAATTGGAATACCTATCATTTAATTGATTCTGAACTTGGGAAAAGAAGAGAAGTTGTAATTTATTTGGTCCCTTCTAAAACCCTAAGTTCAGCTAAGTGGAATGGGAAAGTTTGGTAGAGAAGAACTCAATATGATTTCAAAAAAGACACAGCAATTGCTGGCATATTTAAAACATGACAACTGAATACTGCTTTTACTATTGACTGGCTCACAAGATGAGTTAATTAGTTGATTTTTTTCTAAAGAATTTTATGTGTAAGAGAAATTTTCGAATATTTTCTTTTAGGCAACTTTGGGGAATTAGGAGTGTTGCATGAAGAATGTTAGAATTAAAGTTTGGATTCCTGGTAGTTCAGCTGACCTCCAGCAAAAGCTACACAAACAGTGAAAACCAAAAGATATTGTTGATTGAGTTATAATCCTTCTGAAAATATTTTAATCTGCATGTGCATAGACTCTTGAGATTCTTGGAACAGAGAAGCTAAATGACTTCTGTATATTCTATTCCAAGTGCATTAATTTTACTAGACTATGAATTATATCTATTAAATTTCTTATCACTTTTGATAGAAAATACACTTCTGTTGTATTTTCTCTATTCATAAGACATTCAGATATTCATTTGCTCTTCCTTCTATTAACATTGCATTCAAATTACAGAGTAACATCATTGTTTACATACTGGTATTTAAACATCTTTTCTGGGGAATATTTTTCTTTTTTATTGCTTAACAAGGTAACAAGCAGAAGAATTTAAATTCAAACGTAGGATCTGTTTTATATACATTTTTTATTCTATTGAATGCCATATACAACTCAGGCTAAATATAGACCCCCAAAATTCAGAGTATAGGTGGAGAAAAAATATTTATTCTCCATGAAGTCTATTTGAGCCTTTGACTGTACAAAATCAAGAATAGTATTTGTGACATTTTCCACATAGAAAATGAGAGGTGAATTTGACATGTAAAACTATGATTTTTTCCCCCCTACAACCTACTTTCACAATAGCTTTTGCCTAACGTAAGAGGCTTGAGAGACAATCTTTAAAATGGCAACTTACTTTTTTATTTCTTTTTCAGAGTTAAGATGAAATATGAAAACAAATGCTGGAAATCTGCAAGTTAAAACTCACCCATTGATAAGTAACATACCTGTCTCCATTGTCAAAAAACTGTTTAAAAGGAAGAGCTTAATAGTTTCTCATTTTAACAACCCAAATGTTTGTTGTCAGCTTATCCCACTATTATTAAAAGGGATCTAATTGATAATAATTCTTCAACAACTAGGTTATCATAGTTGCTTTGTTTTTTTTAAAATCCCTGAAGTCAAATTCTACATGACCTTCTCATCTGTAAAGATAGGGACTTTGTTTAGAAATATAGTTTACCAAGTTTAAAAGAAGTCTCATCAGCCTGCAAAGGGCAAGCCACGCTTCATTTTTTAGAGCTCACATTGTTTTTCATAATGTAATGACAGGAGCTTGGGATGTTTAACAGGTGCTTCATGGTACAGGCGTGGTCTAAACTTCCTCATCATTACACATGTGCTATTCTGTGGTGTGCACTAATCTCTTCTGCTTCAGGTGTTTTAACAAAATGGCTGAAATTTTCAGCCATTATGGATGAGTTATTCAGCAAATCTGTAAAAGCAATTCCACTTGACAAGCCTATAGTATACTTTAAGTGATTGAATGTCTTTGATTCCACAATGGTAAGTTCCTTATTATTCTTGCAGGAATTTTACAAGTTCTAAAAAAATTTCCAAAATGCCACTAGCCACATTGCCAAAGAGAGACTTGGCAATTCAGTCAGAACTATACTAATTTGATTTAGGGAACCAAGTTTAAATAGTGATTTCTTTTAAAAGAAAAAGAAACTATTGTCATTCTTTTTATTCAAATACATTGATCATTTATTAAGATGTGTCTTTAAAGTTCTACCTACAACATGGCTTTCTCTTCTTGTTTAGATTTGTTTTCTAGTAACTGAATGGAAGCCACAAAATTGGTGAGGTCATAGAACTTATTTATCTGAAACACTGAATTGTATACATCCATTAAAGGAAAAGGGATGTTTTTTGCCCCAAGGGTATTAGTCATGGTTCATAGTTCGTGGGAAAAACTAAGGAAGTCTCAAAATTGTGTTCCTATTATTTCAATTTCTCTAAGACTTTGTTTGAATTCCAAAGTGAATTTTCTATTATTCCATTGTATATTGCATAGGAGGGTACCAACCAACAGTCTTTGGGGAGCAACACCTGCAGTTACATTCAAAGACATGACTTTTCCAAGCAGTTTGTGAGCTGGCCGGCATTGTCCCCAAAAGGATAAAGGCCTAGGTTCTTTACCTGACTGGCAGAAGCATTCCAGCCCCACGAAAGGACTCTAAACATTGTTTTGTAAGTAATGAGCCCTGCTGGTTTCATCCTGCAAGACATTGAAATCCCACAGGGAAAATGTGGTTAGAAATAAAACAGAGGGCTGGGGCCTTTAATGAGTTTCCTATCCACAGATGCCATCAAGCTTTTATACTATTCATTTTATTTCTACAGCTTCAACAAAGATTCCCAGAGTTGTGGGCCATACTCTTAACACTGAAGTGCACAGAACTTGGCAGAAATCTACACTTCAGAGATAATAACATATCATTCCATGAAATAAAGGAAAAGGCATAATCGAAAAAAGAAGTTAAATATGGAAACCTGTTTTGACAACAAATGAATACAGATGAAGCTAGACAGGAAAGGTGTTATGTATGCATTTTTTTTTCATATTTCACATAAATTATGATATTGCTAGAACTTATCAAGTTTTCTGTTTTCTTTTTTTTCATATCCTTTAAGTCAGATAGATTCTTTATATTGCTATCCATCTTATATCATATTTTTTTCAAAGACTAGTGCTTTAAGAGAACAGAACAACACTTGCAAAATCTATCAACAATATATATGGCTCATTTATGTTTTTTCTGAACTATTATAGCTAGGGATTCCTCAAAGCTACCTGGACATCTAAGAAGATAAAATTAGACTTTCTGAATTAAATAAATTAGAAAAAAGGAAAAAGCAATTGTTACTAAGTAGATGAACCATGGAAATTACCAGTGGAAACAAATATTAATCAAATGTTTTGTTAATAAAGATAATTACTGAGGTATAAAAAGTTTCCCTGAACATTGCACTGGGCAAAAAAATATCAAGTCTCATCAATTTTTTTAATTAAATGACAGATAAATCTTTTTTTACATTTTTAGTTATTTAAATGAAAATAAAACAGATCTTCCTCTATCTTATAAAACTATCCATGACATTATGTTTCACTTACAAAGATTTTTTATTTATATTCAAACTAGAAAATTTTACAAGAGGTTTAGAAAAGGGTGAACCAAGAATAATGGAGAAACTATACCATGAAAATTTATCTTTCTAAAAATATTTTTACTTTAGAAAATATTAGCTTGCATACTGACAACATGATATTGACCCTTGACTGAATTTTCAAATTGACTTCTGTTGAAGCCAAAATTTTCCAAATATCTTTGATTTCACAATTCTATCTAGAAAATTATTGCTTAACTAAGTTAATGATAGATCTAATAAATATTCTGAATTATTATAATAAGAAATAAGGCTGAAAAGCAAATAGAAGTTATTGAAATATTTCTACAGCTTCAAACTTGTCTTTCCCAAAGCAAATGAAGAAGTTTCTAGAGCAAGAGAGCTACAGAAACTTAAAAACAAATAGATATGCAAGACACCTAAGTTAATGAACATACAGATACAGAAGCTTGAAGGAGTTCAAAGGTAGTAATGGAGGGGGAAAAAAATCCTTTTGAAACTAATGAGATCTATAACATCTATACCCCTAAATCATGTTTTTTATTCTTTAATGAATATATTCTATTTTTTGTTTGCCTGATTTTTGTAGCTATTAGGGTAATATGATGGAAAAACTGGTTTACATTTATATATAAAACCCAAAAGTTAGGGCTCTTTCTTTCACTGTCTCCACCAACACCTTATACATGACCTTTTTCATCACTCTGGGGGTCATAATAACTATTTTCATTCTTTCAGTGCCTACTATGTGCCAATTATGTTAATGTACATTTGCAATAAGATAAGTTCCTGAAAAACAGATTAGTATCCCCATTTATAGACTTAAAAAGCTTACATAAGGAAATTTTCCCAAGATCATATCACTTTAAAAAAAGTTGGCCTAGGATTTCAACCAAGTCTTTCCCACTCCAAAGCCCATAATCCTCATACAGAACATGCTGCATTATATATTTAACTTTTATTCCATCTCTGTTTTAATCTTTGTTTTATAGTGTATTTATATACTTATATCTTTATGTCCTCTACTACCTCAAAAAATCTATCATTCTTTTCCAATGATTTGATCAGTAAATTTAGTCAAAATGAGCAAATGGATTAATATTTGCAGATTCAAATAATAAATTATGATGAAAGGCATCAATTGAAAGGATTAATTTTTCTTAAGTAAATTTTTAAGGTCAGAAGTTCAAATGATTTTAAATTATTTTAACTATATTTAGCACATAATTTTGCTTGAGACAACTGCAATATCTAAAATCAGCATGGTCTATCAAATGTAAAAACTGGAGAGAATTGTCAAATAGAAATGTTATGATCCCAGCAACAACAGACAATAGTTAAAGGAAAGATATTAGAAAAGATAAAAATTGGATCACTTGAATAAATTTAAAAGAAACAGTTTCTATGAAAAAAATAGACACAGTAGGTACACAAGGTTAACAAACAAGGAATTTTTTGGACCCACACATTCTTTGTCTTATATCAAAATCTTCAGTAATGTATTCATTGCATCTTCACATTAGATAAATATTTTAAAGTATGTGAAAGATTTGATGCTATCAAAAAATTTATCATACCTGTTTTATTGATTTTGACAGCAAAATAGTGGTTTGGGTGTCTCATTAGTTATTTGACTATTTCTTTGGATTTCCAGCCAATTTAATAATTTAATTCTCTCAGAAAAATAAAAACAGCCTTAGTTTACTCTTCTGCTTGTATTATTTTGGTCTATTTCCTAGTATTATTTACCTTGCCATGAATTTTAAGAAAAGATACCATGACATTTTTATTGCACATTACTTGGAATGTGTTTAGTCAGTTAACCCATTCAAGAATTTTTGTTTTTGTTCTTTTCCTTTTCAGCATAGAAAATACTTATATCAACACTTCTGGTTTTAGCAAGTAATGGTTTAAACCAATTTAAATGTAGTCACTTGTTAAAATATTATCATGCAAGAAAAGTGACTTATTCCTCAATGTTCATTCAACAAAGGCCTCAGTAACATCACACACAGGATGTGTTTTAGGGAAAAGTAACATCTTTTATGGTTTTCAATTAGGATGCATATGCAAAGCTTAACTTTATGATAAAGAAATATTAAAATATAATTTTATGTTTGTGGATCTTTATATATTGAAAAGCTCATTTTAAGATTTATAGGGTTTAATTTTAGAGAAAATATTAGAGACTTGGATCTCTCAAAATAACAAAGAAAAGAAATATTGTGTCCCATATTTTAATTACTATGAGAATTGTAGTCATTTGGCAGTTAACATTAAAGTTATGCACAATTTTTCAGTTTGTCATTCACCTTAATCTCATTTTCAAAATTCATTTCATTTTATCACAAAATGTATGATAAACCTTTAGATTATTTTAAATTGGTTTTTGGTTCCATAAGCATATTTTTGAATGAAGAAAACATTGGGAAACTGAAAAGAAATTATATAGGAAGTCTGTAAATTTTGAAAATGTGTTCTGGCAACACCCTACTGTATACCAAAAATTTACATATTTTTTTAAACAAGCAACATTCTAAATAGAAATAGAATCTAAGAATCAAATGTTTCAAGTGAGTCTCTTAAAGGTTGATAGTTATAGTAATGGAAAAAGCAGTACACTTATAAGAAAATTTCTATGCATTATCTGTTGCTACTATCTAGTTTGTGTAAGTAAAACGAGTAGCAAAATATTTCAAAGGTAAATAACCATTTTTAATATTAAATGAAGTTATTTGGTAAAAGCAAAGAAGTTTAAGTGCTAACTGGTATTTTGTGTACATACTATAAGATTAAAAATAGCACGTGCTTTCTATTTATGTTGGTTACTAAGCTTGATATTCAATGGAAGGGAAGAGTGTATAAAGTTAACAAGCAATTATTATTTGTCAAATTAGTACTCAACAACCCTGAGTAAATAGGAAGTTTGAAACCTATCTGTTATACAGCTACTTTAATTTGCATAGCACACTGGTGTGTTTGCTTTGCAAATACTTTGCAATGAATCATCATTTGTACTATACAGTCCAAAGAAAAGCAATCAAAATTCACAGCAAGACAATGAAATTAATTATAACTGTTGAATTCTGTGGTGGTAATTCCTCCTCATGCAGGAAGATTAATTGCATTGCACTTTCCTTGCACTCCACTAAATGATCTGATGAATGTATAATCATTTACAGATTTCTCAAATGCTGAAAATTGATTACCTTTGATTAGCTCTGATCTGCACAAAGAGCTCTGACAGAGTATCAGTGAAACATTACAACATTACAGACAAAGTAACAAATGATTTAATTGCCAGTGTGCTTATTAATGTTAGATTCCCTGCAGTGATCCTGGCAAATCAGGGGCCTGTAATAGACCTGTGGGTTTCACTGAATTCCATTAGGGTTTAAATAATATTTCTCACTATTTCTCAAATCCTTCTTTTCATGGCTCCTTAATAACTCTAATTAATTTTAATTTGCACCAAAAAATCCACAGCATCTTTAGAAACTTTTAATTAGCTATATAATAAAACTCTTCTCCTCTCAAGAAGACATATATGATAAGCTTTGAGTAGACTCACAAATAAGTTTTCATTAGTGGTAGTCAGCTCTCCGTTAACATTATTAAGTGAAAAATCTAAAACAAATGTCGAATTGCACATGTGGTCCAATTCTCCTCTTTTAGCGGCAAACAAAATGAAATTGTTTAGCTAAAACCAAGTTAAAGAACAGTATGGTAAAATGTTTAGATAGTAGCATGGTACGCATCAGCATAATATTCTTTTTTTGTCACAAATGCATACTTTCAACCATTTTCTTAACTGTAATATAGAACACACAGTGATTAAGAAGCTTCAGTGTATGTCGCAAGAGGATTTGAAAATGCAAGAGCAAGAGAACACTGGCCCAGTTAGACACAGGATGTGATGAATAATGTTGGCACAAACAAATCAAGCTTATCTAGGCTTGTACGAGGGAACATTCAGATCACTTTGGATTGGCAGCTTTTAGGGCTTTCCCCAATTTGATGCCATTATATATGACATTAAATTATTGTGAAGCAATGACAATGAAAACCCAGATGATCAGAGGAGTCAAACAGAGCAGCTTAAATTAAAATATGTGCCTGCGAGTGTTTCCAGCCAAAGAAAAATTAGAGGGTAGGCAATTAAAAGGTTATTTAGCACATAAATGCTGATATCAGACAACTTTATAATAATATTTTTTCACAGTGCCTGTGCAGTTCTGCAGAGACAAGGCAGGGCTGCAGGTGTCTCTGGGTGGCATTTCAAAGCCACTAAGCTGCAAAACTTAAGACGTGGGGATATGCAGCCTCCAATGCTAATGAATACATTTATTATGTTCAGTGCTGTCAGCAGCTGAAAAGCTATCCATCACATGGAAACAGCACAGAATCAGGAGTCTCTTTTTGTGGAGAAATATTGAAGTCAGATTGTTGATGTCAAAAGTCAAAGTCTAGTTCAGCTATCTGTTTTATGAATCTGACTGAGACACATTGTGCCTGTGCGCAAACTGATATCTAGCAGAGCTCATTTTAGCAAATGTGTGATTTAGAAGTCAAAAAAACATTCGTACAACCAAACTCATTGCAGGCAGAGGCTGTGGCATGCATGCATAGTTTTTACATTTTAATATGACACCGTTTGGTAGTGTTTATCATCTGAAATCCAAACCATATCAACTTTCTAGCTACGATATTTAAGATCTGTGTATTTTCAAAAAAAAAAAAATTCACACAGAATAAGAGAATACATTAAAATACCACCACAATAGCAAAGGGATTGGCCTTGTTGGGCTTGGTTTTGTTTTCATTTTCTTATGCAAATCAAAGCACAAATAAATAGTGAATTCACTTTAAACCCAATAAAAGATAGGCATTTGCATGGGATCAAAATGAGATGAATATTTAATAACCACTAAGTAACAGACCCTAACCGAAGCCCTTTTTGGACATATGCACCTAATTACACTCCTGGAACATTTACTATAGTATTATTTACAATGTCTGAGTACACAATTGATACATAACCTTACATACCAAACATCTCCACTAGCCAAATGCCTCTGAATTTGTAGAAAAACGAAGTAAAATGAGGGGAAAAGAAAATTCTCTGTGCTCAAGCCCACTTTTTGCTTATTTTGAGCCTTAGCTCACCTTGTTTCAAAAGATACCCATCTTCTTTCTTTTCCACCGGAAGGAAAATTTTCAAGTTAATTAATAATAAAAGTGAATAAAGTGGAATTGGTTTGGGTAGTTTGTATTCAAGCCTATTTAATAGAATTTTTGAACTAATTTTAAATACAATTAACAACTTCAAAACTATAGTTTCTCTGTACAAATTTTGAGGGCTCAAAGCATACATTTTATGTGTATTTCTTTAAGCGAAGGCTTTGTGCCTCCTCTGAGGTGGCATATGCTCAGAATGCTACTACACTTGCCAGTCTTCCTGCAAATTGGTGGTGTTTAACAAAAAAACAAGCACATTTTTCCATTCAAGTCAGCAAGACTCTTTTACTTTTGCTGATTTCTCCTATTTTTCTCTTTTCTAACACAACCCTAAGGGCACATGATGTAATGGTCAATGCTTGCATATGAGAGCAAGAAAGCCTTTCATGAACTTCAAACTTTATTCAGTAAAAATGATTGGGTTTCAGCTCTTTCCTCCTCCCAAAGAGGGGAAAACATACAAATATCATGAAGAACACTTTAGGAATCTCAAAGATTTCGGTAGGTCTTAAAAACATTAATTTTTTTTTAACCAGGAAAAGAAACAACGCACACAAGAGCAATAGCAGAGATTATTTTTACCTTAACTTGGCTCAATGATGACAGATGTAGAATAGAGCTCTGTGGCTTGAAGGGTCACGAGTTTGAGTCAAAACTCAACTTTAAGTTAATTGGCAGCGTTGGGGGCTACACAAATGGGAGAGAGACATATTTGTTTCAGATAGGGAAAAAGTGGATCACTGTTCTACATCCTCTGCACTCTCTTGCTATCTTGTCAGGAACTCACTGTCATACGTAAATACCTTAAAAGCAGCCACTTTTGATCTTTCCTGATAATAAATAAATACATAGTAAATGCAATCATAACAGATCCTGTTAGAATGTGAAAGGAACAAAAAATGAAACAAAACCGAAATCAGGGTGGCACTTCATTCCCTCCAGATGTATATTTGAAAGCAATGTTTGTTTGTTTGTTAACGCTGGGTTTTGCTTATATTAGCCAGCAAATCTGCTGACATCCAAATGCATTTAAATGAACCCTAACATCACATTCAAGTTTTAATATTTAGCAATGTATAAAGGCAAACCCTATAGAGAAGTGGCCAGATTTTCTTGTGTCCTTTTTTTATCGCTTTAAAAAATATCAAGTGAAAACTTATTTGGAATATTTGGCAGGATTATTTCCTTTAAAAACATGTTCCAGGTAGATATGTCAGCAACCATTTAGAATACTGCTACTTATGTGTTGTGAGGGGGGATCCACAAAAGAGGAAGAGCGACCGTATGGAATTCACTAGACACTAAACCTCTTGTCCACCCAAATTACCGCAGTCCTCACTATTATTATAGAAGACATTGCAGAGGCTGTGCTGTGTGCCTTCCAGGCAGAGCTTCATAGCTAGCAATTAGCCTATACAATCAGAGGCCAGAAACTCTTTTTGTCTTACTTGCTGTATAATTATCTGTTATGATGAACTGTGATTCTGAGTAGTATTGTCTTGATGCTTGGATCTCTATGTAGAGTAGTGAGTGATCTGGCTGAGAACCAAGAATGGACATTACCTTTAGTATCTCTGCCTGAGTGATTTCTCTGGTCTCTTCCTGGCTGGGTAAAACAGAGACTGTTTCTGCATGATTTCTTGGGTTGATGAGAAGCAATTATGCCTTAAATGAAGTCATTCATGTCTGCCATTTTGTTTGCATATTTTCCAGTGTTCACCTGTTATTAAACCTGTCTTTAAACTATAAGCTAGATTCAAGGAGACTTTTGTGTCTAACACAGTTTGGTAATCAGAGGAAAACAAAATAGATAAAATGTTTCCTGCACAAATCACTCAAGCAAGAAGTCTAATAAAGTGATTAAAATCTGAAATAGCATTCAAGAATTTCCTGGGTATTTTTATGTCTTTGAATTTTCCCCATCCCTGAAAGATGGCAATTGCCTTAGCAATCTTGGTGTGAAAGTTATAGCAATTTTGTCATCTGTTGGGGGAGAAGGAAAGACATGGAAAGGACAGAGGGCTAATAAATCCTGTTCTCATTATGCAAATACTTATCATTGTTTATTATAATATGAAAATGATATGTCAACATGTGTAGTGAAAAGATATTCGAAGTATTTGTTTAAAATTTATTTTATCTTATAGAATCTGAGTTCATTAGGAAACATGATTTAAATATTTTAAAATTATATAATATAACCAGTGTAATTATGAAGTAAAAGTATATTCTAATACATTTTAGACAAAAGATGAATATTTTACATGAAATCTTATAAAATAAGTATTCCATTATACATATTCTGGTCTTTAAGTATCTAAAAACAAATGCTCATGGAAAATTAAATGGATTCTAGATTAAAGTAAGAAGAGTAACAACACAAAAATTGAGACTGTCAATTTGTTTAAGGCAACACATATTTTATTAAATGGAGATTTAGTGAATATTTTTTCCCTATTTGGAAGTAAGTTTTTACAGTTAGCTATTTATTAGCTTTTTTGTTGTTGTTAGTGAATATATTTTATAGATATAATTAGTTTTAAAAGTAAATCACAATGGCTAAGTCAGAATAATTTACTGTATATTTTTCTAAGAGTAAATACAAAATGAAATATTGTTAATCAAATTGAAAATATAATTGATGCTATTATTATGTAATTATTTTATTTCTCATTGTGGAAAAGAATCTTATTAAAATGATATGAACTCATTAGTAACTTAACTTTAAAACAATGTTATGTGTCTTTTTAAAAAATCCGACTAACCATGTGTGTTTAATTTTTCAGTTTCAATGAAATAAGAGAAGACTTGCTGATGGTTTAAAAGTATTTAATTTATCACTGCTGAACAGAATGCCTTTCGCCCCTGAAGAGGTTTGTACTAAGGTGACCTCTGCTGTTTAAAAAAAAGGCTTGCAAAAAGCAGTTCCTTTCCTAAAGCATTCAGTAATCCTAAATTATAAGGATATAAGTGGATACTGCTGTGCTTAAAAGTATTTACTAAATTCATTACTGTTTCAATTACATATGTGATTTTTAAGCCTTTTTTCCTCATAGCTGGGAAATTTCCTCTGTCATTTACTTCCTTGCATTTTGCTTATAAATTCTAACTGACTAGGATCCCTCCCATTGAATTTTCTTCTCACTGAAGGGTTTTCTCTGCTCCTGGTGGGGCAAAGTCATGACCCAGAAAATAATTGATTCATGAATTCTCAGGGTACAAGTAAAGAAGAGAGGAAATATGCCTTGGCTGAGCTCTGACTAGTGACAATTTAAAACTGTAATCAGTCTGAATTCAAGCTGCAAAAGGAATCTGAATTAAAAATTCATTAATTCAAACTGATAGACTAACTTTAACAAACTACATTCCTTATTATAAAGAATAGTTTTTACACACTGTTGTGTTCACTGCTGAAATCTAAATTTTACTAATTTTAAAATTGTTGGAAGATGGTGGAATGATCACCAGATTTTATTGCATTGTACTTTTTTTCTACCTTGATAACATTTTTATTGGAATTGCTTGGTGTTAACTCCTTAGTTCTGGGCATTACTTCCACCTTGGGCCTAAATTTCATGTTTGTAAATCCTCATTGTCCTGTGGAGCACATGTTCTTTAGCTCTTCCCCCCTGATGCTTCCATGACCCCAAGTCCCCTTTAGCGATCTCCCTGACATTTCCATGAACCACACTGCTGAAATGTTATACAGTAATTAATGTTGATCCTAGTACACACTCAGACTCCACTACAAATTAGGATGGAAAAGGTTATCATAATATTTTGCTAATCTATTTGGTAGATTTGAATTTCTCCCTGTGGGGGACAAACGAAAAGGAAAGGTGTTTTAAAGTTAGGCTTCCTTAGGCTTCCTAAAACAGATCATCCAGGTAGTAAGTCTTTAAAAATCACACATATTTGAAACTTTTCATCTGAAAATAATTAATCATCATTTGTTGACATATTGACTCTTAAGTTATAACCCCCTCAGGACCAATGTGCACAACTGTCAAGTGGGTTAGTAGGCACTGTCAATGAATGGGCTCTGGAATTCAGACTAAAACTCTGTTATTATTGGGTGGAGTTCAAATCCAGGTACAACCAGCAGCTGGAGCCTTTCCAACTGTCAGTAGTGTCTGAAAAACACCAAGAGACTAAATAATTTAGATTACACTATATTGACCTGTATAATTGTTTAAATGAGTAATGCAGCCACCAACTGAAAGAGGTCAACCATCTGTAGAGGAAACACAGAATTTGGTTTCATTTCCAAACAAACTTTTGAAGAGCAAATTGTTTTTTCTGTGGGAGGTAGGGGAAAGTCTGAAGACAGATTAATGGTTTCTTCAGCTAAATAAAGGTTAAAGCTTCTGTCATTTACAGAATGAAACTTCAATAGGAAAGAAGTCATAAGGCAGCTGGTCCAACTGCCACTTAATCAGTGTAAATGGGCATCGTTTCGGTGGGTTAAAAGGTAAGTGGCTTTGCGAATGCAGTATTATTTCATGATATGCCATAATCATTCATTACATGTATGTGTGAGTACATGTGTATATAAAGGGAAAAGACCTTGGAAAGACTAAATCCTGAAATTAGAATAACCACATTTTTACAGATAATGGTAAATTGTTTGTTTTAAGTGCAACCCTACCTAAATCCTTATCTCTGAAGTTTGGAGTTGCTATAAATCAAGATTTCAGATGCATACATTACGCGCCCAGTTTATTTTGAGAAAAAAAGTGCCTCTTTTAACTAGATTAACACATCCTGATCAAACTCTTGGTGTTCGGAAAGCTTACGTTAAATTAAATACTGCCACAATTAAGTACCCCTACCAACTTATTTTCCAGAGCCATTACCTTCCAACAAGTTACTTGCCAGGCAGAGTGGTTCAATAATTGGATTTCTTCTGTGGTCCTCATTTCTCCTTCCACTGACTTGAACAGGCTTCTCTGAGCTCTTCGTTGTAAACAAATTAGAAAAGAAGAAAATGACAGAGAGGAAAGAGATTAAGTTCTGTGCACCTACGAGCCAACTATAAATTTAATTCCATGAATTAAAAAAAAAAAAACCAACAGAAAAATGTATCTGCCACTGGTCATTACTTCCTGTACTGTACACACACACACACACACACACATACACATTAGTTTTCTCTGAAATTGCTTGAGGTTGCATGTAGATGAACATTTAGTAAATTCTTTCACCCTTTGCACTTTATGCATCCATTTAACAAGAACATTCTTTAATATTCATCTTTGCATCATTAGTCATCTGTTCTGGAGTAATAAAAATTTTATCATAATAACAGGAAGACATTGCATTGTATATATGAAATGTTGAGCTTTAAAATTCTCCCTTGTAGTAATATCGTCGTCGGCAGCCGTCTGTCTCGAGAGACGATGGTGTAGCTTCTTAAGAGTCTATCTGCACCGCCGAGAATGGCTGTGCAGTCCGACTCGGGAGTGACACGGTATCTGTCTCCTCCCGTGTTGAATCGACATCTTGCGATGACGCTGGAGTGTCCTCTCCAGTGAAGCTGAAGCTACAGAGCCTGGGCAGGGTGATATGGAGGGTCTGCTGTTGCCCATGCAGCAGACCCCCCCTCTCGTCGCAGCTGAAGGGTCCAAGGGAAAGACGGAGTCAATACAGCTTGGCTTCAGGTGCGCCGCAGGAGTTGCCGGTGTTGACTACAACGTCAAACCGCCTTAGGGACTCCGGCTCCGGATTTTCTGTCGGGGTTTACTCCCTTAGCCTTTCCCCTGAAGAGGTATGCCGCAAGGCAGTGGAGGTTTTTGGAATCAGAGTTTTCCTGACTGGAAGATCGAACCAGCGACACTTAGCTCGCAGGCCGACGCTCAATCCACTGAGCCAAACCAGCCAGGGCTTTGTAGTAATACTAAACCAATTAATCTTTACAAATTTGGGCAATATGCACATATTGCTACTAAGTCATAATTTTGGTTGACACTGGTTGGAAATGCTAATTGGGAAATTATTATTTTTTCAAATTTGTTTTATGGTTATAGTAGACATACATTATATTAGTTTTGGGTGTACAACATAGTGATGGCACAATTATATACCATAAAAAGTGATCACCACAATAAATGGTACCCTTCTGGCACTAAGGAAACTGATTTTTTTATTAAATTTATTGCAGTGACATTGGTTAGTAAGATTACATAAGTTTCAAGTGTACAATGCTGTAACATATTATATGTATATTACATGGTTTGCTCATCACCCAAGGTATAACCTCCTTCTGTTACTATATAATTTACCGTGTTTACCTTCCTCAACCTTCTCCTTTGGGGAAACTATTATTTTTTAATTACATTTTCTAAAAGCATACTGGCAGCTTGATGCTGTGAAGAACGCAGAAATAAATAAAATATGATACTGTTCATAATTTGTTTGTAATATAACCAGATTGAAAAGTACATTGACTTATGATAGGCCAAATTTCTAAGAACTATTCCCTATAGCATAGTCTCATCTCTAACTTTCATGAGTGAGCACAGGTTCTCTCTGTCTCTCTATCTCTGTCTTTCTGTCCATCTATCTGTCTGTCTCTCTCTCTCTCTCTCACACACACACACGCACACACACACACACACACAGATTTATTTTTTTTTATCGGCCTCAACTGGCTCCTGAGAAGCCAGGCCTGGTGCCAGCCAGACCCCTGACCATCAGTGGCATCCTTTGGGACTCAGTGGCCTTGGGTCTCTCCTAGTTCTTGGGACCGTGTGTCAGGCCTCTGTGGCCAGACCTAGTGGTCCTCCCTGGCCTGTCTGTCAAGCTCAGCTTTATAGAATTGTGTCTTCCTATGGCCAGAACATGGAGGCAGATATCCATGTGGAGCAGACAGAACCTGCCCTTAGTGTTGCCTGGGCTTAGGGAGGGACAGCCGTGAGCTGGAGCAATACCCAGGTTCTTGTCCTCCATGTCCTAAGTCAGGCCCCTTCTCTTCTTTGGGCCTCTGTTTTCCCATCCAGTCTACGGTGATGGTGCCAGAAAAACAAGGAGCCTCCCCACTCTGATCCTGTGGCTCTATGGGCTAGCCAAACCCCTCCTGAGGGAAGAAAGAGGCAGGAAGTGTCAGCCTTGCTCTGAGAAATCACCTGGAGAACAGTCTAGGATTTTACACCAGGTTTATTGAGAGGGAAAGGGGGTTGGAGGGAAGTGGAAACTCCAAAACCAACTCAAGGGCCCATAGGAGCAAGGGAAGGGGGAAGAGGGAAAGGAAAAGGGGGAATGGGGAATGGGGAAGGAGGAAGGAAGGGGGAGTGGAGACTCCCGGTCACCCATGCAGCCCATAGGAATCACCTGCCTGTGCGTCTGCAGGCACCATCTCCACACCTTTCCAAACATATATTTCAGTCAGGGTGAGTTTACCTATCAACACATTAGGCAGATTATTTACATTTCCCTGCTTTTTCCCCACCAGGCCAGTCAATATGTTGTGCTATGTCCATCAACATTTCTTCTGGTAATGAGCAAAGTCCATTTTTATTTCCTGTGGGAGATGCTGGGATCAGCATATAAACAGTCATATGGTACTTATCTTTTTGTGACCGGCCCATTTCACTTAGCATAATGTTTTCAAGGTTCATCCATGATGTAGTATGTGTCATTTTCATTTTATAAGGCTGAATAATATTTCGTTGTATGTATATATCACATCTGTCTATCTGTTCAGTCCACTGGTGAACATTTGGTTTACTTCTAGCTTTTGGCTATTGTGAAAAAGGCTACCGTGAACCTGCTTTCAGTTCTCTTGGGTATATATAGAGATACAGAATTTCTGGATCATGTGGTAATTATATTTTTAATATTCTGAGGAACCACCATGCTGTTTTTTTAGAGTTTGCATCATTTTACATTTCTACCAACAGTGCACAAGAGTTCCAATTTCTCCATATCATCACCAAGAGTTGATATTTTTTAAATACTTCTCATCATAATGGATGTGAGGTGGAATCTTTTGCTTCTTAACCCACAAATGGCATATCCAAATTCAACACGGTGCATTTCCCTAGAATGTCAAATTACAGCAAAGCGTTGGGTAAAACTTACCGATGTGCGAAAACAAACCAAATGTTTTTGTAAAATTGAATATATTCTGCATGAAAATTTTTCATATATAGTGTAAAATAGAAGTCTGAGCAATATACTTTAGTCCAAGCCTGGTCTTTATGGAGGGTCAGTTCACTCTTCTTTAAGTTTTGAGGTTCTTGGATAGAATAGTTTGTGAAGCAGTGGAAAATCTATCCTTACTAGTACTCGCACCAGTTAACCTTAGCTAATATTTGAGTCTGTGGTTGGCCAAATGTCTTAGTTACCTAATGTGACTTGCAAATATATGATTCTTTATACTGGACGTAGGAAACAGCTGAACAAATTGCTATAGTAGCCCTTAATATGCCCTCACTTAGGAATAACTTGGCTAGTGAAAAAGGTAGTTATAAAAACTTATTTTCACCAAATTTAAGGATAAAAACAAAAGCTTTAAGAAGTTTTAAGATTCAAGGATAAAAAGTTAAACATAGTTGTCTTAAATTTTACCTGTCAATATCTAATTAAACTAAATATAATGATGTGTTTAGTCTAGCACATGAAAGCTAGAGGTAGTATACCCTGGCATTTGTAAGTACTTGTAATTCAGGAATTGATTATTAGATGTCAGAAAACAAAATTAATGTGGAAGAGAAGCTCCAGTCAAAACTTGGTGGGAATTTTTCAGTTAACTCATTCATTATTATTTAAATTCAGATAAAGTTTACATACCAAAAAATTCACTTTTTAAAACCATACACTTCATTTTTAATATATTTACAAAGTTGTGCAACCATCACAACTATCTAACTTCAGAACATTTTTGGTCACCCATTAACAGTCACTTCCCATTTCTCATTGTGCCCCATCCCTGTTCCCCACCTCCCTGCCCCCAGGAAACCACTAATAGTATTTGGCTATTTTAAACAGTTCATAAAAAGGAGTCACATAATATGTGGCCTTGTATGTTGGCAAGATTACATATGTTTACATAATCCATTTTGCTACTGTTTTTTATATGTCTTTTATCTTTCTCTGTTCTCACCTGAGGGAATGTTTATTGACTTTTTTAGAGAAAAAAGAAGGGGGAGAGAGAGAGAGAAAGAGAGAGAGAGAGAGAGAGAGAGAGAGAGAGAGAGAAAGAGAGAGAAAGAGAGAGAAAGGGAGAGAGAGATCAATGTGAGATGGATGTGAGAGAGAAACATCGTTTGATCGTTTGCCTCCAGTATGCACCCTGACCTGGGATCAAACTTGCAACCTAGGATGCACCCTGACTGGGCATCAGACCCACAACCTTTTGGTGTATGGGACAATGCTCCAACCAACTGTGCCACTCAGCCAGAGCTCTATATCATATATTTTTCATTTCTCTATTCCTTCATTATTGGTTTCTTGTATATTAAATAGCTATTTCCCAGTGTACCAATTTAACTCAATGTTATTTCTTTTACTATATATTCCTGAGTTATTTTTTTAGTGGTTTTCTGGGCTTTAAAATTAATATCTTAATTTATAATAATCTATTTTTGATTAATACCAAGTCAATTTTTTTACTAATTTATTGTTTTCCTTTTACAGTTGTCACACTTTTTCTCCCATTGCTCCCCCACAACCCAGCCTAATTTTAATGGTATACAAAAACTTTGCTCCTATATGGTTCCATTCCTTTGTGCTATTATTGTTATACATATTACACCTTTAAACATTATATGCCCATTACCAGAAATTTATAATTATTGCTTCATTCAGTTGTCTTTTTAAATCAAATGGAAGTAAAAACACTAATCAAAAACAAAAAATACATTAGCATTTTTTGTTTTTATATTTAATTAGTAGTTATCATTACTGGTGTTCTTTATTTCTCCATGTAGTTTCAATATACTATCTAATGTCCTATCATTTCAATCTGAAAGTCTGCCTTAGTATTCTTTTAGGGCAGGTCTGCCACCAATAATTTCCCTCAGTTTTGTTTACCTCAGAAGGTCTTAAATTATCCATTTTTTAAGGATAGCGCAGGTGTCACAGCCTGTGACCAGAGAGGAGATTGTATCGAGTAAATCTAAAATATACCAGAGGCAGTACTTCTTAATTAATTATTGTACCCCTGAATTTTAGGGGCAGTTTAGTCCAGAGAAAAGAAAGAGAAAGACTTATTGCATTGCTGGTATTCTTCAGGGGAAATGCAAGGGAATTTCCAGAACACTCTTTTCTCTCCTGAACCATGTACATCTTTTCTCTCCTAAATCATGTTTACAATAAGGCTCATTCTTCATTATAAAATGTTTTAAGTAACCCTACTGAAATGTTATAGTATAGGCTGAATTACCCTTTGCCTGTTTCTTCAAATCTTCACATTTTATAAGTTTGTGCCTTATTATTGCTAACCCATAACAGTTATGAAAGCAATTCTACTAAAACTAAAATAGGTATTGCCAATATTAAATAAATCAATCTAGTATGATATATCAATTTATTCCACTTTCTAGAAATTGCCAGTTTACCTTGTGATTTGGGTGTAATCCAAAGTCAAACATTTCAAATGAATCAAACTGTAGTGCCCTCCTGGTTGAGGTAGATGGCTTAATCTTAAAGTTTCAGGGTAAAATTATTTCTGCCATGCACTTTGATGTGTAACTATAGTTTTTCATTCACATATATCTTTAGAAATTTGAGTAGCTTTCAAGCTGCTTTTTATAATTAAAAGATTAGTTCTGAGGTTTTGCATCATGTAACTCACCTCTATGCAGAAGAGAGACTGTCTCTACAAAAAGAATCCAGTTCGACTCCCTGAAGATCATAACAGCATGTGACACTTATAGCCAGTCCTCCAAGTCAATAAAAGTGATCAATTAGATGGTGCTAATTATGTGTTATATCTATATTTAATCCATGCCTAAACCCTACACTACTCTATTATTAATTCCATTTTACAGAAGATGCTAAGGTGCAAAGGTCCTGCAACTAAAAAGAGAGTGGATTTTGCACTTGACCCTTAGCATTTTGTTTCTACAACTGCACTTTATACTGCTACACTAAACATTTGAGAGCTAAGTATATTTATTCCTGATACAGAAACTATATTAAAAATTGTGACACAATTCTCAGCAGATAGAATATATTTCCCTATTAGTTTAAATTGAAAAACTCAATGTAGTAGTACATACCCAAAGAAAAGAGAATATTTAGAGGAGCTTATAGATTGTTTGTCAAGTAGATGGAGAACTACCTCATAGCAAATTAAATCAGAAGTAGCAAATTTGGACCACATTATCTACTGACACCCGAGACATAGATTTACTAATTAAACAATTTCTAAATTATTTACAAGGAATTTTACAAAAATATTATTACAAATAGTTTTAAAAATACTAAAATTTTTATGTGATGCCCTTGGTTTTTATCAGGAGTCTATATAGGAAAAATTGTATAAAACTATCATTGGAAATAACTTCTACATATTTTGTTTAACATCCCTTATATATAATTTTTTTTTTAGATTTTAGTAACAAAATATCATCCTCTAGAGAAAAAATATATATCTTTTACAAGATAATTAGAGTTATGCAATTTATCCCCCTTTGCTTGTTACTGGCTGCCAGGATTCTCTGAGCTATTAGTGTACAGCTTAATCAGTAATGTATTTGCTTCTGTGAAATTATATTTTTACCTTTAAATTTTTTTCTCTATTCTAAAAGCATTTTTGGATACACTTTTTAATGTAAGTTTCTTTAAAGACATTCCGGAAGCAAGCAAGTGACTTTTTTTAATGCCCTCTTGAAAAAATATCTTCTTCAAAATTAAGGTTAGAAAAGAAAAACTGCTATTGTTTCCCTGCAAGCTAATGTGAAGTTCTTTAAAAAACAAAAACACTAATTAAAGAGGATCTTTAATAATAATTTTTAAGTCTCATTTACTGTTATCATATCAACAAAACTAGAGGTAATGGGACTGATAGGTACTGGACTTACTACCTCTGCAAACCACTTCCATCAAGGAAGAAGTAGCTATGGTCCACTTTTTATATTAATATTCCACTGGACCTTAATTAATCTTCTACCATACAGTCTGAGGTTTGAGTGTTTCACAGGGTGCAGTGTCCTGCTGCCAGAACTGTCCTAAAAAAGCCTGAGCACTCTATCTGATGGAATAGAGATTGTCCCTGCTCCTTGAATTAAGTTTAAAAGGTGTAGGCCATAGGTCATCTTAAAAAAGGGTGATTTATATTTTTCTTTGTGTATTACGTGGGTGTATTACAGGACAGGGATAGAAACCCTGTTCAGCTTAACTGTCTCTTGTCTTGGAAAATAAATAAGAATTTATTAAATTTCTTTGTACTTGTGCTTGTTCTTATTTTAAGAAAATACACAAATTTACATGTTATCTCAATTTCTATGCTAGACTTTCTTAATATTACTGATTCCTTTCTTTGTCTCCTCAATCTCTTTACCAAACTCAGATTAAAAGTCTTGATTTTCTCTAAGCTACCAAAATATTCCACTTATTTATTTATTTTATAAATACACCATCTTCCCATCTAGGTATCTAGAAATTATTTTAAGGACAAAGACCGCGGATAATCATATCTTTCCAGAACCTGAATGTAAGCTTCATACACAATAATGCTTTAATAAACACACATAGCTTTTGCTGTTTTGGGACTAGACAGAAAGATTCGTGGGGCTTTTTTGGGGGGGTTAATATGCTTTATTGTTTATGCTATTACAGTTGTCCCAATTTCTCTTCCCTTTGTTCCCCTCCACCCAGTGACCCCCTTCCCTCAAGTCCCCCCCCCTTAGTCCATGCCCATTGGTTGTGCATGTAGTTCTTCTCAATATCTTCCTATCTACTCCACTCCCTCCTACTCTGCTTCTTAATTCCAGTATCATCTCCCTCCCTTTCCCCCCTGCCCCCTCCCCACTGACCTTCCCCCAAAATGTTCCCCATACCTATAATTCTTTTCCCACTCTCGTTGCCTACTTAGTCTGCCTTTGTTTCAATTCCCTAGCTTCTGTTGTTGGTTGTTGTGATACAGTTTTCATTTTAATGTTCATAGTTTTGATCTTCCTTCACCTAAACAAGTCCCTTTAACATCTCATATAACAGCAGTTTAGATCTGATGAAGTCCTTCAGTTTTACTTTGTCCTGGAAGCACGTTCTCTGCCCTTCTATTCTGAATGACAGCTTCGCTGGATAGAGTAATCGTGGGTGTAGGTTTTTGCTTTTCATTACTTTGAATATTTCTTGCCAGTCCCTTCTTGCCTGCAGAGTCTCCTTTGAGAAATCAGCTGAGAGTCTTATTGGGACCCCTTTGTACGTAATTCTCTTCTTCTCTCTTGCTGCTTTTAAGATTCTCTGTTTATCGTTAATTTTTGACATTTTGATTATAATGTGTCTTGATGTGGTCCTTTCTGGGCCCAGTTTTTCTGGAACTCTCTGTGCTTCCTGGGCCTGTAAGTCCATTTCCTTCCCCAAGTTAGGGAAGTTCTGTTTCATTATCTTTTTACATAATTTTTCAATTTCTAGTTCTTCTTCTTCACCTTCTGGCAGCCCTATGATTTGGATGTTGGCCCACTTATAGCTGTCCGATAAGTTTCTGAGCCTCTCCTCATTTTCCTCACTTCTCATTTCCTCTTTCTGCACTGGTTGACTGCTTGTTCCTTCCCTATGTTCTGATTTGTTGATTTGATCCCTGGCTTTCTTGCCTTCACCACTTGTCTCATATGTATTTTCATTCATTTCAGCATAACTAGCCTTCATTCCTTCCCCATCTTGTTCAATATCTTTTGTTCTGTAAGCTGCCTTATGACTATAGCTCTGAACTGAGCCTCAGAAAGTTTATCTATTTGTTCATTGGTTAATTCATGCATTTGCTGTCTGGTCAGCTGTGTGATTGGTATTTCAATCCTGATTTCTTCCATCCTGACTGTTTTCATTTATCTTTCCTTCTTGGGCAGGGCTGTCACAACTCCTATGCTGTAGGGGGAAGAGCCCTGTGCACTTGTCACTACTGGGTGACCTTTCCTACCACACTGTGGCGCTTTGTGTGGGGGCGGGGGTCCAAAATGGATTCCTGCCGTTACTCTTCTCTGAGAGACTGGGAGCCCCCTCCTCCATCCTCACACCCTTTGGGCTTCACAGTCCAAGGCAATGGGGGTATGCTTTCCCCAGCGTTGGAATCGTGAACTCACGTGTTCAGTCTGCAGCCAGGGGTGGTCCCTGGGCGCTTTTCTCCTCCCCTTAAATATGGGTGTTTGTGCTTACTGCGGTCCATCGCTGAAGCCACCAGCACAGCTTGATCTTTCTGCCCCAGCTTTGCCTCTCCTACCCATCTGGACAAGCACCACTTGTTTATAACTTCACACATTGGACTTCCATGTAGCTTTATTTTCTGGTTATTTCTGGTTTTGCAGTAGTTGTCATCCTTCTTAATTTTGGGGGAAACAGAGCATATCAGTCTAAGCCTCCATCTTGGTAGGAAGTCCAATATTTAACTTTTTTGATTATAGTTTCTAAAATATGTTGCATTTTATTTATGTGCATTATCAGAACATGTACTAGATGGGAGAATAAGTGAGTACTTGTTGTATAAGGTCTCCTTATTAGCAGTGTCATTTTATAAATGCATATTTCATTTTATTTTTCAAAAGAGAGGCAAATATGTTATTTTTTTCCTGGGCACTGGAGGCTAAGTGATGTGTTATTGAGATAGTTCATCTCAGAATCTAAATGTTTGCCCAAACTATAAGAATAAAGTTTTCTGAAAATATCATTCAAGGATAAATCTCATAGGTAAGAAAAAACTCAGAAAAAGTTTCTTTTCTATATTAGTTATAAAGCAATATTTTCTAAAATTGTGTAACTAGTGAAATAAAAATAATTTTTCAGATAAAGTTATTAGACCATATTTTTTACAATACTGGTGTAAACACTTTTACAAAAAGTTTTTACAAAAATGTTTCTGAAAAATTATAAAATCCATTTGATGGATCATAATAGCTTAGTGAGCTATAAATTACTAATGAAATTCTAGATATAAAATTCTACCTTACAGATTACTTACGCTTTTAATTATGATTTTTTAAAAATTTTACAAGTCAGAATTTCTGTTTTCTGATTACTTGATTTGCTAAAATTTAATTTGTGCAAGCATGAAGTACTTTACAGATGTTAACTAATTTTAGTCTTGTTGCCCTGTGAGCTATGTTCAATTATTATCCCTTTCTACAGATGGGGATATTGAGATGAGCTGAATAATATGCCAGGATTATGGACCCAGACAGTCTAGTTCTCAAGCTGACACTCAACTGCTATACAGTAGTCCCTCTCTATATCGTGGTTCACTTATCACTGCCTCACAGTATCAAAGGATTTTTAAAATATTATATTTAATTATTTATTGCGGATTTTTTGCTATATAGTGGGATTTGGGGGTACTGTATGTGTATGTTGTTAAAATTACGTAGGTTTAAAAGTGTAGAATATGTTTAAGAACGTAAGTAGTGTTTATAAAAGTGTGGAAAAGGTTAATAAGGGAGTGAAAAGGTTAATAAGGGACTGGGAATGGTTTATAAGTGTGTGGGAAGGGTTTAAAAAGCCTTAAAATATATATAAATACTAAAATAAATGTAAGGTTTCTACTTCATGAATTTTCACCTATTGCAGTGGGATCTAGAACATAATACCAGTGATAAGTGAGGGAATACTGTACCACCTTATTATTTCCTAATTTAAAGATGAGGCCAGATACACCATTTCTATTAAATAAGGGAAAGTTATATTGGACAATCCACTCAACAAAACCTTTCTGACAACTACCTCAGAACTAGAAACAACCAGAAGTTCCAGAAAATTAAACTACATGGGAGTTCAGTAAACAAAGATATAAAGAAGAAATACTCACCCAGACAGGTTGAAGGGGCAGAGCCAGGGCAGAGAGGACTCAGTGTGGTGGTGGCAGCAGTGGCAACAGCAGCAGGCTGGCAGAAGGCTCAGTTACATGTTTTAAAAAGTCAGGAGGGATACCTGGGGAGCGTTCCCAACCCCTTAGCAGACCATGCAGCTCCCTGTCCCAGCATCGGAGAAAATCAAGCCTCATTGCTTTTGACTGTGCAAACCAGTGGGAGTTGGAATGGAGGCAGAAACTGCTGGTCTCTAAGCAGAGTCTGCTTTTGTAAAGGGCCCCCATGGACCTAGAATATCTGCAGATGCACCCACTCTGAGAACGATGGCCAGGGCAGCAGGTAGAGGGGCGCCAGTCCAGTGCAGTAGTGGGAGAAGTGCCTGAAAAAGGGGCGAGTGTTGGGTAGGTGGCATTGTTCCTTCTCAGACCCCTCCCCCACATACAGCACCACAACATGGTGAAATAGGTCGCCTGTTACTGAGGAACACCTAAGGCTCCACCCTTTACAACATAGTAGGAGTGACAGCTCTCCCTGGGACATGGAAGCAAACAAACACATGAGACTCTGGCCAAGAAGGAGTCCTAGACTGACATGCTCCGTTTCCCTCCACAACTAAGAAGGACTACAACTACCGCAAAACCAGAAATAACCAGAAGTTCCAGAAAATAAATGAAGTCCAACATATGAAGTTATAAACAAGTGGTGCTCATCCAGACTGGTAGGAGGGTGAAGCTGGGGTGGAGAGGTCAAGCTATGCTGTCCGCAGCAGCAGCAGTGACTGCAGCAGGACAGCGGTAAGCATAGACACCCGTTCTTAGGGGGAGGCAAGAAGCACTTTGGGAGCACCCCTGGCTGCAGACCAGACCCATCAGCTTGCGATTCCAAAGCTGAGGAAGGCAGACCTCAATTGCCTTGGACTGTGAGGCCCGGAGAGGGTGGGGACAGAGGAGAAGGCTCCTGGTCTCTCAGTGGAGAGTGAATAGCAGGAAACCATCTTGGACCCCCACCCCCACAGAAAATGCCACAGTGTGGTGAGACGGGTCACCCAGCTGTGACGAGTGCATGAGGCTCTGCCCCCTATAGCATAGGAGATGTGACAGCGCTGCCCAGGAAGCAAAGGTAAACACAAAATGGTCAGGATGGCACAGATCATGATAGAGATCCTGGTGATGTAGCTGACCAGACAGCAAATATCTAATCTAACAAAGCAGCAGATAGGAAGTCTTTCTGAGGCTCAGTTCAGAGCTTTGGTTATAAAAATGCTGACAGACCTAACAGCAGATCTTAAACAAGACAGGGAAAGAATGAAGGCTAGTCTTGCTGAAATGAACAAAACCACATACGAAACTAGTGGTGAGGGCAAGAAAACCAGGGATCAATTCAACAAATTGGAACATAGGGAAGGAACAAACAGTCAACCAGTGCAGAAAGAGGAAACGAGAAGTGAGGAAAATGAGGAGAGGCTCAGAAACTTATCGGACAGCTATAAGTGGGCCAACATCCAAATCATTGGGCTGCCAGAAGGTGAAGAAGAAGAACTAGAAATTGAAAAATTATGTACAAAGATAATGAAGCAGAACTTCCCTAACTTGGGGAAGGAAATGGACTTACAGGCCCAGGAAGCACAGAGAGTTCCAGAAAAACTGGGCCCAGAAAGGACCACATCAAGACACATTATAATCAAAATGTCAAAAATTAACGATAAACAGAGAATCTTAAAAGCAGCAAGAGAGAAGAAGAGAATTATGTACAAAGGGGTCCCAATAAGACTCTCAGCTGATTTCTCAAAGGAGACTCTGCAGGCAGGAAGGGACTGGCAAGAAATATTCAAAGTAATGAAAAGCAAAAACCTACACCCATGATTACTCTATCCAGCGAAGCTGTCATTCAGAATAGAAGGGCAGAGAACGTGCTTCCAGGACAAAGTAAAACTGAAGGACTTCATCAGATCTAAACTGCTGTTTTATGAGATGTTAAAGAGACTTGTTTAGGTGAAGGAAGATCAAAACTATGAACATTAAAATGAAAACTGTATCACAACATCAACAGAAGTTAGGGAATCAAAACAACGGCAAATTAAGTAGGCAACGAGAATGGGAAAAGAATTATAGGTATAGGAAACATACTGGGAGAGGTCAGCAGAAAGGAGAAGAGGGAAAAGGGAGGGAGATGATGCAGAAATTAAGAAGCATAGTAGGAGAGAATGGAGTAGACAGGAAGATATTGAGAAGAACTACATGCACCACCAATGGGCATGGCCTAAAGGGGGGAGGAAAACTGGAGGGAGGGGGGTCACTGGGTGGAGGGGAACAAAGGAAAAAGAAATTGGGACAACTGTAACAGCATAATCAATAAAACATATTTTTTAAAAAGTTAAACACTATCTCAAGATCATTCATAATTTAAAATTCAAGCATCTAACTCTAATTTCATATTTATATTAGGTCTTTATATTTTCAAATTTAAAGTAAAATTAAATAAAAAAATTTTAACTGAAAACAAATTTTGAAAGTTTTTTTCCAAAATTGCTTTTCTAAAATAACCATTTTATTCTTTAGAAATGCTATAAAGACCCCAGCTTTTCTGATTATATAAATATTAGTCAGTTTGTGTCTTAGATTTTTATATAGTCTTAGTAAAGTAAAAATATTTGTCCATTATCATGAAAAAAGAATTTCTAATCGTACTTTCTCCCATACTGACTTATTCTAAGAATTGAAGAAATCAATATAAATCTTAGAAATAGAAAAGTAAGTTATTGCTTTATAATTTTTATATTTTGAGTTCATTACAATATTCACAATTTAAAGTTTTTAAAACTTTTTTAACAAACCAACATAGTGTGGTAATTAAAAAATTTGGGTGGGGGCGGGCTTCCAGCAAGTTGGAGGCCTAGACAGACACGCTGTGTCTCACTCCACAACTAAGAAGGAATACAAGTACCTCAAAACTAGAGACAACCAGAAGTTCCAGAAAACTGAGCTGCATGGAAGTCAAACAAACAAAGGTATAAAGAAGAAATACTCATCCACAGGTAGGAGGGGCGCAGCCGGGGTTGAGAGGATGTGGTATGGTGGCGGCAGCAGCGGTAGCAGGCCTACCAGAACGTGACCACATCTTTTAAAAAGTTGTGAGGGACACCTGGGGAGCGCTCCCAGCACCAGACCAGACTACTCAGCTAACGGTCCCAGCGCCAGGGAAAATCAAGCCTCATTGCTTCTGACTGTGCAAATCAGTTGGGGTTGGGGCAGAGGCAGAAACTGCAGGTCTCTCAGCAGAGCCCATTTGTTTAAGGGGCCTCCATGGTCCTAGAACATCTGCAGACCCACCCATTGTCCGGAGACTGCCAATTGACCTGAAGTCTGCACGATCCTTCCCCATGTGGGAAGGCCACTCTCCCCTCCACACCCCCACTATTATTAGGGATTTCTGGACCATGTCCAGCTTGAAGCAGCTAGAGGAGCCAGAGACCTTCGCCCATTGTCCTTTACAAGATTAAAAAGGGTCTTAATATCTGAGAGGGAGGGATAGTTATTTTTTATGAACCATGGGTATGGACTTGGGGGGTGATTGCTGGGGGAGGGAGATGCTGGGTGGAGGGGAGTAAAGGGGAGAAAATTGGAACTATTGTAACAATATAATCAATAAAATACATTAAAAAAAAAAAAGATCAGTTCCACAATTTCACTTGACAAAAGCAAAAAAAAAAACAACCCTGAATCTAAAATATAAAAACAAAATCCAACTAAGCAAACCAGAATAGGAACAGAATCATAGATATGGGGATCACTTGGAGGGTTATCAGCTGGGAGGGGGAAGGGGGAGAAATGTGGATATGGTGCAGGGATTAAGAAGCATAATCGATTGGTACAAAATAGACAGGGAGAAGTGAAGAATAATATAGGAAAGGGTGAAGCCAAAGAATTTATATGCATGACCCATGGACATGAACTAAGAGGGATGGGATTGCTGGAGGGAAGCAGGGTACTGCGCAGAGGGAAGAAAAGGGAAAGAATTTGGGACTACTATAACAACAATCAATAAAATATACTTTAAAAAATAAGTTATATTTTATTTTATTTTTTAATTATAGTTGACATACAATATTATATTATTTTCACGTGTGCAGCAGTGATTTGACATTTATATGTCTTACAATGTGATCACCACACTAAGTCTAGGAACCATCTGTCACCATGCATAGTTATTTTGATATTGATTATATTCCCTATGCTATACATAATATCCCTGTGACTTATTTTGTAACTGGAAGTTTGTACTTCATAATTACCTTCCCCTTTTTGTCCATTTCCTCAGTCCTCTCCCCTCTGACAATGATAAGTTCTCTGTGTCTATGAGTTGATTTTGTTGCATTTTGTTTGTTCTTGTTGCATTTTGTTTGTTTATTTGTTTTATTTTATAGACTCCACATATAAGTGAACTCACATATTATTTTGTCTTTCTCTGTCCAGCTTGTTAGCAACATGTCCTCTAGGTCCATCCTTGTTGTTGCAAATGGCAAAATTTCATTCATATAATTATATATATAATTATATATATATACATATATATATATATATCTCACATAATCTTTTTTTTTCATTTCTCAATTGGTGGACATCTATGGTAGTAAGCCTGTAAATACATTAATTCTCCCACAATACAAATGAGTCAGAAGGAAAAAGACAAGAACAATATGATTTCACTCATATGCAGGATATAAAACAAAAAAACAACAAATGAATAAACAAAACAAACAAAAAACAAACTCATAGATACAGACAACAGACTGGTGGTAGCATAACAGGAGGCTGTGGAAGAAGAAGGAAGGGGAAAGGGGAAAATCCATGGTGACAGAAGGAGACTACATTCAGGTGGCAAGCACTCAAGTATACAGATGTATTATAACTAATGTTCCCTTAATAAATTTAATTTTTTAAATTATGAAGTTTTTTCTTTAGCACGTGTCATCATTCACCTTAGTTTACAACTGTTAACATAAAAATGGTCAGAAGGAAAAATAACTTGATGGCAATTTTAAAACTCATATTCATGATAGATTTTTCTTTTAATATTTTATTTCATACCAGAAAGTTTAAGCCTTGGCATTTACAACATACTACCTAATAGCCTGTTACAGAACCCTTCCTTAGATTTAATATGGAGTTTGAGTCATTGTTTCAACAGTCAGATCTGCATTTGAAATATTTAGGCTATACATTATACATGGGCATACATGTTTCCATATTCTAAAAAAGTAGCAATGTTGTAAATTTCTTTAAAGTTTCTCTTAGTGATTGTGGAGGATGCAGTCTTGTGATATGGTGTGGAATTAATGACAGGCTATTCGAATGTGTACTTTTTAAAGATTTCAAGGGACTAGAAGATTGTCATAAGGGAAATTAAGAAATTGATTTTGAAAGTCATTTCTATCAAAAACAAATAGAAACTTTAAAAACTTTTTAATAGATGGGTTATATTGTATAAAATATATCAAACACAAAGGAAATTTTATTTTTTATACTAACATTGAAGACTAAAAACAGATGATACTGAGTTCTAAAATACCAGGCTAGGAACTGAAAAAAAAGCTGGGGTAGCAGTCCTCATATCAGACAAAACAGATTTCAAAGCAAGGGCAATAAAAAGAGACAAAGAAGGACATTTCATAATACTTAAAGGAACGATTCATCAAGAAGATATAACACTGATAAACATATATGCACCCAACATAGAAGCACCCAAATACATAAAGCAAATACTAGAAGACCACAAGAAGGATATTAACAACAACACACTCATAGTAGGGGACTTCAACACTCCATTATCAACAATAGACAAATCATCGAAGCAAAGAAATACCAAGGATATACAGGCATTGAACAACACACTAAACCACATGGACCTAACTGATATATATAGAACTTTTCACCCCAAAGAAGCAAAATATACATTCTTTTCAAAGGCACATGGGACATTTTCAAAGATAGACCACATAATAGGACAGAAAACAAGCCTCAACAAATTCAAAAAAATTGAAATCATATCAAGCATCTTTTCAAACCACGATGCCTTGAAACTAAAAATCAACCTCAGGGAAAAAAATCAAAGACACCCAAACTCACGGAGAATGAATAACACGCTCTTAAATAACGAATGGGTTAACAATGACATCAAAGAGGAAATCAAGAAATTTCTAGAAACTAATGACAATGAACACACAACAGCCCAAAACCTATGGGACACAGCAAAAGCAGTCCTAAGAGGGAAGTTCATAGCAATACAGGCATATCTGAAAATGTTAGAAGAATCTCAAATAAAAAACCTAACCATAAAGCTACAAGAACTAGAACAGCAACAACAAACAAAGCCTAGGGCAAAAAGAAGAAAGGAAATCATCAAGATCAAAGCAGAATTAAACGACATAGAAATGAAACAAACAATCCAAAAAATCAACAAAACTAGGAGCTGGTTCTTTGAAAAAATAAACAAAATCGACAAACCTCTAGCCAGGTTCATCAAGAAAAAAAGAGAGAAGACCCAAATAAACAAAATCAGATTTGAAAGAGGAGAAATCACGACTGATACCTCAGAAATACAAACAATTATAAGAAATTACTACAAACAACTATATGGCAAGAAATTTGAAAACCTAGTAAAAATGGACAGATTTCTAGAAACATATAACCTTCCAAAACTGAGTCAAGAAGAAGTAGAAAGTCTCAACAAACCAATAACAAAGAAGGAAATTGAAACAGTAATCCAAAATCTCCCTGCACACAAAAGCCCTGGACCGGATGGCTTCACAGGCGAATTTTACAAAACATTTAGGGAAGAACTAACTCCTACCCTCCTCAAACTATTCCAGAAAATCCAAGAAGAGGGAAAAATCCCAAACTCTTTCTATGAAGCCAGTATTAATTACCCTAATCCCAAAACCAGGTCAAGACACAGCAAAGAAAGAAAACTACAGGCCAATATCACTGATGAACATAGATGCTAAAATCCTCAATAAAATTTTGGCAAACAGGATCCAACAATACATCAAAAAGATCATACACCATGATCAAGTGGGATTCATCCCAGGGATGCAAGGATGGTTTAATATTTGCAAATCAATAAATATAATACATCACCTAAACAAAATGAAAGACAAAAATCACATGATCATATCTATAGATGCAGAAAAAGCATTTGATAAAGTACAACACCCATTTATGTTGAAAACATTCAGCAAAATGGGAATAGAGGGAGTATACCTTAACATCATTAAGGCTATATATGAGAAGCCTGAAGCAAACATCATACTCAATGGACAAAAACTGAAAGCATTCCCCCTGAAATCAGGAACTAGACAAGGCTGTCCACTCTCCCCACTTCTATTCAATATAGTGTTGGAAGTCCCAGCCACAGCAATCAGACAAGAAAAAGAAATAAAAGGCATCCAAATTGGGAAAGAAGAAATAAAACTATTATTAAATGCAGATGACATGATAGTATACTTAGAAAACCCTATAAACTCCACTAAAAGACTACTTGATATAATAAGTGGATTTGGCAAAATGGCAGGGTACAAAATATACAGAAATCTAAGGCATTTCTGTACACCAACAATAAAATATCAGAGACAGAAGCAAAAAGGAAAATACCATTTACTATAGCAACAAGAAAAATAAAGTACCTAGGAATAAACTTAACCAAAGAGATAAAAGACCCATACACTGAAAATTATGCAACATTGAAGAAAGAAATTAAGGAAGATACAAATAAATGGAGGCAAATACCATGTTCTTGGATGGGAAGAATCAACATCATCAAAATGGCCATACTACCCAAAGCAATTTACAAATTCAATGCAATCCCTATTAAAATACCAATGACATATTTCACTGACCTAGAACAAATCCTCCAAAAATTCATATGGAACCAAAAAAGACTCCTAATAGCAAAAGCAATCTTGAAACAGAAGAACACAGCAGGAGGAATCACAATACCAGACATCAAACAATACTACAAAGCCACTGTGATCAAAACAGTCTGCTGCTGGCATAAGAACAGACATATAGATCAGTGAAACAGAATTGAAAGCCCAGAAATAAACCCAGGCCTCTATGGTCAACTAATATTTGATAAGGAGGAAGGAACATAAAATGGAGTGAGAAGAGCCTCTTTAACAAATGGTGCTGGGAGAACTGGACAGGGACGTGCAAAAAAATGAAACTAGACCACCAACTTACACCACACATGAGAATAAACTCAAGATGGATTAAAGACTTAAATGTAAGCCGTGATACCATAAAAGTCCTAGAGGAAAACATAGGCAGGAAAATTTCAGATATCACACGTAACAATATCTTCACGGATACATCTCCCAAGGCAAGAGAAATAAAGGAAAAAATAAACAAATGGGACTACATCAAACTAAAAAGTTTCTGCTCATCAAAAGAAAACATCAGCAAGATGAAAAGGAAACCAACTATATGGGAAAACATATTTGCCAATGATATCACAGACAGGGGACTGATCTCCAAAATATATAAAGAGCTTATATGACTCAACATCAAGAAAACAAACAACGCAATTAAAAAATGGGCAAAGGACCTGAACAAACACTTCTCCGAAGAGGACATACAGAAGGTCCATAGGCACATGAAAAAATGCTCAACATCATTGGCCATCAGAGAGATGCAAGTAAAAACCACAATGAGATACCATTTTACACCTGTCAGAATGGCCATCATCAACAAATCAACAAACAACAAATGCTGGCGGGGATGTGGAGAAACTGGAACCCTACTGCACTGCTGGTGGGAATGCAGACTGGTGCAGCCACTATGGAAAACAGTATGGAATTACCTCAAAAAACTAAAAATGGAACTGCCATTTGAACCAGTGATTCCACTACTAGGATTATACCCGAAAAATCCTGAAACCCTAATTCAAGAGAACCTATGCACCCTTATGTTCATAGCAGCCCTATTTACAATAGCTAAGTGCTGGAAACAGCCTAGGTGCCCGTCAGTGGATGAGTGGATCAAAAAACAGTGGTACATCTACACAATGGAATACTATGTAGCAGAAAGAAAGAAGGAACTCCTGCCATTTGCGACAACATGGATGGAACTAGAGAGAATTATGCTTAGTGAAATAAGCCAGGCAAAGAAAGCAAAATACCATATGATATCACCCAATACAGGAAACTAAAGAGCAACACAAACAAATGAACTAAATAGGCAAAGACTAGAATAGTAGTCAGTAGGGGGGAGGGGGGAGGGAGAGAAGGGGGATAAGTAAGGAAAGGGTCTAGTCAAGGAACGTATATGAATGACTCATGGACATGGACAACGGGGAGGGATACAATAGTGGGAGAAGGGATGGGCTGGGAGGGGGGAGCAATGGGGGAAAAATGGGACAACTGTAATAGAATAACCAAAAAATAAAATTAAAAAAAAAAAGAAAACTCACTCAAAAAAAAAACCATGCTAATTTATCTCTATAAAGTGTGAAGTGGATAGGCTTGATTAGTAAATTGATTAGTTAATTTCTTTAAAACTTTAGTTCTTTCTCACAAATGTGTTAAAAATACAAAAGAAGACTAGAGACAATAAGCTAGACATGTTTTAAAAGACTGACAATTTAAATGTGAATAAGGGTTTATCATTTCATAACAAGGCAAATGACAGTAGTAAATGCCAGAATATGAGATAAAAATTCCAGGATTTGAGATATTTTGAAAATATGCCATAGACATATATATGATTTTGAACATTATATGTCTTTGTTTTTTCAAAAATAGTTAATATATATAAAATATGTGCACATCAAATTTTGAAAGTGTAAGAAAGAATACTAGGCATTTTTAAATAGTCTATCAACAATGAAAAATGTAAAGTGTATGTATTCTGCATTATTTTCTTTTAGTGAACTTACACATTAAAATAAAAATGTTTTATTTGCACAGGTAAACAAAAAAGTCATGAAATAGAACTAGTGTTGAGATATTTGCATTAATATATACATTCATATTCATAATCAGATACATATAACATAGAATATGTGTCATAAATTAGTCAATATAGACCAGTGAAATTACAGTCTGTAAAAAAATAACTTCTGTACAATAAGAAATGCTACTGATTCCCCAAATTGTGGGTAAATAGCAACAGCCTGTGGTCATTTCTGATGTTGCAGTTTTCCTATTTATTTACTTTAAGCATAAATATAATATTTAAGCATTTGCTTTAAGTATTACTTACAGTACTGTGCACTATTCATTTACAGTAAGTTTCCTTTAGTACCTGTCCTAATAGCTGTGAAATGCCCTCTAATGATATCTTTGTCCCCACAAAGCACCAGCTTTCAGAAAACAAAATCTGGAACTAAAAAAATCCGATTAGCTAGTCATTGGTTATTGTGGGGGAAAGGGGTTGTTACCTTTCACCTAAAAACATAGCAAACTTCCATATCTTGCCAACCTTGGCATATCTGTGATCCAATTCACATCCTAAATTGATTTTAAGGATGATTCAAATCTCAGAGGCCTTGATAAGAAATTTAGACTCTTTAATCAAGGCAGTGAAAAGCCATTAGAAACTACTGAGCAGGAGAGTAAGATGACATTTTTTAAACATTCTGATGGGTTCTACATGGATTAACATGAAAAGGTAATTGTGAGGCTGGGGAGTGAGGGATCTGTTTAAGTTTCCATATGGAAGAGGAGAGTGACTTAACCAAAGAAGGTAGAATCAAAGATGAACAGTGTTGGGATATGTTGGAAATAACACTAAAGGGACATTCTGTTGGATTAAACGTGGGGCAGGGAATCAAGAACAAATATTAGGTTTTCCACTTAACTATATCATGAGATGAGGAGGACTGAAAAACAAACAGATCAAAGTTATCAAGAGTTTTGCCTAGGACATGCTAAGCTGAAGGCACCGTGTAATCAACCCTGTGATCAGAATCACAGACCTCAAGTGTACAAGCTGAAGTCCAGCAGGGGGTTATTTAAAAGTCATCAACATCTAGATGATACTTATGCCTTGAGCCTAGACTTTTTCATTCATTTATTTATCCAACAAATATTTATTGAGCACCTAACATGAACCAGGTACTCTTCTAAGTTTTAGAAACACAACATTGAAAAAATTTCAGGTAAAATTCCTTGCCCTTATGCAGCTAACAGTCTATGGAGAGTTCTCCTAGAAAGAAAATGTGGAAGAAGAGGATCACTGAGGGACCACTGGGTATTCCCACCTTGAATGGATGACAGGACAAGAAGGAGCCCACAGAGAACAGACTGAAAAAGCTGCCTCAGAGGGAGGAGAGGAACCAGCAGGTTGTGTGGTGTCACAGAAGCCAAGAGAAAAAAGTGACTCACCCATTTAAATCCTTTTAAAACAACTCTTTAAAGCAACTTTGTGAATGCCTGTTGAGGTGTGGAGAAAGTTAAGAAATTAAAAATTATTTTTTTAATTAGGTGATAAGGAGATTGTGTCCTTTGGACTCAGTGAAATGGCAGACAGAATCTGTATTCAAGTGGATTGAGGCAAAAATTGGAGGAGGGTAACAAATTGAAGGCAATAAGAATGGGTTTTTATTAAGTTTTACTCTCAAGGAAAGTTGAGATGTAGGCACGTGGCTAGAGGATGAACAGTTAAGACTTAATGTGTGATATCTGAAAAATGCATTGTATGTAGTTAATGTTTCCCAAATACCACAGAGTATTGTTGGTGATAAATGAGTATTAAAGTTAATAGTTTGGATTTAATAATAATTTACTAACAATTGATTGTCACTGAACTCAAGTTGTGTATTTCTCCACCAGAAGTCTTAAAATTAGTTCCAATTATATAAATATTGAAGTCACAAATGAATAACTTAACAATAAAGATGTGCAGAATAGCAGTCAATAGGGGGGAGGGGAGAGGGAGAGAAGGGGGATAAGTAAGGGAAGGGTTTCATCAAAGAACCCATATAAATGACTCATGGACATGGACAACGCGGAGGGATATGATTTCGGGAGAGTGGGTGGGTTCGGTGGGGGAGAGAAATTGGGGGAAAAGGGGACAACTGTAATTGAAAAACCAAAAATAAAAAAATTTTAAAAAAATAAATAAAACTGCAGAAATAAATCTAAATAAATCAAAAGTCATAAAAAAAAACAATAAAGATGTGTAGGTAGCATTTCTTATCTATTAAACTGGCAATTTTTTTAAAGCATACTATTCAATGTTGGTAAAAGTACAAGGAAATAAATCTTAAACTGAACTTGGAGAAATATAACCTTTCCAAGAAATAAATTCGTATGTATCAAAAGACTTTAAAATATGCTTGCCTTTAGTTTTATTTTTCTATGAATCTCATTATAGTATATTTAATGGGAGAGAAATGATAAAGTAAAGAAATAAAACTCTGAAATTAAAAAAGATACTAGAAATACACACATTTTGTAAGTAGCATCTGACGCAGGACTGTTCATATAAAAATTAATGGAATACTCACCCACTCGGACTTTTGTTACCTCCCATATTGTCGTAAAGCTCTGTGCTTGAAGCTAGCCTTCATGACTTCAAGTCCATTCAGAATTTGCTGCAGGTGGAAATGCAGCTGTTCACCTGGGGCGAGCTTCTAAAAGCACAAACACCTGGGTACTAGTCTGGATTGATTTTTCTTGTTTTCTTTCATTTTCTAAGAAGGTGCAACGTTAATGGCCATATTAATCAAAGTATTTAATGGTTAGGAACCTGTGTTCCCCAATAGCCCCTTTCTCCCTTTTGACAATCCTGTTCTCGGGAGTACAGTTCAAATGCTTATGTGGGGTTCAGAGGGCCATACTAAATAATTTTGGTTTGTATAAAATGTGGTGGCCCTAGAATATAGCCCCCAAGCTGGTATATTAAGTGAAAAAGGAAAAGCCCTCCAAGAACCACAAAACCAGTCCAATGTCTTGGAATGAGGTTACTCTGACATGATGAGGATCAGCGCTGACCCTATAAAACTGGACTATGCTTGCTGTTAAACTGGCTAGGGACGGGACTCACTTCACAATGCAGAATTATTATATTTTCTTCTGGAAACTGAGTTTTTACACAAGCCAATAATATCTTATTTTTAGCACTTTACAAGCTTTGAAATGTTTTTATTATTTCATCTGAATGTTAGAGTAATCTTATCCCCATTTAAGGTATTGAGAAACTCAAAGTAAGGGACAGCATGTAGTAATGAGACTTTGCTTCATAAAATGTCCTTAACCTCTTGTCCATAATCCCAAAATGTGACACAATACATGGCAGAAAGGCCTCAGAGTGTGAGCGGGAATGAGGGTGTTGCATCACTTTGCTTCTGCCCTTTAAAGGCCGTTGGGAATACACCGGCAAGGCTATCTTTGCACTAGCTGCTTCTTACATATGGCCCAGAGCACGCTTCCGGCACCAGTGTCTTCGGAAGAGGTGTGAAAAAACTTCTCTCTGAGTCCAGGAGAGTGGGCTGTTCAAATCCTCCTGGAGACAAAAGAAAGAATTGGTTCCAGTGTCTTTTTTCAATCCTAACAGCTTTCAGATGACACATTGGGAGTCATTTATACAGACTTGAATATACCCAAAAGTGTTCCTCGCCAAGCCTTCCCACAGTCTACATGAGCCAATGCAGATCACTTTATTTAAAAGGTTATCTGTTATGTAAAACCCACACAAAGAGCTGTCTTAGATTTTTCTCTACCCATACTTGGACTCCTATTTTCCATATTTAACTATAGAAACTGGTTTACTGTCAACCCCATAAAGCAATGCTCATTTTATAACCTACCTTCCAACATTACCAGCCATTGGGAGTTCTGATCAGTTCATCAATAAAACCTACTGCTTAGTACTTAACCCCCCCCCACCAATTGACAAGCAAACTATAAAATCAAAATGCGACACTCTTTAAGAATCTGTTTGTTTAATTGACTAGTGAATAAAACTAAGACACTGTGCAGCTTATGCCCAAAATGTTGCTTTTTTTTTTTTTTTTCTGATAAGAAGTTCTTGGAGTCATCTTTGAATCTGTCTCTTGACCTACAGGGTCAACTGAATTTAACCTTCTGCTATAGGTGGATGATTCAGCAAAATGTGTTTTCCTAATAGTTCATCTCAATAACTAGAAAGTCTGCCTCATCCATTTAAAGGTAAAGGATCCATTCAGTATTTTCTAAAACCAAAAGGTACCATAGACCTCTGCAGTTACATATTGGAGTGGGGAGACTTATCACTGGCCATGTCTAGACCAAATGTCCTGCCCCCATGAAAATCCTGAGAGGGCACTCTTAGCATCCCAACCACAAGTTGGAACATAAGGTTTTATTCCTAATTATCTATTACTATAGCTACTATTTTAATTTTGCACAATGCCTTTTATTCTGTTCTGGTAGCAAATGGCTTACTCTTTAATTTTGTTCAAATTTACAACTAGCCATTAGGTGGTTTAAAATGAGACTTACAGAGACATTTTAGCAATGATAGATAACTTCCTGTCATGCCATAGTCCTGACTCATAGCGTGAACCAACTCCAGTGAAATACCAACAAGGGAAACATGGGCAAATATTCGCTGATGGGAGTTCATCATCCATTATCTTTAGTTTCTTTTAGTTTATCTATCTTATCATTTTTTATTCTTCCTCAATTAAGCCTGTATAATTTTTAACATAAAATCTGTGGTTCAAATAAATCCAGGTTCAATTACTGGTATGTGATTTCAGGCTCAGCTAGCTGGCTGACCTGCAACCTCATGCTTCATATGTGCAAATATGGTTGAAATGTAATGTTTTTCATCTTGAGAATATGTATCAAAATGAGGTCTTTATAAATATAAATATTTAAAATCAGTTGAAGAGAAAATATACATATATTCATAATATTCATTTATAATTTGAGTATAAATTTATATTTTAAGAGTATAATTTAAATTTATAAGGAGTATGAACTAAATATTATATATAAATTAAAAGAGTACACATTCATATATGTGTATGTGTGCATATTTTCCTTAGATTTTTTTAATGCATGCTGGATAAAATATGCATATATTTCAATTTCAAGATTTCATGTTTGAGTCTGCTACTAAGTGCAATAAGCAATTTTTTCAAATCAGTTTTTTATTATTTATTTGCTAGAAATGAAAACAACATGAAATTATACTTTAATAGTGGATTGCCAATGCAATTATAAGTTATTTTCCCCAACCATCTCTATTTTTGGTAGATGATTAGTGCCCCGTGGGATCCAGAGACTTCTCCGATCGAGAGCTGTTTGTTTTCTGCATGCTGCAATTATATATTACACATACACCAATGATGAGTAGTAGCCTCATGTGTTGGGATAAATATGTTATTATAAGTTCAAATGCTTAGATACTTTTTCGGTGTTTATTTGAGCTGAGCAAAACATAGTGGTTTGAGTTCACAGGGGGCTTACATAAACCTTTTGGGGGAGAATTTCAGCGCACAGGGGTTTGTAAGCAGATGGCATATGCAAGCAATCACACTTCTCTTTGGTGGGAGGGATGGCATTCTCAGGGTAGCAAAATAAGAGACGGAGGTGCCATGACAAGTCTGTTCTCAGAGTCTCCACCTGGGCTTTCCTCACAAGGCAGAGACACTAAGCATAAATTTGAAGGATAACATGGAATCAGAACACAGTGAAGTGCTTCCTGACACCTCCAGACTGGTCCGCCTCCATCCTCCCCCTGGGAGCCTTGGAAGGAAGCTGAACCATCCCACTGTTTAGAACTGAGGTGAAATTTTGCAGGAACTTGATGAGATTACACTCAGGAATGTTAGAACCTGAGGCTACCTGTTACTTGTCCTCACAGTGTGATACCTTTGGAGCTACAAGCAAGAAACAATTTCAAAATGGGAATCAAAGGGCCACTTTTATAATAGTTGGACCAGCACTCAGTTCTCCAATGTACAGAACTCTGGAAAAGGTGGGCTTCAATACATGTGAGGAGAGCCCTTTACCTTCCAACCAGCCCATTCATTCTCCATCTAAATCTAGGAAGGATCATTCTGCCCAGGGTGTAAGAACGCAAAGCAGTGACCAGTAAACTAAGGTGAAAAGATAATCTGAGATAACCTGGCCCCAAGGAAAGACCTCAGCCATTTTAATGGATGCAAAAAGTTGGGATGCCTGGGGAACAGAACAGAGGGAACATAAAGGAAAAAGAGGAGTGAGAAGGGACGGGAATGGATGGAAAGGGAAAGGTGTATGTTTCTTAGCCCTCAGTTACCCTGCTCACTAGCACATGTCTCAGTCAAAATGAAGAAAGAAAGGGACACATAACTGGCCAGAGAATATATTTTTCCCTTTCCTCCCCACCAAACCATTGCATTTTAAAATAACCAGAGACATCTAGCCAGACCTCCTCCCCTCTGAGAAATATTGCAACTACAACAGGTGTTTTTGAAACAGAACCTGGCACTCAGATGCACCCTAGGACAGGTGTGTGACTTGACCACTGAAACCACACAATCACACCAAAGCTGACTCCTGTCATTTTGGTTAAACTGGAAATAAAATCATTTTAAAAGCTAGGGGAGGGAAGAGGGATGATTGGAAAGGCTTCACACTCTTACCTGATTGTCCGTTCACAATAAAGGTATATTTCAAAGGCATTCTTCTCCATCTAGATCAACATGGATCTATACAGTTTTCCACCAAAGCCTTATTGCTGTAAAGGAAAACAAAAGGCACTGCTATATTCAAAGAATTTTTGTCCAAGGCTATGGCCATGTTGCTCAGTTGGTTAGAGCATTGCCCTGATATGCCAAGGTTGTGGGTTCAATCCCAGGTCAGGGCACATAAGAGAATCAACTGGTGAATGCATGAATGCATAAATAAGTGAAACAACAAATCAGTTTTTCTCTATCTCAAATCAATAAATAATTTTTTTAAATAAATTTTTTCCTAGCAAACTTCATGCACACCAAAAAATCCTGAAATAGAATACTAAAGTAGAAAAATCATTTGCATTTCTTTATGTCATACCATATTTGTAGTGGCTATTACTCCGAAACTGTGAACTTACACTTGTTCTAGTTTTTTATCTCCAATTCCTCCAAAAGAAGCCACAAGTGTAATAAATGGCAATATTATTCATAGTTGAAATTCCATGAGCTCACTGATACCCACTTTACCCAATGATAATAAATAATGTAAGTAAACATGTGCAAGATACTCTATAAGTAAAGAAAATACCATGCTAAATTCTGATAATGTGGGAGAGATTCTCATTAAACCCATGGACTATTTCTTTGAAGCTTAAAAAAAAACAAAGATAAAATTATTCCAATCATTTATGTCTACTACTTACAATTTATATTTAATTATCCTGATGCTCAATAGTGAGCATGCATCTTTTTAAACGTATACTTGGAACCTATATGACCTATTAACCAATGTCACCCAACAAATTCATATAAGTAAATAAGTTCATACATACATACATAACTACATAAATAAAGTGAAAGTTGTATTTGAGTAGAACACAAAGCCTTACTCAGATATACATATACAGTACTCACAGTGGGTTGTTCACACAACAGAACCATATTATGCTTAAAAACAAAGAGAACTTTGGACTATTACACAACAGAATAAAAAAAGGATAGATAAATTCCAAAATGTTGCAAAGGAAAAATAAACAAGCGTTGCTAACTTGGAAAATGGGGTTAAGTAGAATGAGGAAAATTTCAAAGGTGTATTGAAGATCTGAAGATCGTTTAATATTTAAGCTTCATTCTATTAATATAACAGTTGTTTTACTCTTTATGCCACCAGCAGAAACAAGACATTCACAAGGAACAGTTTTTAATATTCTTTTTCTTCAATATAGGGGAGATGAGCTGGCTTCTACAGTGAGAGGTAAACCAAAATCTAAGAAGACAATGTGGAAGCCTTGGCTTGTGTTTTTGGATTGTAAGGGAGCAACCAGAGGAGAAATTAAGGAGGTGGCTCAGTGAGAGCATATATAAAAATAAGCTAAATGTGTATCATTTACATTTGCCTTCGGATTACATAAACATTTGGGAGAACCTGATAAAAAACAACAACTGGATTTTCCAGAGTAAACTTATATGAGTTATTTGGCTTAGAGCAAAATATATTTTCCATATTTTTTTCATATAGAATATTTGTATCAGAAAAAGGGCTTTAGAGAAAAACTAGTAAAATCCAATGGAGTTAGCTAATAAAAACAACAACAAAAATAATTCTAAAAATGGAGTGCAGTTAATACAAATGTACCAAAGTTGGTTCATGATGGGTTTGGGGTATACAGAAACTCTGGGATAAATTTTCAATTTTTTGTATATCTAAAACTATTCTAAAATAAAATGTTTATTTAAAACAAAAGAAAAGTAAAAGGCACTTGCTAATCTATGCAAATTTTAAACTTTGGCCTGTGTATTTAGATCAGTTCTTAGCACATAAAGTAAATCCTCAATAAATGAAAGACATTACTATTATGAATAATAGTGCAATTTACTAACACTTAAGAGATTCAGTAAGAGTTTTACATGATAAAAAGTTTTTTAGAAATATTGATTTAGTGACTGGTAGTTGGCTCAGAAAAAGACAGTAGAGACTGTAGATTCTGGGACATTGTTTAGAAAACTTTTCACCTCTCTGTACCTTGGTTTCTGTTGTACTTCTATAAAATGCTGAACTAAGTTTACCTACCTTATAGGGTTTTTGTGAGAATTAAATAAGTTATTAAATATCATCGTCATCATCGTCGATTATTAAATATAAATAAGTAGTAAGTTATTAAATGCTTAGAAGAGTGTTTGATATATAGAGTTCAATAAGTATTATATATTATTATCATCATTTTTATTATCATTGCCATTATTATTCTGTTGAGCCTTGCAGAAGAAAAGAATTAAAATGATACTGATAAAATGGAGGTGGAGGAATAAACTAGGAAAAACAGCAATTTTGGAGAGGAAAGTGATCAGTTAAGAAGGAATATCTAGTAGAGGTTTGGCAAGATGAGATTAGAATGCTTTTTGTAGGAGTGGTTATTTAAATATGAAAATAAGTGAGATCCCTGAGACTGTAGAGAAAGAAGAGAGCCAAGACCTTAGCCTTAAAAAAATAACCTCAGCTAAAGGGTAGGAGAAGTTAAAGTAATTCATCAAGAAAAAGATTAAAAAGAGAGATAAAATAAGGACTGGGTAAGAGAATAATAAATTATAAAAGAGGTAGAGGGCCAGCCATTGAAGACTTCAGAAGAGATCAAACAAAATAATATCTAAGGGAAACAAGAAGATTCACTCATGTCCTGAAACAAATAGTTCAAAATAAAGTAAAAAAAGGGAGAAGCCAGAGAAGACTGCATACTCTTCACTCTTGCATGGTGTTCATTGTGGATACTATTTTTGTCTGTCTTCAATTACATGAATATAAGCTGTCCCTGGGCATGTTTTTTGTCTAATATTTTCATTGATTTAGGTCAATGCCTGGTACACACTAGGTATTCAATAATATATGATGAATTAAGGAATAAAATAATTCTTGAACCAAGTCAAATATTTAAAAATTAGTCTATATTATTGTATAGTGTTTTTGTTTTTTTTAATCCTCAACCAAGGACATGTTTAGTGATCTTAGAGAGAGAGGAAGGGAGAGAGACAGAGAAACACAGATGTGAGAGAGAAACATCTATCAGTTGCCTCCTGTATGCACCCCAACTAGGGATTGAACCCACAATCTGGGTACATGTTCTGACTGGTGATTGAAGCATGTGATGCAATTGTTGCATCTAAGAAAGTGGTTATTGTCAAAAATTACAACACAAATTTTGGCTTTTTATAAAGATGAATGGTTATCTTTTGCAGTGCCCCCAAGGCTGTAATTACCCTATACCACCTTCTCACCTTGCTGCTTACTGTAGACAAGCTATCGTGACACTTTGGAAGTAACATTTTTAATTTTTAACAATATTTGGAATCTTGGTGTGGTAAGAATAAAAGTATGCCAAAGCCAAATCTTGTTTGAAGATTGGGTTATCAATATTCTTTATAATTTTAATCAAACAAAGTCAAATATTTAATAGTAGAGGAAAAATAGGATTTAAATTTCCAAGCAACTAAAAAGATTTTTAAAGGAGCAGAGTCAACATGATCATGTCAAAGAAGTGAATAAGTAAATAAATTCAAGTAGGAAGAGAAGAGGCAAAAAATAGTATGTCAAAATGAGATGTCAGAATTCATAATAAACATCCATGAACTAAAATGCCACTTTTAAAAAAACAAATATTCAGTTTGAATAAACAAAGGAAAAAAGTCTGTAAGTGCTGTTTTTTAGGGACATACTTAAAATAAAATGACACAGGAGGATTTAAAGTAAAGAGAAAAGTAAAAATATATCAGAAATAAAAATAAAGCAAGCATAAAAATAAGATATCAGTAAATATCCTGGCAGTAAACATTCAGCATATTCAGCTTGGATAATTTGAAGAGAATTTAATGAAAGGAATTATCTATAAAAGGTGGGCAGAGTTTAGGAAAACTAACACTACTCATAGCAGGAAATTGTTACCACCCCTTGGTCTGAGTGGGAAGAGAGGTTGCTGTCACTGGAACCCAGAGGCTATAAGTAGAGGTGAGCAGAGGGCCATCTGATGGGTGTGACCTTTGGTCAAAATCGAGTCACATGGAAACTCCACAGAGAAAAAGCCTGTGGAATAAGCATTCCAATTTCATTCTCTTCTCTCCCAGGGATGTCATATCACTGCTCCCCTTTAGCCTAACCAAACTAGAAGTCAAGGACAAGGACACCTCTTTTTGTAATTTTATTTTTCAGTTAGTTTACATTCCATGCAAGGGCATCTCATGATGTGTGTGGTCAATACAAATCAACATCTAGAGGCAGAGCAGACCAGAAAAAGGTGCAGGGTGGATCTGGGGGAAAAGCATAAGGCTTCTGGCACAAAAAGTCATAAAAGATAAGTAGAATTCAACTCAAAATCAGTAAATGAAAGAAATTAGGGGTAGATATTTTGAAAGGTCAAAAGGTCAAAGATACATATGCACCAATAGATGTATCACCAAAGCATACAAAGTAAAAAACACCAACAATATAAGAATAATTTGATTAAATTTTGATTGTGGAGTGATATAGCTTAAATCTGACATGATCAGACTAAATGACTGATTAACAAATGTGCTCTGTACCTAACTGGCAAATATATTTATTTCTAACAATGCAGAAAAAACTAATCTAAAAAAACTAATCTTCCACTAAGTAATAAAATAAGCCTCAGTAATTTGCAAAACAGAACATATACAGTATACATTCTCTTACCACAACTCAATAATAACTTGAACTTACTAAGCAATAATTGAGCATCCTTATTTAATTCACATAATACTATAAGGGAAATATTATCTTCATTTCAGAAATAAAAAAAAATTCTAAGGTAATGAAAAAGCATATTGAATTTTAAAATGCTGTGGAGATAGTAAATAAAATAAAAATATCAGTACATATATTCTTAAACTAGAATGAATTGATAAAGATAATGAGAGATAAAAAGAAGATAGCACCAGAAGATAACATATACAATACACAGATAATATATGCATGTATGTATATTTATGGATATATATGTACTATATATATCCAGAAAAAAATGAAGCAGAACAGAAGGAGAATCAAAGAAAAAAGAATTTCACTAAAGACTTGATTGCTAAAATTGAAAGAGCACTTGGTCAGGCAACATGAAAGGAGAAACATGACTAAACACATCTTGTGAAAATTTTCCTTCCATTTCAAAGGTTGCTAACCTTGTTAGTCACAAGTCTGAAGCTGTAGTCATAAAGATGTCTAACATTTAAAAAGATAGAAAGGATTTCAACTGAAAGAAAAACTTAAAAGTTCCCTTCTACCCATCCTCTGGGTACTTTCTCTTTTGAACAAAAGCCTTGGGATCATGGCTTTTCTGAGTTTCTTTCTTTTTTTTTTTTTTAATGTGTTTTATTGATTATAATATTACATTTGTGCCAATTTCCCTTCCCTCTGCTCCCCTCCACCCGGTGGCCTCCCTCCCTCCAGTTGTCCCCCCTTTTAGATCATGTCCATTAGTTGTGCATACAGTTCTTCTCAACCTCTCTCTGTCTATTCCATTCCCTCCTACCATGATCCTTAATGCCTATATCATCTCCCTCCCTCTCCCCATTCCCCCTCCCCGTTGACCTCCCCCCAACATGTTCCCCGTACCCATAGCTCTCTTTCCAGTCTCGTTGCCTGTTTAGTTTGCCTTTGTTTCAATTCCCTAGCTTCTGTTGTTTCTTGTGATGCAGTTTTCACTTTAGATTTCATTGTCTTAATCCTCCTTTTTCTAAACCAGTCCCTTTAACATCTCATACAACAGTGGTTTGGATCTAACGAACTCTTTCTGTTTTATTTTGTCCTGGAAACACTTTCTCTGTCCTTCTATTCTGAATGACAATTTCGCTGGATAGAGTATTCGTGGTTGTAGGTTTTGGATTTTCATTACTTTGAATATTTCTTGCCAGTCCCTTCTTGCCTGTAGGGTTTCCCTTGAGAAGTCAGCTGATAGTCTAATTGGGACCCCTTTGTACATAATTCTTTTCTTCTCTCTTGCTGCTTTTAAGATTCTCTCCTTATCTTTAATCCTCGACATTTTGATTATAATGTGTCTTGGAGTGGCTCTCCCTGGGTCCAGTTTCTTTGGAACTCTCTGTGCCCCCTGGACCTGCAAGTCCATTTCCCTCCCCAAGTCTGGGAAGTTCTCCTTTATTATATTTTCACTCAATTTTTCAAGTTCTAGTTCATCTTCCTCGCTCTCTGGCAAACCAATGATTCTTATGTTGGGCCTTTTATAGCTGTCCCAGAGGTTTCTGATCCTCTCATCATTGCTTCCCATTTCCTCTCGCTGCATTGGTTGACTGCTTGTTCCTTCTCCATATTCCGGTTTGTTGAAATGAACTCTGGATTTTTTTTCCTCACCATCTGTCTCGTATGTGGTTTTGTTCCTTTCGTTATGAGTGTTTTTCGCTTCTTTCTCATCTTTTTCCAGATCTTTTGTGAATTCTGTAAGCCACCTGATAACAATGGCCCAGAACTGAGCATCTGACAGGTTTCTTATCTGTTCATCTGTCAGGTTCTCCATCTGTTGCCTGGTGAGCTGTGCCACCGGGATTTCTATAGTTGTCTGCCTCATTTTGACAGATGCGTTTTGTTTTCTTGGGCTGGCTGTCGGGGGCAGTGCCTGTGTACGCGTCACAATTCAGCGACCGGCGCCTGTCCGCGACCTATTTCGCAGCCCTGTGGTGCTTTCTTTCTTTGGGGGCGGGGGTCCAAGATGGATTCACACAGTTATTCAGCTAGGAGACCGGGATCCGTCCTCCCGCTCCCCTGGGCCTCACTGTTCAAGGCGATGTGCTGGCTGCTTTCCCCAGCGTTGGGGTCGCGAGCTGCCGGGGGTTCGACTGCAGCCGGGGTTGTTCTCCCCGCCGCTGTCCCAGGTGCGACCGCAAACAGCACCGCCCCCTTTCGCTCCCCTTACCTGTCCAAAGGGCGCCGCTGGTTTATAACTTCATATGTTGGGCTTCCGTGTAGTTTTATTTTCTGGAATTTCTAGTTATCCTTTGTTTTGAAGTAGTTGTATTCCTCTCTAGTTGTAGAGGGAGACCTAGCGCGTCCGTCTAAGTCTCCATCTTGGCCGGAAGTCCTTTTTTGAGTTTCTTGTCAATCACTTTTAAACACCACTGTCAAGAGCTATAGTCAGAATCTCTTGAGGTCTATTACAATCCCCCTCTGTATATTTATTAGATATCTTTCAAAATTCATTGATATTGCAATTAATGACTTGGATAATTTTATTTCATTTTATGTTTGGAAACAAATTACAGAATAATGATCTTGTTCATGTTGGGGAAAAAAACACTATGCATTTGTGTGTGTTCATATGTGTAAATAAACACAATGAAACCAGAAGGAAACAAACATACAGTTAAGAAGGGTTACCTGAATGATATTCAAAACTTTGTGAAGATCCAAACTAAAGAATATTCCCAGCTTCTTCTAGGACAATAGGCACTGATCCCCATGATAAGCAATAAACCAACACCATTATGCTTAAGTGAAAAAAAGTCCAAATGTACAAGCACCTGTATTCAAGCTTGGCTAACTTTGCCTGAGGCCATTTCACTGCTTAGATCAATTAAGTGGAAAAATATTTAAAAGATTACCACATTCTCCAGCCATGTTTCTTCACTTAAGTTCACTTAGTAACAACAATAATAAATAAACGTCTCTTTAAAATTTCAAAAATTTTGTTGCAACATTTTTGCTATGTCCATACATTTGTGGTTCAATCAACACTAGCAATTGTTCTGATTCCCAGAGGTTCCTTAGATGGCCCACTGAGTTGAGAGTGTTATTTTTGAGTTCCTGCAGTTCACCTAGCTACCTGGAAAGGGATACATGTAAACAATCACATCCTATCCACTTTCAATGCATTAATAAAAACAGCATTTGCCTGCAACATAGCCTACTTTTACAATTTTGTGTTTTAGTTTTGCTATCAATGCATTTACTGTTATCAAATGTCGCAAGTGTCTCACTCACCGTTCTATTAAGGTTCTTAAAGATAGACAAGGATCAAATTTTACTCACTGCTCTATCCTTTGTACCTAACATCTACTTACCCATGTCTGGCATAGAAAAATAGTAAATAAATATTTTATGGGTGAATGGAATTATGTATATGTGTATTGATGGATGAATGGATGGATAGATGGTCGGATATCTATGTTTACCTTCAACGTTCAGCTTTGTTTCATCAGAAAGAATTTTGTGTATAGGATCTCTAGAAAGGTAATATATAACCCTTGCTAATTGTTAAGCATTGTCCTTGACTTTACTGTATTATAATAAGAAAATAGTTTTGAAATCTCCCCACCCTCCCCAAAAAAAACATTAATTTTGGTGATTAACAAATAACCTCAGTTATAAGAAATACAGCATATTTCAATATTTCTGGTCAACCATTTTCACTGGTTTTTGCAATTCCTCTTTTCTCTATTTTCCAGAAATTATTTTCCAACCTCTTCTAACAGGGGTCATTAAATTATACTAAGACTTTATTTCAAAAAGTGTTCCAAAATATATTTTAAAACTCCTCTAACGTTTCCATCAAGAGACAGAGCTTTTCATAATGTCTTCATTTAACCAACTTCAGATTGACAATCTCTATAAAGTGATAAAGAAAATCCTCTAAAGCCTGTCATTCTCAAGAAGGCTTTACCAAAAACTTTAAATCATTTTCTCTTAATTTCTGTACCATCAGCCCAGCTGTAGGTTAATCATCCTGTGACAGCTGTTGCTCACTAAATTAAGCCAAAATGACATTAGTGAACAAAATTGAGCAAGCAAACCACGTACATCCCAGAATGGAACAGATTATTTTCACTGTATTTTCAATCTTAGCAAATAGAGGAGCAGTTGCATTAAAATTTTCACATTAAAAAAAAAAAATCAGTTCTGGCCAATTTCTTGTTTTCTCTTGGTCAAACGGTTTTAAACTGCCATTAAAAAATCACTAAAGGAATAAGAAAAAGAAAAATCTGAATCTAAACTCAGATCTGTGAAATTAGGCTCACCATCTATTGAGTATAAGCTACACCTGTTACATTTTGCCACTGGAATGCGATAAGCATTGTAACCAAATGGATTATGCTGCATTTTACTAGAAACAAATTACCCAATACTACCATTTATGAGTTAAGATTTCCTGTAAGAAAATAGTGCAGGAAAAAAGAGGGATTATTTCATATCTTTGAAGGGTGTTTTATCATACTGTGCAATTGCATGCAATTTAACACCTAAACTGCTTAAAGTGCAAATGATATCAACTAGTCCACCCTGAGGGCCTGGTAATAGTCCTGCGTTTGTGCTGCTAGAGCTGGTTTTGTCAGCACTTCCATTGTAAGCCTGGTCTTTCAGATTTTTTTCCCCACTCAACCATGAAAATTTGCTGTATAGCAGGTTTTAGCTTAACAGCAACTATTTTTCTTTCAGCCATTTTGTCCCAAAAGAAGTCAGCTGGCCATCTTTTTGGCTTGTAAAGAAAATAAGAAAAAGAATTTATGTGATGTAGTATTGACAATAAATTTCAAATTAATAGTCAATTCTTCCAGAGTTTTATCTAACCTCCTTGGTGCTAAGATGGCTTTCCCCCTTTGGTCCCATATGCACAAGAGGCTCCTAAAATATTTGGAGGACAGTCATTTCTTTCCAAAGTAATTCCTGGCCCAGAAAGTTTTCGGCAGTCTATACACACTGGAACTAGAGGAGAAATAAGAAAATGTTTTACATATGCTCACATAAGTTTTAAAAGGTTGTTATGGATAGGAGCAGAAGGCATGATAGTTACATCTAACTAATTGCTTCCTGGAACCTCACAGACCCACAGAAGAGAGTGCTTATAGCCTCAGGCCATTGAAATCAAGTTGTCCAGATATAGATGCTCCCTCCGACTTTTCTGACTTCTCTCATCCCTCTGTGGATAAAGACCATTCATTCTCTCAAATGCCTTTCTGGAGGAATTCTCTCCTCTCTTCACAAGATACATGCTTTCATGGAGAAAAATATATGTGAGTTCTTTTTTTAATGGCACCCTAAGACATAACTATGCATTGAATATCTCAACCCTCTGGCTGCAGGTGAAGAACTGCTTCTGCTCTCTTCCTCTGGTGTGACCAGCATCACCTCTCTTCATAGCTACTCAAGGACTTTATTCCTTTTATTATTTGGTTACATGCCAGTATTCCAAAGCCTTTTTCTTTTCTGACTTTTTTCTATAAAGTTACTAAACAAACTCCCTCTTGAAAAACGTTTAAACGTCCCCCTCAAGCCTCTGTAATCTTAAAATGTTCTATTCATCTCAAAGACTATACACAAACATGTTTATACATTTAATACATCCAAAAATTTTATTTAAATATGTAGTGAAACAATGATCTAGGTTCATTTTATTCCAAAAGGTTGCTAAGTCTCCCCAAGCCATTTATTGAAAAAGCCTTCCTTTCTCTACAGAGTTGAAATCCTACTTACTTGTGTTTTTTCAATCCTCACCTGAGGGTATACTTATTGATTTTAGAGAGGAAGGAAGGCAGAAAGAGAGAGAGAAACATCAATGTGAGAAACATCCAACAGTTGCTCCCATACTCACTGCCCCCATATGTGCCCCAACCAGTGACTGAACCCACAACCTGGGTATGTGCCCTGACCAGGGATTGAATCTGCAACATTTTGGTGCACAGGACGGCATTCCAACCAACTGAGCCACCCGGCCAAGGCTTACTTACTTATTTATTTAGACCAATCTAAATGTCTTTCAGTAAAATTCTCAAGTTACACATGTATGTATTATGTGTATGTATATCTAGAAATTATATATATATATACATATATATAATGTCATTCTTACAATATTGTAGTATTTGATATGAGGGTGATTGGAGTATTTAAGTACACCTTATTTTTTAGCAAGTTTTCACTGATATAAAGAAAGTTATCAAGATTTGTATATTTATTTTGTATCCTTCAAATTTATAAAACTGGTTTTTGTAAAGTCTCACATGTTCTACGTAAATTTTATACCTTTCAGATCAACTAGTATGTTTTATTTCCTTCTGATAATTATTCCACTTTTTTGTTTTAATCTTATTGCATTAGTGGTAATCTCCAGGAATATTAAATAATAGTGGATATCCTGTCTTAGTTCAGACTCAAAAGGAAAATATTTAGTATGTCAGTATTTACTATGATTTCAGATGATAGAAGTGTCTGATAGATATTTTATAACATTTAGGGTGTATTTATTATTCCATTTTCCCTATCATCAATTTATTAAAATGACTGAATTTTGTCAAGTACTTTTTGGGATCATATCATATACTCATATGTGGGAGGGGGTTTGTTTTGTTTTTTGTTTTTTTGTTTTTGTTTTTTGCTATCAGTTTAACAGCTAATGCTTATGTCATTCCCACCAAGATCCAGGTATAATTAAAAATTTTACATTTATGAACTCATTGAGGCATGTCATGTCATTACCCCCAACTTTAAAATGAAGAAGCCAATACATAAAGAGATCATACATCTTTGAGTGGAGTATTCAGGGTTTATACCCAGCAGTCTGGATGCAGAGCCCATACTTAGAACCCCTATAAATTATTCTACTCTCATGTTACACTTTTTCTTAGAATTTAGCCATCTATGGATTCTTGGAATAAACCATATTTTATCATTATGTCTTATTAATGAAATAAATAAGTTTTAATGCTATACACATTATAATTGTATAATTTACATTATTAATTCTATATAAATAAATAAGTTTGGTCAGTAAATTTTGTGTGAGAAATTAAATGTATAAGATTTTACTATTTTTGATTTCATACTTTTTCTAAAATGAATTGGTACTCTCTCCCTCTTTTTCTATGCTCGGAAGTAGTTTAAACAACATAGGATGTACTGGTTCCTTGGAGTTTAAATATAAGGTACATATAAAATTATTTTGGTCTACAATCTTATTTAATGGTATATCTTTGACCACATTATTAATTTCTTCCTCAGTTGTTGTTCTGTTCTAATATTTTGACATGTGTTTATATTTTTGTATAACACTGGTAATATCATATTTATTCTATACATTTTTCATTTATAACATTATAAACTTACTTTCTCTTCTTTATCCATGCCAAGGATTTATATATTTTATTCAACAATTTGAGGTAAAAACTTTCAGCTTTTGTTATCAGGTTTACTTTGTTCCTATTTTGCTATTTAATCTTTTATCTTTTTCATTGTTGAGGTAAGGACACTGAATGTGATATTAAGCCTTTTAATAAAATTTTAAGTATACAATACAGTATTGCTAACTATAGCTACAATGTTGTACAGTAGATCTCTAGCACTTATTCATCTTTACATTTGATCTACAGTGGATTTCCAGAACTTAGTCTTCTTCATCTACCATTCTTTTTGTTGCTTTCAACCCCTTTTTATTTGTTCAATTATTATTTAATGGTAAATTATAAAGCCATATATCTTAACTACAGTCTCTGCTGTGGTCATAATTTTTCACATATTCACATCTATTTTATTAAACTGCAAATCATTTGCTTCAATTTTGATTGGGTTTTAGTCCATGTTTTTATTTAGCATTACTTTTTTGCTCCAGTACCTAATTATTTTGGGTCCTTTTGTTCTTTTTCAAATCCTCACCTAAGAATAATTTTTAAATAATTTTAGAAAGAGAGAAAAGGAAGGGGGAGATAAAGGGAGAGAAACATTGATAAGAGAAAGAAACATCAATTGGTTCCCTTCCATACATGCCCCAACCAGGGAATGAACCCACAACCTAGGTATGTGTCCTGACGAGGAATAGAATCCACAACATTTTGGTGTATGTGATGATGTTCCAACCAACTGGACCACCTGGCCAGGGCTCTTTTTATTCTTAATTTCTTGTTTTATTTAATAATTATAGTAAATATTCTGTAAGATGTACATCTTAGTAATTATAATTTAAGCTTTATTTGTAACCTTTCTAACAAAAATTTCTTTTCCTTTCACAAATGTTTTGTGAAAACAAAGCCTCTGTAACCTACAGAGAATTCATATTTCTCTCTCTCTTTTTCTCTCTCATCTGTTTATCTCTCTGTGCATGTATTTGGAAATAGAATTAAGACTTTTATTTTAATCAAATTGTTTATATAATTAATTTCTGTGTAGTGTATCTGTTAAATCCTAATATAAGATATTAAAATCTTCAACTATGATTATTGTATTATCAACTCTCTCTGTTTATTTCTAACAAATTATAGATATTCTACTGCTAGATTGTTTAGAAGATGAAGATTCATGTTATATCCTTCATTTAGTTTAAATTCACCCTTACATAGATAAAACAGGTAAACACATAAGTAAGGATTTAAGTGTATTTGTTTAAAAATATGAATGTAGCCACTAGAAAAACAGATTGCATAGAACTTTTAAATATCCAGAAAAAAGAAATAATTCAAAATACATCTTTAAATTTAGCAAAAGCAAGGAATAGGAAAAGAGGAGCTTAAAGTGAAACAAAAAGACTAGCAGAGAAACATCAAATAATTGTAACAAAATGGGGGATAGGGAGACGGTAGGAAAAAACAATTCCATTACCTTGAGGGTATTATGCTAAGTGAAATAAGCCAGTAAGAGTAAGAAAAATACCACATGATATCACTTATATGTGTAATCTAATGAACAGGGAAGGTAGACCTCCATTGCCTTGGACTGCGAGGCTCTGAGGGGATGGGGACGGAGGAGGAGGCTCCTGGCCTCTCAATGGAGAGTGAACGGCAGGAATCTAGTTTGGAACCTCACCCTCGCAGAAAATGCCACAGTGTGGTGAGATGGATCGCCTTGTTGTGACGAGTACATGGTGCTCCACCCCCTATAGCGTAGGAGGTGTGACAGCCCTGCCCAGGGAGCAAAGGTAAACACAAAATGATCAGGATGGCACAGATCATGATAGAGATCCCGGTGACGCAGCTGACAAGACAGAAAATATCTAATCTAATGAAGCAGCAGATAGGAAATCTTTCTGAGGCTCAGTTTAGAGCTTTGGTTATAAAAATGCTTACAGACCTAAGAGCAGAACTTAAACAAGACAGGGAAGGAATGAAGGCTAGTCCTGCTGAAATGAACAAAAACATATATGAAACTAGTGGTGAAGGCAAGAAAACCAGGGATCAAATCAACAAATCGGAACATAGGGAAGGAACAAACAGTCAACCAGTGCAGAAAGAGGAAACGAAAAGTGAGGAAAATGAGGAGAGGCTCAGAAACTTATTGGACAGCTATAAGTGAGCCAACATCCAAATCATAGGGCTGCCAGAAGGTGAAGAAAAAGAACTAGAAATTGAAAAATTATGTGAAAAAATAATGAAACAGAACTTTCCTAACTTGGGGAAGGAAATAGACTTACAGGTCCAGGAAACACAGGGAGTTCCAAAAAAACTGGACCCAGAGAGAACCACGCCAAGACACATTATAATCAAAATGTCAAAAATTAAGGATAAATAGAGAATCTTAAAAGCAGCAAGAGAGAAGAAGAGAATTACATATAAAGGGATCCCAATAAGACTATCAGCTGATTTCTCAAAAGAAACTCTGCATGCAAGAAGGGACTGGCAAGAAATATTCAAAGTAATGAAAAACAAAAACCTACAACCACGATTACTCTATCCAGCAAAGCTGTCATTCAGAATAGAAGGGCAGAGAAAGTGCTTCCAGGACAAAGTAAAACTGAAGGACTTCATCAGATCTAAACTACTGTTATATGAGATGTTAAAGGGACTTGTTTAGGGGAAGAGAACCAAAACTATGAACATTAAAATGAAAACTGTATCACAACAACCAACAACAGAAACTAGAGAACTGAAACAAAGGCAAATTAAGTAAGCAACGAGAGTGGGAAAAGAATTATAGGTATGGGGAATATTTGGGGGGAAGGTCAGTGGGGAGGAGGGAGGAGGGAGTGGGAGGGAGATGGTACAGGAATTAAGAAGCATAGTAGGAAGGAGTGGAGTAGATTGGAAAATGTTGAGAAGAACTATATGCACAACCAATGGGCATGGACTAAAAGGGGGGACAACTGAAGGGGAGGTCACTGGGTGGAGGGAAACAAAGGGAAAAGAAATTGGGAAAACTGTAATAGCATAAACAATAAAGCATATTAAAAAAATAAAAATAATAAAAAATAAAAAATGGAGGATTTTTCTGTATACAAGAGCCACACTTAGAATAAAATAGCAAAAATTATGTCAAGCCCTGTTGCTTATCAACCTTTACATTTTCAGTGTTCATCCCATTTATTCTGTCCCCACGGAAATTGTCTACAGTAGTCTCCCTTTATTTTGACTTTGACTACTAAAATAGTTCCTTAATGGGCTCCATACCTCCAAGTTGTTGCCTCCAATCAATCCCTCCACATTAAGGCTTGAGTAATTTCTCCAAAGAAAACTCAGAGTTTCTCCCCAGCCTCTAGCTTCATCACCCAATGCTTCCCTGTGAATTTTTTCCTTTAGCTACAACAAACTAGAGTTCTTAAAAGTTCTCTAAATGAGCTGGCTGTCCTGTACCATGGCTCTGAGTTTTATTCATTTTTCAGTCAAAGCTTCATAAAAACAAAGATTGTGACTGTGTAGGCTCTCAATAAATATGTCAGTGAATAATAAATTGTGCAAGTGAATGGACCAAGGATAGGAGGATTAGTATATGGATGCATAAATACCATTCCTTCTTTTTGGAGTCCCACCCTCACCTGCCTGTCCAGCTCCTTCATTCATTTTTCAAGGCATCTCTGAGGAGCTTATGATGGTGTATGACATAATAACTTATTTTATGTGACAGTGTAGATATAATAGCATCTTTTGTAAAGAAACCTATATAAACTAAAAGTAATGCTTAATGTCTTACAAAAAAATCCTTTTATAAAGTAACCCGGAATTCACGTTCATTTATTACTCTGCCTTTATTCCTTCTTACTTTTTATCCAATGATCCCAGTCCTTTCCTTCTTTTTTCACTTAATTCAGGACTTTTTTTTCCTCTGTGACAAGTTTCTCTTGCCTTCTAATAAGAAGTGAAGAGTTCAGTTTTCCAGAGTTCTGGGTAATGAGTTAAAATTCCAAGAGATGACATACAGGGAAAAGAGAACAGCCTACTCCCCTTCACCTCTGCTTTCTCTGAACTGACCCATACCCAAGGAAAGCATGGCGCACACCAGCAATGGCAGGGACAAACTTTCTTGGCCTCAGTTTCTTTACATTTAAAATGAGGGTCTCAGGTATGGCAATCCTGAAAATAGCTGGTATGTAATCCAATAGACAAATATTTTGTACCAGTTCATTACAATTCTATGCTACATATATAAAAAGCTTCTGCACAGCTAAAGAAACCATCATCAAAATGAAAAGGGAACCGACTGTATGGGTGAACGTATTTGCCAATGATACATCAGACAAGGGTTTGATCTCCAAAATATATAAAGAACTCAGATGACTCAACACCAGGAAGATAAAATCCTATTAAAAATGGGCAAAGGATCTGAATACACACTTCTACAAGGAGGACATACAGAGGGCCCATAGACATATAAAAGAATGCTCAACATCACTAGCCATCAGAGAAATGCAAATAAAAACCACAATGAGATACCACTTTACACCAGTCAGAATGACCATCATCAACAAATCAACAAACAACAAGTGCTGGCGAGGATGTGGAGAAATGGGAACCCTGGTGTACTGTTGGTGGGAATGCAGACTGGTGCAGCCACTATGGAGAACAGTATGGAATTTCCTCAAAAACTAAAAATGGAACTTCCTTTTTACCAAGCAATTCCACTGCTAAGATTATACCCTAAGAATCCCAAATCACCAATCCAAAAAAACCTATGCACCTCTATGTTCATAGTCGTCAGCAGCCGTCCGTCTCGAGAGACGATGGTGTAGCTTCTTAAGAGTCCATCCGCACCGCCGAGAATAGCCGTGCAGTTCGACTCAGGAGTGACACGGTATCTGTCTCCTCCCGTGTTGAATCGACATCTTGCGATGACGCTGGAGTGTCCTCTCCAGTGGAGCTGAAGCTACAGAGCCTGGGCAGGGTGATATGGAGGGTCTGCTGTTGCCCATGCAGCAGACCCCCCCTCTCTTCGCAGCTGAAGGGTCCAAGGGAAAGACGGAGTCGATACAGCTTGGGTTCAGGTGTGCCGCAGGAGTTGCCGGTGTTGACTACAACGTCAAACCGCCTTAGGGACTCCGGCTCCGGATTTTCTGTCGGGGTTTACTCCCTTAGCCTTTCCCCTGAAGAGGTATGCCGCAAAGCAGCGGAGGTTTTTTGGAGTCAGTTTTCCTTCTCTGATGTTCATAGTAGCACTACTTAAAATAGCCAAATGCTGGAAATAGCCTAAGTGCCCATCTGTAGATGAGTGGATCAAAAAATGTGGTACATTTACACAAAGGAATACTATGCAGCAGAAAGAATGAAGGTCCTCCTACCTTTTGTGACAGCATGAATGGAACTGGAAAATATTATGCAAAGTGAAATAAGCCAGTCAGCGAAATACAAATACCATATGATCTCACCTATAAGAGAAATCTAATGAAATGAACAAAATAAACTAATGAACAAAATAGAACCAGGTGCATGGAAATATGAAACAGACTGAAAGTGACCAAAGGGGAAGGGGGAGGGGGGAGGGGGATAATGGTGGAAAGAAAGGGAGGGGAATAGACAAAAAAGCATGTATGAATGATCCACAGACATGGACCATAGTGTGGGAATTGACTTTGGGAGTGGGGGAGTGGGCTGAGTGGAGGAGGCCAAAGGGGGAAAAATTGGAACAACTTTAATAGAATAATATAAAAATAATTTAACAAAAAATATAAAAAGTTAACAGTTTTTCCTTTGCATAATTTTTTTCTTGCCAAGCTCCTCCTAGGTCTCAAGAAGCGAGGATCTAGTTTTAAAGGAAACCCACTATGGGAGTCAGGGTAATGAATGAAGCATTTGGTCACTTTAGGGCCCTTGTAAGGAAGGGGGGCTTAAAACAGACCAAGACCTAACCCCATCTGCATATACTCTTCCCTGGACAAAATAATTTTGTGTCTCTCTGGCTGAAGGATCTAAACTGGAGTCAAAAACCTGATCGGTTCCTATACATGTCATTTTGTTCTCTCCCTTGAAATAGCTCGATACTGTAATGTGCCATGATTTATTATGAGGTGTGCCTCAAGTAATTTATACTAATAAAAAAGAACCAGATTTTGCCTATAATTTCCTTTTTTAAATAAATTAAAGGAGACCTAAAGTTACACCTGTCTATAATATCACTCTTACCAACCTGTAGTCCAATCATTCCTGGGATGACAAAGATGAAATCAGAGCAAGAACATGCAAAAAATTAGGTATGGGTTTTGCATGTAAACATCATATTGTATGTCAGCTTTAGGAAAGATATTGTTTAACAACTTATGCATTTAATTGTTAATTCAATCAATAAACAACCATTGATATGAAAATGTGTGTAAGGTAAATATATTAAAGGGGTGTAATCTAGATTAGAGGGGCCCTGGGACAAGAAAAAAGTGCTTTGGTTAGTCCAATTATACAAAGGAGGGAATCTTGGAGGGTGGCTTTCATCTGTGGTGTAAATTAATTTATTTCTCAACTTTTATTAACCAAATGCTGTCAGATAGTCTATTCTGTGATCTATTACAGTGTCTTTTGACTACAGTTACATATTATTGCCACCTAGGAAACCTTTTAAAAACATCCAAACCTGGGCCTCCACCTCCAAAGATCCTGTTTAATTTTGATTTCCCATTAATCCATGGATTCTCAAGGTTAGCACTTTTCAAAATCATCTGGATGGCTACTTAAAATTACACATTTCTAGGGCCCGCCTCTGGAGTTTCTGACTCAGTGGGTCTGAGGGGCAGTCTAAGAATGTATAAGTATTGCCGATACCACTGGTCTATGAACCACATTTTGAGAAACTATTAAACTATACCACAAAAAGTAGCTGATAATCATAATAACTTGGAAACCTATCAATAACAGTTCCCCAGACTCATCTCCTGAATATTGGATTTAGAACGTTTGGCATGAGAGAGGAAAATTTTTGTCCTCAATGATTCTTCCCACTCGGCAAGATTGGGAATCACATCCGACAAGAGACCTCTGGCAGAAAGTAGAGAAGGACAATGAGGACAGTGTCTCAGTGTGTTTTTCATGGTGTGGCCTCATGGATTGAAGCCACGTAGCAAGTTACCACATGTTATTATTCTGTTTCCATGTGGAGACTATCAGGACAGGTCTTCTTCCTTTGAGGTCTGCTCTCCCTGGCCTCTCCCTGTGTGGCTCTCTAACTGCACTGGCTTCCCTCTGTGAATGGACCTGTTCTACCGTGGCCTTCCTGTCAGACTCTTATTTCTGTAGTACCAACCATATTTTTAAAATTCTTTTTCCATCACATTTCTCTAGAGGATGTTTCATATCACCGCCCTCAAGTTTTCTCACCCTAGACATTCCTTAGATGAAGGAATCTTTCATCCACATTACTTTATAAAGTCAACTCTAGAACAGTTTTTCTAATATTTGTGATATGTACTTCTTGTAACAGAATACTCTTCTAACACATTAGCAGTATTAAATTATTTGTATTTTTATGTTACCTAAATATGTATAAACACAAATTTAATTTAAACTATATAACATCAGTTATGATAATATAACCACAATATTATAAATTAAATATAAACTGGAAAATCAATAAATTATAATTGAATAATATAAATGTAATATACTAGATGATACATTTATTTTTGACTATATTTAGTTGTGTTTACTGATAACATAACGTAGCATAATATATGCTTCTCTACTTTTCTATCACTACTTATGCTTATTTTTATAACCTAGTTATTTAAAACAATACTGGGTAGGGGGAAAGTAGGTTTATAGTCATCCTTACGAAAGATAGTACAATAATTAATAAATAATAATACAATAATAAACTGCTTCATATACTTACAACTGTAAACCTACTTTTCTTGCCCACCCTTTATGAATAATATTGTCTTTGAATTCTGGTTCATGATAATCAGACTTATACTTCACCTAAATTCTTTGAGAGAGGAATCTTAAAATGTCAATTTTAACTAGATGTCCATTGAAAACTTTCTAAATTTGTCTTCTTTGCTTAATGATAAATTTGGTACCACTATATTGTTAGAATCTATGTTAAATGCCTATATAAACCAATTAGTAGCACAAAAAGAAAAAAACTTCATTAAGGTATTTCGTTTTAGTATTACTGTCAATGAGTGATGTGAACAAAGGCAGGATTCACACCATACAGCTCACAAAGTGAATATGAGATATCCTTCTGTGGCTCTGCTTCTTTTGAACTCAGGTGACTATATTTTCAAGTGCATGTCATACCATCTGTAACTGCCCTCAATACTTCCCCTTTAGGTACTAAGAAATGATCATCAGTACGGCACTCCCTGATGGAGATGACACCTGTCCTTCGCTTCCTAAGAAAATATATTTTAGAGGCAAACATGAGCACTGATCATGCAGCAAGTAGATATTCAATAATGTGATTTATTATTATATCTCAATTTTTTAACTGAAGTAAAAACAAAAAATTCAAATTATTCTCATAGTTAACTCATAAGACCCCAAGATTTTATCTATGAATCCCAGGAGTGCCCAGAAGGAAGTTTAAGAAAACTGCTTTAGAATAATAGTTCTTATTGGATGGAGGAAAATTACTTGTCTACCTAGGGCAGTGGATCTGAATAACTAGAAACATTTTTAAACTACTTATTGACCTACTATGAAATTCTGATACAAGATACTGATTTTGATCATTTTCTGTCATAACAATTCATTGTTGATTATGGAAGTAGTCATATATATAATATATATTTTATGTTACAAAGAGAAAAAGAAGTTTAAGAATCACTATGCTTAAAAATCATCAACGTTGTCTTTAACATCAAAATCAGAAGTTTTCCCTCTGCTGTAATCCTATCCCTCAGAGCCATGTGATGTTTACTGTCTTTTTTCTATGATTCTTGAAAACTTATTATATGGCCTACATTTACTTGACTGTGCCTAATCTTTCTTTTTCACTGATTCCTCTTTGTCTTTGCTCTTAAATGTATGTCTTGCAAAGTCATTTTTTGTTTTGAGACTTTCATTCTCAACAACCATTTCCACTTCAATGAAATACTCAAAAGACTGCTCTTAATATTTCACATGATTAGACAAAGGAATAAAGAGGACTGAGGATTAATTAAAGGGGTATATAAAAAATAGATTTAAATAATTCCAACTCTCATCACTGTACCATGATTGCAAGAAATGAGGCAATTCTGTCAAGCAGAAAAACAAATTCAAATTATAACCAAAAATTTTAGTTCACATGTAGCTCAACACAATAAAAAGTTCCATTCAGGGTAAATGGCACAAAACAACCCTTATAAAATATAGTACCTGATTTATTCAATTTAGAACTTAAAGTACCTTGAAAACATATTAAATTTTTTAAACTTTAATTAACGGTTAGTCAGATAAAAGTATCCAGAAAATACTTCTGATTTCCAATAGGTTCCTAATGAATAGAATTTGATATGTGGACCATAGCTTAAACCACACAAAAGCACTGCTTTTTGGATGCAGATGAAGACAAGACCAGAGAGACAAGGTCTTTTCCCAGAATACTCTCTGGTCTAATTTTGAGGCCTTTTTATGGAATATAGATGGAAGCAAGGGAAAAAATAAGAATTAAGTTTAAAAATCTTAAGATGTCAGCTTCATTGGAGACACTTAGGAATGTATATTAGGTATAGTTATATAGAGGAACACAAGAAAGTGTTCTGTGATTCAGTAGACATCAGATCTGGGAAAGAGTCTATGCTACCTGTATATTCATTTAACCTTTGCATTCTAGTCTTAGCTGCTCCACAATAGTGACTTCTCTGGATTTTATTTTCCTGAATAAAGTGAAGTGTTTGGGTTAGAATAGATGATTATTTATACTTCAGTGATAATTTAACCCCCAAGTATCAGTGGTCTATCACAAGAAATGTTAAACCTTGGACATGTCCAATACTGACCTGCAAGGGTTCTGCTCCATTTAGTCACTTGGCCACCTCACTGATGGAGGCCTTGTTATGTTGAGACACCACCATCCAAGGCAGGCATCATAGAGCATTAGTGCAGGGAAAGATATCGTTGAGGGGGGCACATAGTTTTCAGTTAGCTGAGCCAGAAAGCGATACATATCATTCCCACCACAGCAAATTGGTCAGGACTATTCTCATGGTCCCAATGAATTGCAAAGAAATATAAAGAAGGACAGGGAATATCTTGTGATCATTTCTATATCTGTCACAATCTCAAAATTCTCAACAAGGGACCTAAAATCTATGGTTCTCTAATTATAAAGGTTGATGATTACCTTCTATTTAACAGGCAATTTACATACATTAAAACTTAGTACTTACAGTATTAGGCTGTACAGCCTAATATCCACTAAGTAGGTAATATTATCCCAATTTTATAGATGAAAAAGAGATTTCGAGAAAACAATTTTCTTAATAAATATTGGAACTGAGTTACGAATCCAGGGTTGTTTAACACACACAGTGGTACTGTTTCTCCATATCTCCCTGTCTTGCCTCAGTATGGTATAATGAAAATGGCTTTTTAAAGCTGCGCTTTGGCATAAGTAGAAAAACAAATCTTAAATTTGTTTTAATATATTTAAATGCCTAAAGGAAATTGTATGTTTTTCTGTAATAAGACTGAAGGTTATCTAAAATGTCACATTTCTTTACTTTTGATTGAAAGTATACAAAAGCATATAATAATGAAGGTATCCAATGGTTATTAAATACTCTTATAGTTCATTACAGGTCTTTGATGAAAAAAAGTACATAATATTGGATCAATCAGGTAAAGATTATAGGCATTCTTCATGATGTAAATAGGGTATTTTTGGGATACACTAGATGACCATGAGGAAACTTACAGCTCTAGGATTTTCAGATCATACTATATACATTGTGGTTCTCATAATTGCAATGCCTTTGTTCTTGCCAATTAAACATGAATATCATCACATCTGACATTTTGTTTATATGGCACTGGCTCTGCAGTTATTTGGGTTGAATGAAGTTTTTCCTGTGTATCTGAAGGTTTGACATCAATTAATGTGACTTGAAAGTCCTAAATTAATTAATAATCACTGAAAATTCTCCTTTGTCTTGCCACTTCAAAATTTATCCTCCATTAAAGAGATGTTTTCATTTATTCATTTAGTGATATTCATTGAGTACCTGCTGTATGCTCAGCTCAACACCCTTCTGGGCTGGGATTCCAAAGATGTCACCCTTATTGATGTGGCTTAGTTGGTTGGGCATCGACCCGCAAAGTGAAAGGTGAGTGGTTTGGTTCCTGGTCGCAGCACATACCTGGGTTGTGGGTTCAGTCTGCCTGGGCACATGAGGAACAGTCAATGAATATTTCTCTCTCACATTGATGTGTCTCTCCCTCTCTTTCTCCTCCTCTTCCCCTCTCTCTAAAAAAATTAATAAAATATTTTTTAAAAAGAGATGAGTATGTCACGCCAGTCAAAATGGCTATCATCAATAAATCAACAAACAAGTGCCAGAGAGGATGTGGAGAAAGTGCGACCGTTTTGTACTGTTGATGGGAATGCAGACTGGTGCAGCCACTGGAAAATCAGTGTGGAGATACCTCAAAAAATTAAAAATGGGACTGTCTTATGACCCAGTGACTCCACTTCTAGAAATATATCAGAAGAACCACAAAACACTAATTCAGAAGAAGATAAGCACCTCTATGTTCATTGTCATGTTATGTACAATTACCAAGACCTGGAAGCAGCCCAAGTGTCCCTCAATAGGTGAGTGGATAAAACAACTATGGGACATTTACACAATGAAATAGAAAAGAAGAAAAATTTACCATTTGTGACAGCATGGATGGACCTGGAGGACAAACACTATATGATTGTCCTCATTTGTGGAACCTACAAGCAAACTAAACTAATAAACAAATTAGAGACAGACTCGTAGATAAGAGAGCATGCTGACAGCTTGTGGGTGGGGATTAAGGGATGGAGGGATCAAGGAAAAAGGATGCATAGAAATGGACAAAAGTGTAGTGATTGCGGGGGCAGTATAAATGGGTCAAATGGTAATGGAAATAATACAATAAAGGATAATTTTTTTAAAGAAGATGAATATGTCTGAGGCCTTTTGCTGAAAGGGCTCAAAATAATCAGTAGTAAAATATTTTAACATTTGCTTCAGTTTGTTTGTTTCCCTTTAATTGGGCCCCAATACATTTTCTTTCTAACAATTTAGCTATTTTCTAATGAAACCAAGCTTTTCATTATTTTATTAAGGCATTTGTGCTTGAATTGTGTAAATGGCACCTGTTTTCAAAATACTTTGGAATATTTATTAGCTTACATTTTAGTACAAAAGATAAAATCATGTTCTTAAAATGTAATTACCTTTTACCAGTTGTAATAAGATTTATTTTATATTTTTTGTTGTGCAATAATATGCAAATGCTAGAAACAAAATATGGATGAGTTCTTTTGTTTCTGGTTGTTTTGTTTTGTTTGTTTGTTTGTTTTTGCTGATACAGTATTTTCAAAATCTCAATGTTTTGGAGAAATGAGTTACTGACATCTAACACTTAAAAGTATACACTACTTTTCTCTTGAAAGAAACACCTGAAAAAGAATAGCCAATTTCCTATGGCAGAATTAATATAAAACAAAAAATTTAGAGACTATTTTTCTCTAAATATTAATTAATTAATTATTTTTAGTTTTCCTGAGGGAGTTGCAAATGCTTTTTAGTGTTTTTTGAATTTAGAAAAATTTACTGAGTTAATCCATAAATGCCCTCTTGTGACAGTCTCCAAAAATGCAACCGTCTTTTCTCCTATTTGCTTTGTTGTTTTTTTTTTCTTCTAAAATAATTTAATATACCCACACTGTACTAGTTTCAAATAAAAATATCCATTTATATTTTATCTGGATAAATTAACAGATTTTTAAATAACATATGTATTATTTCAAAATTTAGGCAGAAAATCTTGTTACAATACTATTCCCTATAGGGTAATTATTGGAAAACCCAAGGAAAGATTCTAATTCTCCTTTGCTGTGGATGGTGAAGGAGTTTTAGATGTTGTGAAAGATCCTTTTTCAATCTTTTCCTGAGAACTTCTAGGGTTATAGCATATTTCACAATGTGATAGCTAAAAGATAATAAATACATTGAATTAGCTTAAACCATTCTTTCATAAATTATAGCTAATTTTAACCAATTTTGTCATTTATCCTTATTGGTCATGTCAGAGTTCCTAGAAGCAAATGTTACCATTCACATTTTAAAATTAAACAATTAACTATTACAGCAGTTAAGTGACTTACCCGGAGATAAAAGTGCATGCATCACTACATTGCTTAGAGGTCAATATGTGTCCTGCCATGGGCTTTACACTTACCTGTATCCAAAAGTCAGATGTCAACCAAAGGTTTTCAGAGAGCAAACGGTGTGTATTTTTCAAAATTTATTTGCAAAACTTTACCTTTAAGGCCAAAAACTTCTGTTTCAAAAACAAAAAGAGTGTTAAAAAGTGTTTTCTTTCCAATATTCAGTCTATAAAAGCTTTCAGCAAAGATATAAATTATGAAATTTATTCTTAAGAAAATTATATAACATAAAACTTGGATATGAGCCAGACTGGTGTTAGGATAAGTTTCTTGATTTATTTTATTTTATGTTATGTCATTTTATGAGAGAGAAAGAGAGGGAGAAATAGATGGAGAGAAACATCGATGTGAGAAAGAAACATCAATCAGTTGCCTTCCATCGGTGCCCTGACTGGGGACCAAACCCACAACCTAGGCATGTGCCCTGACCAGGAATCAAATCAGCAACCTTTTGCTTTGAAGGACAATGCCCAACTAAGCCACATGAGTAAAGGCAAGTTACTTGATTTTTTTTTTTAATTAGTTTTTCTTCTGAAAATTGGAAATAATAATAACCTACCTGTTAGGGTTTTATTGAGATTTACATGAGACACACACACACACACACACACACACACACACATATATATTTGTTTGCCCTTAGTAGATGCTTAAAAATTATGGAACTTATTATTTTTTAAAAAACCACAGTTTAACTTTATCTTGTAGCTAAAATGACTATATATCCTTACCCTTTAAACTTAAAATTAGTGTAATTATATATGGCATGCTTAATGCTCATAGCAGATAAGAATGATAAGAAAATTAAATAATGTGAATCCTATGTATATTTTTATTGTTAACTTTGTTTAAATTAATTCTCTCAATAGTAAAACCTGATAATGAGTAGCAGATACCCAGTTTGTTTGTTTTTTTCTGAAGCTTAGACAATGTTGAACTTACCAAGTCTTACCGTCACCAACTGGGGAAGAGAAGGGTATTGAGAACACAAGCCAGTGAATTCTGGTGGAATTCAGAGGCATCCTGGACAAAGGAACATCAGAGGGGAAAGTAGGAAACAGGGATTCTTGTCATTCTTCCTTTCAGGGGAGAACCTTGGGAGCAAGAGCTAGAGAACACTGAATCTTCCGTCATTTGGGGAATGGATGCAATGTATTTTGCAGAACTAACAATGCAATGCAATGTTCTGTTTTGGGATTTCTTACAAATAATCATGTTGTTTAATTTCACAATTGTGTATAGGTGTCAAACCAGAGAGCAGGATGATGGGAGTAAATAATTGTCAGTTATATTTGAAAAGGTCTGTCATCCCAAGAGTAGCCTTTGAGTGCCTTCTTTTCCTCATTTCCCATACTCAATGTATCTAATTCTTGTAAATTGTACTTCCTACGTATACCTTGAGTTATTCCACTTCTCCCTACTTTGAGCATGGCCACCCTAGCTGAAGATACCATGATCTTTCATCTGAGTTACTACAGTCACCCCCATATCAGTTGCTTGAATCCACTCTTTCCAGCATTACCACCCACCCCAAATAGGCACTCTGAATTCTGTCTCCAAATGGTAGTCAGAGTCTTTTGGAACTACTACAGATATGATTAAGTAACACATTAGTTTGATACTTTCTACCATTTTCTATAACTCGTGGGATAAAGTATCCAATTCTAAGGTTGTGAAAAGCCCCTGCCTGACCTTCCTTGTCTACTTGTCCAATCTTGTCTCTGACCACTCTTCTCATGAAATTTTGGGACACATTAACCTTTCTCTGGTCTCTTAAATACACTAATTTTTATCCTGTTTTAGAACTCTCCTGCACATTTTTCTTCTATCACCTTTTGCCTAATTCCTGTCTACTCATCTGATCCTGGCTCAAATATCAAATGTCTTGCTACCTTCAGGACAACTATAGCGTTTGTGTTCTAAACTAACACACTCCTGGTGGATCTCGTCCAAACCACTTATCGCAATTTGTACTTAAATGTTTACGTAATGGTGCATAGAGAAGTACTAACAATTGGCTTCCTTAGACTGTAAACTCCATAAGGCTACGTCAAGTGCTCACCACAATAATTTCAAAGTCTGTAACCACACTCGCACATAGCTGTTGCTCAATAGTTATTTGTTGAATTTATTTATTTATTTATTTATTTAACTTTTAGGTTTTTACAAATTAGCTTTATTGAGGCATCATTTACATAAAATAACATTTACCAACTTTAAATATACAATTTTGTGAGTTTTGACAAGTATATAATCATTTAAACATACCATACTAATTATATAAAACATTTTTCACCCCCCAAATTCCCTCCTGTCCCTTTGCAGTAATTCCCTTCACCTATCTCTAGTCCCTGGCTCCCACTGCCTTTTTTTTAAATCACTATTAAATGGTTAGATATTTAAGAAACAGTATTATTGAAGTCTGATTGACATCCATTTAGTGCACATATTTAAACTGTACAATATATGTTTTGACATATGTATATACCCATGAAATAATCACTGTAAGCAAGATAATGAAGATATCCACTGCTTTCCCAACTTACTTTTCAATTACCTGCATTGTCAGGCCATCTAGCTTTGTACCAAGGTCCTCTGCAGACAGCTTTCTACCCTGGCATCCTTGAGCCACGGTGGGGTCAGCTGTGGGCTGTGAGCAGGTGAACAGACCAGAGCACCTGTAGGGGGAGGTGTTGCCTAAGGCCACACTTTTTTTAAGTATATTTTATTGCTTATGCTTTTATCATTGTCCCAAATTTTCCCTTTTGCCCCCCCTCCACCTGGTACCCCTTTCCCTCCAGCAACCACATTCTTAGTTCATGCCCATGGGTTGTGCAAAGGAATTCTTTAGCTTCTCCACTTCTTATACTATACTTAACATCCTCCTATTTTGTACCTACCACTTATGCTTAAATCCCTGTACTTTTTCCTCATTACCCTCCTTCCCACTTCCTCCTCCAAGCTGATAACCCTCCAAATTATCTCCATATCTATTGTCTGTTGCTAATCTAGTTGTTTGCTAAGTTTTTGTTTTTTTAGATTCAGTTGTTGATAGTTGTGAATTGGTTGTCATTTTAATGTGCATAGTTTTGATCTTGTTCTTTATCTTAAATAAGTCCCTTTAACATTTCATATAATAAGGACTTGGTGATGATGAATTATTTTAGCTTTACCTTGTCTGGGAAGCACTTTATATGCCCTTCCATTCTAAATTATAGCTTTGCTAGATAGAGTAATCTTGGTTGTAGGTCCTTGCTTTTCATCACTCTGAATACTTCTTGCCAGTCCCTTCTTGCCTACAGAGTTTCTTCTGAAAAATCAGCTGATAGTCTTATGGGAACTCCTTTGCAGTTAACTCTCTGTCTTTCTCTTGTTGCTTTTAAGAAACTCTCTTTATCTTTAACCTTTAGCATTTTAATTATGATGTATCTTGGTGTGATCCTCTTTGGGTCCAACTTATTTGGAACTCTGTGCTTCCTGGACTTGTATGTCTATTTCCTTTTCCACATTAGGGAAGTTTTCTTTTATCATATTTTCAAATAAGTTTCCAATTTCTTGCTCTTCCACTTCTTCTGGCATCCCTATGATTGAGATGTTGGGACTTTTGGAGATGTCCCAGAGTCTTCTTACTCTCTCTTCGTTTTTTTTTTGTTTTTTTTTTTTAATTCTTGTTTCTTCATTTTGTTCTGGGTGGATGTTTATTTCTTCCTTATGTTCCAAGTCATTGATTTGAATCCTGGCGTCTTTCCCTTCAGTGTTGGTTTCTTGTGGATTTTTCCTTATTTCACATAGTGTAAATTTCATATATTCCCTTTGTTTCTGCCATATTCAATGAGATCTCAGTATGCTCATCACCAGTGTTTTGACCTCTATGTCTGATAGGTTGGCTATCTCTGCTTTGCTTAGCTCTTTTTCTGGGGTTTTGTTCTCTTCCGTCATTTGGGCCATATTTCTTTGCTTCCTCAATTTGATGGCATCCCTGTGTTTGTTTCTGTGTATTACGCAGAGCTGCTTTGACTCCCTGTCTTAGCACATCTCTTAAGTTAAATGGGGAGGGGCCTTGGTTATTCACCAGGGTGGGGTAACCCACTTCACCACTTTGTGGCTCCATGTCATGGGAGGGTTTTGAGAGGGGACAATGTTGCTGCTGCCTTACTTCTGGAGGTTTGCCTGATACTCACCCCATTTCCAATCACTTCATCTACTTCCTGTATGTGACTGGCGCCCCCCTAGCTGCTGCGCTGGTGGTGGTTCCAGGTGGATGGGTTTGCATACATTCCAGACCATGGGGAACCTCTCAATGAACCCTTCTGAGAAACTGGCGACTTCTTCTGTCACCCCAACCCCCACTGGTTTTTATAGCCAGCAGTTATGAGGCTCTATTTTTCCCAGCACGGGAACCCTGGGCTGCGCCTTCTGGCCTGGGGCTGAGATCGCTCACTCACAAGGTATCCCCTCAATTTTTATTCACCATATATGACTGTGGGACTGCCTGTTCTGCCACTTTGTCACCACCACACTGAGTCCTCTCCAGCCCAGTTTCCCTTCTCTGCCCCTTCTACCAACCTGGATAAATATAGCTTCTTCAAGTCCTTGGTTGTTGGACTTCCATACAGTTTGACTTTCTGGCAGTTCTGGGCATTTTTTGTTTTGAGGTTAGTAGTGATCCTTCTTATGGTTTACATGTATACCTATGCCTCCATCTTGACCAGAAGTCTTAAGGACACTGTCGAATAAATTTAATTGATTGTTTTCTCTCTACTAAAGAAATCATTCTGTGTTTCAACTTTCTTCAGGACTAATATGTGTTATGTTCAATATTTTTTCTTTTCCTCTTCTTCCTAATTCCAAACTGACCAGTTATACTTGACAAGCAACTAAACTCTCTCAATCCATTGATGCCACCTGTGAGCTCTTTGCTTCCTTTATATCTTCACCCTCCTTTGAGGGGAACTAGACCCTTGATGGATTCTCCTTGGCCCTTATTCTTCCCTCCTATTTTAAACTTACCTTTAGTCATCTAACTCTCACATGTATGTACACATCCTTCTTAATTTCCTTTCTTTTTCCATTTCAATCTTTGTTCAGTCATTCAGGAAAATTTTCTTCAATTGTTATCCTCCTTCCCATGTTCTGTTTCTTCCTTTCTCCTTCTCTTTTCTTCTCTCAGCTTCTTGTCTTCACTCTTCATTATAATATAATTCACACACACACACACACACACACACACACACACACATATACAAATACACACATATATATATAATGTTCTAAGTTCCAGAAATATATTTTCCAAATTTTAGCTTATAATTTTTATAAAATAAAACTTTCTGAAATACCTTTGACTTACAAAACCAAGGCAGTATATAGTCATACTATTAGCATCTTGATAAAGCCTAAAATTCTAGAATTTTTATGGTAATACTGTGTTCTGCATCTCTTTTAGGGATAAACTTAAATAAATAACTTTAGTATTTTTACATATGAATGAATTATTCTGTTATTAATAATTGCCTCTCACACGTATGGTATTACATACAGTGAAATAATATATTGTGGGCTTAATAACAGAAAATAATAAACATTAAAAAGGTAAAAGAAAAAAAGTTTTATAATTTTCAATGCAGATTATTTATGTCCTCATCCTAGCCATGTTATATTTAATATTGCAAGTTTGTGATTTTTTAAAACTTCCAAGATTATCTATATCAAAAATAACCTAAGTTGGTGGAAAATTTTGAATTCTGAGCAGTAATTTTAAATTTTGAATAAATAATTTAATATTTCTGAAATTATATATGAAACTCAGCATGTTTTCAATTGAGTGGAAACTACTCTATGTAACTAAATATTTTTAAGTGCCCTGAGGAACATTGAGAATAAAATACTATATATAAAAGAATTCTTAAATGTCAAAATTAATTTTATGAACATTATTTGGTATGAGTGTTGATTATTTGCATACTCTAGTGTGAAATATTATGTCATTCTGTATTTCTTTACACCTTTCACACACAATCAACTGGATATTATGTGGAATTTTACATAAGCTGACAATTCACTAAATTAATTGTGGCCAAAATTACTTACATATTTAGTACATGAGACCCAGAAAGGGAATTACTTTTTGTCTAGGTTTATGTTATGGAGTTATTTATTTATATAAATTTAATAAATATTTAACACAAGGTAGAATATCATCTAAGGACAAACTCATGTATTGTTGGGTATCAGTTCAGGTCTTCAAACATTTAGTGAGCAATTACTTAGTACTATGAAAAATACACAGATTAAGAAGAAAGAATTCCTATCCTCCTAGAGTATGAGTGAACTGAAAATGAAATTTGGTGATCTATTTTCAGACAAAAAGTGAAGAAAGAAATAAAATTGGTTGTTTATGAACATTAATCTTGCACAAATCAGAGAACCCCTCTTTCAAGACCTTATAATTAACTCTTTAGTGAAGCTATTGCTGTAGCTTTCCTTGTACACCATGTCATATATATTTTTTAAATTTTCAGGGTGAGTGTTATAACCAAATTTTGTAAAAATAGGAAAATAGCTTTGAGAGGCCTTGAATAGCTTGAGATTTATAGAAAATTTATATTACCCTTTACTGATTAACAAATGAGAAAATATTGTCATGGTAAAGTCCTGCAACTAACATTTGTATATTAAAGGTGGAAAGGTCCAGTTTTGATACACATGTCTTAGTATATACTCTCCCTTTATGAAAACATTGTTTGATTCTATCAAAATAGGATATATTGGTTTATGGGGTTATACTTCCTGATGAAAATAAATAAATCTTATCTTTAATAGAAGAATTTAAATTTGATATTGTGTACTTTACTAATTTTCCCCAACAGGAGTCTTCCTTTTAAAGGCATAGATTCTTTCTCTGTATTTAAGAGGAAAAAGCAAAACAAGCAAACAAAGGAAAAGCCTCACTTGACTGGCTAGAACTTAAGATCCCATTAGTACGGTAAAACGTCCAGTCTTCAGATTAGATTATGCCTCCATATTACATGGCTATAAAGCTGGACTGCTTATCAATTTGACCAAAAGTTGAAAAGGAGCCAACACTAAAAAGAAAAAGAAATGCATGGTGCATGTTTGAACAACCTTGGCATCAACTTGGGAAAATTTCTATCTCTAATATGTTCTTTTAAAGTCAACTTAAAGAAATGCATGAGATAATTATCTAGTGCTCCAAATTTTTCTAAGTAAAGCCTTTTAATATACTAAGTAGATCATAAAAGCGTGGGTCACATGCTGTAATATGTTCTATATCATCTGAATAAAGCTCAGATAAAAATATCTCAGAACTAGATTCTTTAAACATCCTACCACTGGAATAGTTACAAATAAGTTAATAGTTAGCAATTGTTTGTGTATTATTTTATGGAAAAATGTAAAATAATACTAAAATATCTTCTAAAATGTAGTATGCATAATTGTGTATCTTCATCACTTAATTAGAAAATAATTAGAAAATATTATCCAATAGTACATAAAATAAGAAAAACTTAAGAAGCAGAATCTTCCCAGAAAACAGTTTGGCCCCAATCACATCATTGTTCTTACAGTGACATACTTCTGTCTCTAAGACCATGCTTTAGACCATTTTTTTCTGTTTTCAAGCATTAAAAGTTTCTCATTTGTATCATATTACATATTTTGTGTTAAATAAATTATAACAATAACAAATTACATATCAAGTTAAAATAATTTTGTTATCTATAAAAATTTGTATTCTTATACAACTATTTCAATATCGTCGTCGTCGGCAGCCGTCCGTCTCGAGAGACGATGGTGTAGCTTCTTAAGAGTCTATCTGCACCGCCGAGAATGGCTGTGCAGTCCGACTCGGGAGTGACACGGTATCTGTCTCCTCCCGTGTTGAATCGACATCTTGCGATGACGCTGGAGTGTCCTCTCCAGTGGAGCTGAAGCTACAGAGCCTGGGCAGGGTGATATGGAGGGTCTGCTGTTGCCCATGCAGCAGACCCCCCCTCTCTTCGCAGCTGAAGGGTCCAAGGGAAAGACGGAGTCAATACAGCTTGGCTTCAGGTGCGCCGCAGGAGTTGCCGGTGTTGACTACAACGTCAAACCGCCTTAGGGACTCCGGCTCCGGATTTTCTGTCGGGGTTTACTCCCTTAGCCTTTCCCCTGAAGAGGTATGCCGCAAGGCAGCGGAGGTTTTTTGGAATCAGAGTTTTCCTTCTCTGATGTGCCCTGACTGGAAGATCAAACCAGCGACACTTAGCTCGCAGGCCGACGCTCAATCCACTGAGCCAAACCAGCCAGGGTAAATATATTTAGTATATTTAAGTATATTTCAATATAGTTTTATAATAAAATAAATAATATGTAAATTTTTTACTTTAAGTAAAATATTATATAAATGTGCTCCTCTGCTTCATTCAGAAATAGTAAATATTCAGACATTTATTTTAAATGATTCATGTCTTGGGGAAATTGGGTTTTTGTCCCCTGAAAAATCTGAGTTCACCTGAAACAACTGATTGAATTTTTGTTGAATTATATCCCCTTAAACAAAAGTGGTGATGAATATTGAAAAGGTATAAATGTGAAGTTATCATTATTTAATCCTTCTCCAAATATTGGCATTTTCATCTGTTTAAATCATAAAATTCTAAAAGATTTGAGAGGTCATTTAATTCTGTCCCTTCTTAGCAAATTCATATTAACTTTAACTGGACTGAAAACTTACTGGATAAAAGTTTAACTTCAAAAGCAAAGCCTGGCTAACTAGCTACTGTTAAATTTTAAATACTTTCAGCACTCTTATAGTCACAAGGCTGCACCAGTAAGTTTATGTATACCATAAACTTAGTATGTGACTAGAGGGTTGGTATGAGTAAAAGTGTACTCATATGTCTTATGTTCATTTACTTATGCACCAAGTATTTATGTAGCATTTATTGACATATATCATTTAAAAATATATTAATGTTAGATTTTTAAACATATTAGCTGTATTCCTTTTTGTAGTTCTCAAATACCCAAAAAAGCTAAAAAATATCTTTTACTGGATATGATTATACTTCATATAGTTCAAAATAGTAATATAATAAACATTTATACATTAAGTATTATATTATTTCATAATATTGTGGGTAAGCAGTTATAAAGCAACATTAAAATGTAACACCACTGGAATTCAAAATATATACATAAAGTTGACCTTGAGCATAGTTGGCTTCCATGGTTGTCACTCTGTATTACTCATATTCCTGTATGGAAATAAACACAACTGATATTACCAGTGAGGAAAGGACACTTAACCAGATTACGGAGTATAATATATCTAAATATTTAATAAATATTTTATTTTACCTATTTTATGGTCATACAGATACAACAATAGTTTCCTTTGCTTTTAATATTGAATGTGGGCTTTGGAATCATGATGAAAAAATAATAAGAAAATTCACTAGGGTAATATTATATTAGGTATAAAATATGTGGTTTTATCAAAAGAAAATAATATATTAAATAGTATAAATATATGTGTATATATACATACACATTATATATGTATATTTTATAGTTTATAATATTATTTTTGGTCCTCATGTTAATTAATTGGTGGGAGAGAAGCAACAATAAACTGTTTGAATCAAAAGGATTTAAAATTTGAGGCATTATATACCATATTATTTTTATTTAACCAAAGTAATAGTAATACATATCATAGTTCTATAGTAAGTCTAATTAGTGAACCTTATTATAAAGCTACACTTAATTTAGTGTACTTAAAACATAAATACTGTATTATTTAACTGCTGACAAACCAGTCTTATTGACAGAAATAACCTGAGTTGAAAGGAGGATCTTAAAAAGTTTACAGCTTTACTTTTTTGAGCACCACAAACTAATAAGTAAAAACATTTGAATTAGATAAAATACTTCATTAAGTTACTTTGGGTGAGTCAATGTGATATGATTACATTTCAGAGACATCTAATTCCCTATCATATAAAATCACATTGATGTTTGGTTATATTTTCTGTTCTGGTGATGTAGTCATTCATAGTATTTTACTCATATCAAAGCAGAGATATTATGAAGTTAAAACTAAAGTCATTTTCATCAAAGCTAGTCATAAATTTTATTTTCTTAAATGTTCCCCAGAGTAATCGCATTGCAGGCCTGTAAAGGAGATTCTTAGTAGTACTCTCGGGTCTTGGGTTCTAATTAGAAAGAATTCCATTAAACTTGGGAATATAGTTAAGAGAGTCAAAACTAAAACACATTTCATTTGAGATGCTTTAGATGAACCCATTGAACACTGATATTTTAGGAAGGTTTTCTTAATGTTCGAAGTATAATTGGCCATTCGTTACTTAGATAGGCAGCTCCATAGTGCTTTGCACCCATTTTTTTGTAAATCTAATGTAAATGTATATATGCTTTTTTGAAATGATATAAAACTTGAATCATTACATAAACTGGTGAATGATAGTTGTGCTCTATCTTGCACACAGTTCCCTTTTTATTGATGAAAGAAGATAGGTAAACATCACAGATGCAAATGTTTGTTATTAAGAATGTGTGTTTACAGGTGTGGAATACCCTAAGGATGGGTAGAACTGGTATCCTGCTGCAGGTGCAAACTTTAATAAACAGGAACTTATGTTTTCTCTAATCACTTCTCTCCTTTATCATGCTTTTGGATCATCTCAATTCACATCAAGTATCACTTATGCATAAAGCACATACAGTGTACTATATTTATTTAGATATACATGTGACTAGATTTTCTGTGACTAAAACCCAAAACGCATTCACATGAGAAAATGGAGTGGTTTAATTTAAATATTTTAGGAGTGTTAGAATACTAATAAACATCTGGAAGAACAGATAAAACTAGATAAATGTTTAGCCTTGTTATGAGTAACACACTAGCATACGATTAGGTTTATAATGGTTGTAATTTAACAAAACTGTTGTATGAAATATTTTGTTTAGCATTCATTAAAAACTGTTAATGCACTTGTGTTTTCATGGACTAAATTTTTTGCAGCAGACACACGTTATTAGTATAATACAAATATGCTACAAAAGCAAACAGTTTGGTGTTAAAATGTTTTAAGTAGGATTGTGAAAAAAATTTTTTCACCGATTTTTTTCATTTATACAGGAAAAAATTTACCACAAATTCTGTATTTTAATGGTATTATACCAACTCTATTTTTTAAACTCATTTTGTCACTGTTTTGTAACAGAAACACTGTAAATATTATAGATGTGGTAAACTATTATACTTGTTTTCTTATAAATGAAATGATCTGTGCCAACACTGACAAAATGAATTAATGTGTTACTAAGGCAACAGCCACATTACATGCTTTCTCTTTCACAGTAGGCAGCAGAGCATATGGTTTTCTCTTAATGGAACGCTAGCTTCTCATTAACATACCAGTAGCAGTGTCAGAACTTACAAACCAGCATAACAGGGAGATGGGAAAACTTATAAATTAGACCCTTTCAGTACTATTGAGAAGGAAATGAGTGATGTTCAAAGGTACAATATTTAACTAATACTGTGCCCTTTTCTGCACCTTCTTTCTAGAAAAAAAAACTTTTTTCATATAATAAATATAAATATAAATATTGAAGTGCAAGTAATCTTTACCCTGCTTCTGAGAGTGATTGGCACCCTGATTTTGATAACTCTTAAAAATAATATTTCATTGACTTTTTGCTTACAGTATGTTTTAAACAACTGTATTTCACCGTCCTGTTCCAATACAATAAAGCAGTTGAAATGTAAAGCTAATTTTCATGTCTTCTTAAAAAGAGGAAATCCATCAAGTAAACAAAAAATGAGAATGAGAAGGAAAAAGGAAACCATTTATTTTTCTGGAAGCAAAGGGTGATCTTTTTGATAACTGAAGTGGAGCCGCCAAGAGGTTATGCCTGGTAGTGAATGAAGAAAATTATTTTATTTAGTCCCCATTTCAATGTGCATATAGTTTAAACCATATTTAGCTGTCTCATAATAATGATGATTTGAAATTTTTATCCAATATTTTCCTTTATTTCACTATTCTTCTCATTGAGAATTCAGCTGTATGTATAGAAGGAATATATCAAATCAACGACATGTCTTGAGACACCTTTTAAAACTTAAACCTATACATATGGATTAGAAAGTATACTTATATATGGATAATCATGACATGACCTCACATACCAGGAATTTTATAAACTGAAGTTAGTTTTGTTCTTTATATCTCTTATAACATTTACCTATAATTAGATGGCTAAGTGCCATTAAAATGTGAAATAGAAAGTTCTGGAAAAGCAGCCTACATGTTCTGGTTTGCTGTAGAGTAACTGCCAGAAAAAAAGTGGATGTATGAATCCCCTAATTGCCAAAATTTTGGGGATATAGAAAAGTAGATTGATAGTTCATTCCAAAGACTTCAATGTCTACACTAGTTCAATTCATTGAATGGAAAAGTATACTCCTAAGAGTATATACCCTTACTAGGTTATTTCTGTAATGAGGTTTGTAGATGTATCCCTTAAATCTGCAGATTCTAATAAATGACAAGAATCTATTTTAAAAGAATAAATCAGGAATACATTGCTAATACCAATATTATTTGAATTTTAACCATAAAAATATAAATAAATGTTCTAACCACTATTATTCTGAAAAGTAAGACATTGACCTTTGTGGTTTTTCAAAAAATTATTTTTTTCTCTTTGGCAGAGTTCAAAATTTTAGTCCATTTTGAAACTTACTCAAAATTAGAATATTTGTGACTTTGTTTATTTCTTTTAAAAAATATTTTATCGTATTTTTTCATTACTATTTATTCCCCTATATTTATTTTCTACAAATGCCTGAAGATAAGAATGGCTTGAAGGACAAGCAATATTATCATTACCTATAAAAAGAAGGTAGCCAAGTAATATTCCCAGGAATATCATCAGCCTGATCTTACAGAGAGTGAACTCCAGTGTTGAAAAATTCAGAACTTCTATCTTTTCCTTTTGCAAAGGAAAAGATACTAATTCTGTCCACAGAAAGACCTTTCTCTTTTCCATCCACCACAGGATATGACAAAATGTTTACTTCATAATCATCCTCTTTTTTCCCTGCCTCAAAATTTGACATTTCCCCCAACATGATTGCAATTGCTTTGGAAACTAAGTTAATAACTATTATTGATTCATGCCCAATATTATTAATTCAAACTATTAATTTAAGGGTGTTTCCATACTTTGTGAGTAGCAAGCAGCCAGATAACCATAGCCCATGCTGCATATTTAATTTGCATGTCAATGGATCCAGACTTTTTCCATTTTGTAAGCAAACTTTTTTCATTTTACCACAATCCGGGAGAGCCACAGGGAACACCTGGCTGCTTGGCATACCCCTTTCCTACATATAGATAATTTCTCTGTAACCCTAACAAAAGTATGTGAAAAGTCACTACCTCTGTGTGTTTTTCTACACCATGGAATCAGGAACGTCTCTGCATACAGGTGTTTAAAGAAGCTTCCACCTCATGTCTAGCATTAAAACTTAAACTGATGGTTGTTATTCAGCTGAAGACAGTATCAGTGTAAAGTGTCACGGATCTGGTCACTATCTCTGGGAGGCTGCCAGAGCTTCTGCCTTGGCTTCGAGGTGTCGTCTGTGAAGGAAGCCAATTAAGATCACAAGATAGTGGCTGGTAATAATAAACGTTTAATGATGTTCCTGTCTGAAAAGAGGTAATTAAAATGTGTATATGGATGACCCCCAGTTTCTGTCAGCTCAGTGGAGCTGTTACGCTGACAATGTCCATGTTTTGTTTAGGAAAAGGAGTTAGTGTTGTCGAACAACAATAAAATAAACAATATAATATTATAGAAAAGATTGCCTTGGAAATGCACACCAGTTTCAATTTTGTTACATCCCTGAAAGAATTCAGTTGACTGCTGTCTCTCTGCTGGTCAGTAGTCTGTGGATTTGGTTACTGTTGGTTAGTGACTCTGTAAGGACTCCCTCTGCCCCTCTCCATCCTCCCTGTCTGCATGTTGCCCTCCCCACCCCTCAGCCCCAAATCCAATGAGTTTTAGGGTTGTTGTTGTATTTCACCAGGACTAGGTCTTATCTTCTTCAGGTGCTTCTTGAAATCAAAGACTGTGTTTTGAAAAGAAAGACAATTAATTAGGTAGCAAGGAAGCTAGTCCTCTTATCTCTTGATCTGGTCATGGACATAGTGCTTCACACTTTTTCCATTCCTCACCCTGCAGCCCAAAGCCTTCCTGTACACCTGCTCAGCTCAGCTCATCAATTTTCTGTGAGCCAGTTCAGTTCCTTTAGGCCTGTCCACTGAGAGAGAGGTGGTGATAGCTCTCTGAGAAAAAGAAGAAAGAGAAACAGAAACAGAATGCTGCTCCAGGCCTTTATCTTGATCACACTGTTTGTTTTCGAATTGATGTCTGTAATGAAACAAAAAGGATTTAATCATGTTAAACAAAAGCCTGTTGGTACCTAGAGGAAACTCACTTAACTCTACTCCAGCTCCTGGAGTTTCAGGTTTCTTGTCTTCCTCTTTGCGGATCCACCAGGCTGAGTTTCTTACCTGGGGCTTAAAATTGTGAGGTGTGAACTCTTCTCTTGTTTTGACAGGTGCTCTTTGCTAAACATCAGCCTAGCCTTGATGGTGATAATACACAGAAGAGGGAAAAAACTTCAGAGTGCTAATGAGTGTAGTTCCCCAACTTCTGTCTATAATAGGTTTGATTAGCTTCCCTCCTTGGAGTTCTTTAGGATAAAGTGGGAAAACAAATTGGGCTGATAGGAAATGAGTTGTGAAGAGATAGTTGCTAAGAAGACTCACTCAGGAGCCGTCCCCATTGTGGAATCCCAAGAAGAAAAGAAAAGTGAAGAAAATAGGCCTAAGACTGTTATTTCTTGATCAGGGAGTTTGCTGGCAGCTCAGGCAGCATGAAGTATTATGGCAGAAGAATAGACTCACAAGTGACACTGACAACTTGGCATTTGGCCAATGGGTTCCCAGACATAATTCCACTTTACAATGCTTTTAGTAGTCAAGAGCATGGACACTCTGAACTGATAGCACTGTGCTCTTATACCCAGACATGGACTTTTTGGGTACAGAAAGGAGGCTTGAGGCCTCCTTCATTGACTTGAAACCATCCTGGCATGTCCCCTTGCTGACCACTTCTCAGTGATTCCAAAAGAGCCTCCTGCCTTTGTTCGCAGCACCGATTTCCTGTCCTCAGTTCTACCCGCTGTCTCCCACTATCTCCCAAAGCACTCTTTCCTGGACATCACTCTTGAGAAGGGGACACTTTCCCCTTCTGCAGACACTGATGGATCTGCTGTATGGACCAGGCACTCTCAGGTGAGTACAGCTGAACCATGTCTGCAAGTTGGGAAAAAAATGTGGCAGTTGTGAACTCTGCTATCAACGCAGAAAGTTTCACTGCTCCAAAATTCCGTAAAGAAAAAGCACCCTCTCTTTTTGCAGTATGTCCCCATCTTTAGTTAGATAGTGATGATGAACTGGGATATGGACTTGTCCCAGAAAAATTTCAGTACTCAGAAGGGTTCACAGAAAATTAGAGAGGTGATACAGTACTTACAAGTGGAGCCAAACCACCGAGTAATTTGGGTAAAGCTGTTCATGCTGCAGATTCCTCAGTTTTAATGCGTATGTACAATAGCACCAAGATTATAGGATTGCTATAAGCACTTAATTAATTGATGGAAAATGCTTACAAGAGTCCTCAAATCATAGTTTGTGCTCAATAAATGTTAACTATTATTATTTGAAACTGGATGATCTTCTCAAGACAGGTTGTTAATTCACTGAGATTTATTCCCTTCATCATGTATTTCATCTTCCAAATGCTGGCTTCACTTGTTTTTCTAGGCTTTGGTAGAAGTGAGCTCTTTTCTTCAGGTGAGAGAGATTTCCCTCCAGTATCATTTTGTCTTTTTTTTAAAATTAATTAATTTATATTTTATTGAGGAGACATTGGTTAACTAAACCATACAGGTTTCAAGTGTACAATTCAACAAAACATCATCTGTACATTGCATCATGCACTCACCACCCAAAGTCAAATCTCTCTCTGTCCCCATTTATTCCCCCTTTGCCCACTTCCACCTCTTCACACCTCAGTTTCTGGTTCCCTCTGACTGTCTCCATAGTGTTGTCATATATATATATATATATATATATATATATATATATATAGCTTAGTCCCTTCACATTTTTCACCCAGCAAGCAAATTACCCCGACTCACACATTCCTATTCCCTAAAATAACTAATTGGGCTGCTTAGCCTTACTCTCTTCTCACTCAAGGTCTTGAATAGGATGGGATTATATAGTTAATTTCAGACCTTTTCTTGGGCAATAAGGCAGAGAAACAATAAGGAACCTGTTCCTCTTCCATATCCTCACTGGTCTTCACAACTTGGCCACATCTTCCTGTGCCTGCCCTGATCCCAGTCACACACAACACTTCATGTCTTTCTGCATTCTTTGCCATAAGGGTAGAAGGAAAGTGGATTGATCTTGACAGTAGACTGTTGCTGCTGCCTCATACCTAGAGTTTCCATCTTAGAGTGAGGGCTGGTCTTGAATCCTGCGTAGTTTTGTTTGTTTGCTTTTTTCCCCCCTGAAGTATAATTGACATAGTATTACATTCATTCCAGGCATACAATTTAATGATTTGCTATTGCTGTATATTACAAATTGGTCACCACAATAAGTCCAATTAACATCTGTTACCATATATAGTTACAAAATTTTTCCTAATGATAAAAATTTCCAAAATTTACTCTCCTAGTTACTTTCAAATATGCAATGCAGTATTATTAATTATAGTCACTATGCTGTCCATTATATCCTTGTGACTTTATACCAAAGTTTGATTCTTATCTTACTGATTCTTGAAAGTTAATTATAAGCTAAAATCATCAGACAAGATTAAAATTATATAAATTATTTGTTAGGAGAGTGAGGCAGGTGAGAAGGCTTAGTAAAAAAAGCTAATAATTTTGTCATTGCTCCTTTCAGAGACAATAAAATGATAGGCAAATGGCCAATGTGGTTTATTTCTTAAATACCTATATGATGCAAAGGGATGTAAACAGAAAGAATGAAAAAGTGATAACACTGACTCCTTTCAAAAGAGGAATATACTCATTCCTTATAGATGCATTTATCATGATCTTAATATAATATCTTGTATTTACTTTAAAAATAACAGCGCATGAAGAGGAAGGAGGGACATTCAAACAGCAATTATCTAATGGGAACAATTCAAACTGATAGGTCTGAAATTGATATGGGTAGAGTGGCAAGTAAGTAGTTTCAATGCAAAATTCATGTTGAAAATCTCAAACTGTAGAAAAACAAAACAAAACAAAACACTAGTGTCGTCTCTGATGGTTGAAGCAATCAATAAGGATATTTGTTTCCCTAAATCCCTTTCTGCTTTTTAGCTGGAAAATATATACATCGGTCCATTCTATTCCTTTCAATATAAGGACATTACCTTTTATAGTTGGATTTTATGCAGATTTATAGAGGGTTTTTTTCTTACAATAATGAATGAAGCTAGCTAGGTATTCACAAAACAAAGAATATTAAAGAAGCTGTTATTTCTGCTTTTTACTTCCCACATAAAAGTTATCTTACTTAAAAAGAGAAAGTCTCGTCTTTGGTTTTTCTCTTCACTGCCCTTCATGTCCAGATACAGTGAGTCAGCCTTTCCTTTGAGTGTGCAGAGGCCTGTAAAAAGTGCATGATGGCACACAAATTATTTTGTTAGGGTGCCATCTGCTGGTGTCAAACAACCAAAAACGTATTCTTCTTAAAGATTAAATGTATGCTTCTATTAAAACTATAAGAACTTATTTGACTCAAATTATAGAATTTGACTAAAGTTATAAAATTATAGTATAGACTATTTTCAAATGGTTGTCTTGTACATAATTCTTAAACACTCCAGTATGGTAACATAATATGTGACTTTATTCTAAAATTAGGAAAATGGGTACACAAACATTACCTTGACTTAACTGGTTTCTGATCTGTTTGGATTCAAGTTTCATTTTATAGTTTCCATAGCTCCCATAACTTTTTCAAAAGTTCTGTTATATTCCCTCCCCCCAGATAAGCAATTTAATTGCTGTGTTTGTGATTGCATCAACTTCCACATGTAAAATCTATATTTACCTGCCATTCACTAAACTTGTTCTCCACGCCATGATATAAAGTACACGTACAATTTGTTGTCTCACTATAAAATAAGTTTATCTGCATAGTTCTTATTTTTTATGTTCAAAATTAATGTTGTTCCCAGGTCTTTCCCCAACCTACCTTCTTTAAGAAGAGAGGAAAAGCAATTATTTCCACCCCCCTACTACTACTTTTAAAAATCTCTACTGACTACTGTGTGTCCTTGTGCAAGCTACTTAACTTCTCTGTGCCTCTTCTTCTTTATCTGTAAATTTCAGACAATAGTAACTACTTCATAAGATTATCTATTGAGTTATTTCAAGCATTAAAGTTCTTAGAACAGTTCCTATAACACAATAAACACACAGTAACAATTAGCTGCTTTGCGTAATTGTTAAACATATTAAAGAATATGGGTTAATCCCATATGGGATTCTGTAGTTGATACTACAGAATCATTGCTTTACAGCAACTTTTGGGGTGCTTAACTCCTTCCCAAATGAGAGATACAAAATGCTCAAGTATATTTATGTTTTGGAGAATAGGAAAAGAATAATTATGTTTCTTACAATTTTTTTCTTCTATGAACATTTAACTGGCTTGAAATATCAAGTCTCTTAAATATTATATAAAACCTTTCATAGTCTGACCAGTTACTAACTTCTCCATTCTAATTTCTCAGTATTACTTTTCAGATTCTATGTTCCAGCCATAGCGAACTTCCTTCAGTTGCCTGAGTGAGCCATGCTTCACTCTCCACCGCTCTGTGCCTGCTCCGGTCCCCTGAGCCCACAACACCTTTCTCCTCCCACCTGTCCCATCACCTGGCTAACAATTTATCTCTCCACGATGGGGAAGTAGGGTCTACCATACTTATCATTCTACTCCCAGCTTCAGAAGCAGTGCAGACACCCCGTACGGGTAGATAAATATTTATTCCATAAGGGGTAGTACACGTGGGCATGTTTATCTGGGGGGAGCTGAAAGAGGAAAGCATGAGCTATCGCCCGCCTACAAGTTCTACCAGTTTAATTCTGTCTTAAGTAGTGAACATTTTTCTTTACTTATTTTCATTAAGGCACTGCTGGTGTCACTCTCGCTCATTATTATCTTTTCCAGTCGTCTATTTGTAGCGAAGATTGTTTAAAAAAGATAGATGTGACTGCAGGGGTTAAATGCATGTAGGCATTTATTTTTAGTTTCTACATTGGCAAATCATAAATATTATTTTTATCCTCTTAAAAATTACAATTTTCACAAAATGTATATGAGTAACAGTTTATTCAGCAAATACTTACGGAGTGCCTACCATTTGCCAGGTACTCTTCTAGACACTGAGCAAGCAGACAGAAATTCCTAATCTCGTTGAGCTGAATTAGTTCTCTGTTTTTGCTTAAGCTTTTCTGTATCAGTCATGAGAAGAAGGAACACCAAAAATTAAATGCAGGACCTGTGCTCAAACACGCGCGAGGTCACAGTCCCGGCCTGGCCTCCCCAGGGAAACGGGGAAAGCAAAGGAACAGGTACCCACGTGCCAGTCAGGAGATTGTATGGGGCAGGCTGCATGATGGAAGCCGCGGCCTCACTTAAAGGGACTCAGCCAGTGTGTGGTGTCAGCTTTAGAAGTGAACATAGGGTACCAGTTCAGAGTTCTCCCATCTCGTCCTTCATCCTCCTGCCCTTGCTTTCCACTGGCTCGCCCCCTTCTTCATTCTCTTGCCCTTGCCTTCCTCTGATGCGAATCCACCGAAGCTAGAAAGCAGGAGGCGCAGGTGAACGCGGTTCACACAGCTCAGCCTCCTGGATCCCAGAGCAGCAGCCAGGGGCAGCCGAGTGGGTCTGCCCAGCGCTATGATAAAAAATCATTAAATTATTATTTTTTATCTCTCTTCTAAATGCAAAATGTTCTTTCAAGTATTTGAAAGTTTGTTAGCTGCATAGTCGGTGCCACCTACCAAAAAAATGGGGTCTCACAGCTTTTATAAACTCGTGGCTTTTTAAAAAAGTACCAATAGTCTGTATATTTGTAAACCTTTTTAATCAAAAGGAAAGATTTAAATGATCTAATATAAATGAATAATCTTCTTCTAGACTGCGTCTCTGAAGCTTATGTCAAAACTTCGGAAAGGGGAAGTAAGAGAGGGTTTGGGATCTGCGGCTTCTCGGGGGAGAGCCAGTGGCCCCAGCACTAACGCGCCCCCTTCCCGGGCTTCTCCCGAGGCGCTGGCGAACAGCGTGGGTTGCCCCGGAGCTCACGGCGGGAACAGCAGGCCACGGGGACGTCGCACACAAACAGAAAAAGGGTTATTGAGGGCCTGTGGTATGTTGGAGGAGCCCAAGATTTCTTTTAACGGTGGAGGTTCGAGCTGAGTGTGTGAAATTCAAAAGCACTAAAGGCAAGAACATTGCATTAACCTTTATATTGTACCACCCATTTTTGTGTCATTTGGTATATCGTTTTCCTTGAAAATCTTAACTAGAATTCTACTTGGCAACACTACTATACATAAGATTTATGCGTCCCTAGGAAGTGCTATTTTCACTCAAGTATAACTCAGACCGATATACTTGCTAGGAGGTAAATGTGTCTTCAGCACGACATACTCAATTACTTCTTCCTGAAACAGCTCCCCCCCTTTGAAATTTCTTTTCCCAATTTAATATTAATTAATTAAGTTAAGTGCTTGGTATTTAACACCAGCCATGTGTTGTGAGGAAATCAACTTGTATGACTTTCTTCTAGGAATTAAAAAACAAATACTATCGAGCACAATAAGAATTCCTTATACATTGGTCTTATAAAATTTTCACAGCATTATATTATACATTTTGAATTTGGATTCTCTCAATACTAAGATCAGGACTCACTTTTAAAAATACAAAAATCAAGGACTTAAGTTTCCCAAACAAATCAGTACATAAATTTAGGTCCCTAAGCATGGACCCACCCCCTGACAAATAAACACTACTCATATGAACCTTAGAAGCCCTAGGTTCTAGTCCTGGTGAGTCCCTGAGTGACTTTCTCTGAACCAGAGCTTCATCTTCTCACAGTGAAGGGCTAGGCCAGATGCTTTTGCTCATTTTCTAGAGTCAGCCTTCTACAGTCTGCTACAGTCCATTATCTCTAGTGTATTGGTATATTATACCTTTGCTTTTTAATCTTCTAGATTAAAATGTAATAGAGGATTGAGTCTCCACTATCTAGCACAGTGCCTGCAAAGTGCATAGTAGGAAGTCAATGAATATGTACAGGACTGAATATTTTTCCAAGCTATTGCAGCATATCCAGGTCTCTAGAACCATTTCAAAACACTTTGTAACTCTAGCTTTTGTACACTACAGTGTTATGTTTTCAGCTGTTAACAATGTACAAAGATGTGGGTCGATGGAGTGTTCTGAATGTTTTAGAAAACTTGGCCAGGGTTAGAATTCTCCATTTGATTAGAATTCTGGAAAGAGGATTCAAATGATTGCATTTCCTATTTTAGCTAAAATTTTACCAAGGAATCAGACACTTGATTTATCTTTAACACCCTTTTTAAAGGTGACCCTGTGTAAGTGCCATGGACTGGATATCTGTGTCCCCCAAATTCATATATTGAAGCCCTAATCACCACTGTGTGGTATTTGGAGGTGGGGACTTGAAATAATTAAGTTTGGGCGAAGTTACAGGAGTCACACTTTTATGATGGGACTGGTGACCTCATAAGGAGAAGAGACAAGAGCTCTCTGTCTCCATTACATCAGGACACAGCAGGAAAGCAAGTCTACAAACCAGGAAAAGGACTATAACCAGGAACCAAACTTACTGGCACCTTGACCTTGGACTATTCAGTCTCCAGGACTATAAGAAAAACATCTCTGGTGCTTAAACCATCCAGTTCATGGTATTTTTGTTACAGTATCATGAACTCACTAAGATGGCAAGTAAGTCTGGCCTGTTCACAAACAAAACAGAATTTGATGGTAAAGAATTCAGGGTCAGTAATAAATTCTTTTATAAATGTGTTAAAAGAGTAAGAAATCTAATGACATAATGATAAGGAGGAGCCACATGGAATACTAAGACCAATTGCAGAAATAACCAGTTCTAGGCAGCCCCACAACTCTTTATTTTATTGCAGAGATGTATCTAGTCCAAAGCAGGACTCTCCAGGGTTTGCCAGACTGTTAACCTCAACTGGGGGACCAAACTTCTCCAGGTTCGGAATTACCATATGTCTTTTTATTGCTCTTCTATAAATCTCCTGAGAACATGGCTCACGATAAATGCTGCTTTTAAAAGTACACTGTTTAATATTATATTGGTTGTATCACATTACACCAGGCAGAATACAACTCCTGTTTTAACTTCATACTTACTACAGAGAATAAATTACCTTTGTTACACACAGTAAGTTTTCTTGAAACACTAAGAAAATAAATGCACGTATCAAGATGTGTCTGTGAGGGGGGTATATGAGTGTTTGAAAGATGAGAAACCCAGTAAAATCAGCTCAAGAAAAAAATATTCTTATTTAAATAGTATAATGAGCTCATCAAAATAGAGTAGAACTAAATTATATGTGACCTGGTACAGAAACAAGAACTCCTTCATGAATTAGAGCAGATATTTGCCCATTTATTTTGACTTTTCGTGTCTCTCTCTCTCTCCAACTCTCCTTCCTTCTCTTCTCTCTCCTCTCTCTCTCTCTCTCTCTCTCTCTCTCTCTCTCTCTCTCTCTCTCTCTCTCTCATCTTTCCTTGTTAATTCCAGCTGCTTAAGTTATATGGTAGGCTTCCTACAGATATATACTATATATTTAATGTTTCCCGGGGTTTTGAAATGTTTTATCACTGTTAATCTAAATGAAAAATCTACTTTAGCATTAAAAAACAGAAAAGATGATTTTTAAAAATCAGCCTTACTTTTCCTCAATTCATTTAGATATTAATTCATAAGCAGTTTTGTGGTTTCCAAATAGCCACATATTTCCATATCATTGTAAAAGGTCACACTATTTTCTGTAATTTTCTACAATGTTTATTTTGTATTATATATTTTAAGTCTATTTTATTATGTTGTTACAGTTGTCCCAATTTCTCCCCCTTCGCCCCCCTCCACCCAGTACTCTTCTTCCCTCCAGCAGTACCCCCCGACCTTTGCTCATGTCCATAGGTCGTGCATTTAGTTCTTTGGCTTCTCCCTTTCTTATACTATTCTTAACTTCCCCCTGTCTATTTGTACCTACCAATTATGCTTCTTAATCCCTGCACTTTTCCCCCCATTCTTTCCCTTCCCCCTCCCAGCTGATAATCCTCCAAATGATTTCCATATCTATGACTCTGTTTCTGTTCTGGTTGTTTGCTTAGTTTGTTTTTGTTTTTTTTTAGATTCAGTTGTTGATAGTTGTGAGTTTATTGTCATTTTAATGTTCATAGTTGATCTTCTTTTTCTTAAACAAGTCCCTTTAACATTTCATATAATAAGGAATTGGTGATGGTGAATTCCTTTAGCTTTACCTTGTCTGGAAAGCACTTTATCTGCCCTTTTATTCTAAATGATAGCTCTGCTGGATAGAGTAATCTTGGTTGTAGGTCCTTGCTTTTCATCACTTTGAATACTCCTTGCCAGTCCCTACTTGCCTGCAAAGTTTCTTTTGAAAAATCAGCTTATAGTCTAATGGGAACTCCTTTGTAGGTAACTTTCTGCTTTTCTCCTGCTGCTTTTAAGATTCTTTCTTTATCTTTAAGCTTTAGCATTTTAATTATGATATGTCTTGGAGTGGTCCTCTTTAGGTCCAACTTGTTTGGGGCTCTGTGCTCCCTGGACTTCTATGCCTATTTTCTTCACCAAATTAGGAAAGTTTTCTTTCATTATTTTTTCAGGTAAGTTTTCAATTTCTTGCTCTTCCTCTTCTTCTGGCATCGCTATGATTCAGATGTTGGTACATTTAAAATTTTCCCACAGGTTCCTAATCCTCTCCTTGTTTTTTTTGCAGCCTTGTTTCTTCTTTCTGTTCTGGTTGAATGTTTATTTTTTTTCCTTTTGTTCCAAATCGTTGAATGATTCCCAGCTTCCTTCTCTCATTGTTGGTTCTAAATATTTTTCTTTATTTCACTTTGTGTAACATTCATTTCTTCCTTTATTTTTTTGCTCTAGTCTATGAATTCTCTGAGCATCCTGATCACCAGTGTTTTGAACTCTGCATCTGATAGGTTCGCTATATATGTTTTGTTATTTCTTTTTCTGAGGTTCTGTCCGGTTCTTTCATTTGGGCCGTATTTCTTTGTCTCCTCAATTTGGCAGCCTCCCTGTGTTTGTTTCTGTGTATTAGGTAGAGCTGCTTTTATTCTCTGTTTCAGTAGCATGGCCTATGTAGCAAAGGCACCTTAAAATTTTGTGAGGTGGAGCCTTAGGTAATTGCCAGAATGAGGTCACTCACTTCATTGCTTAGTGGCTCTGTTTGTGATTGGGGGTGGGCTCAGAGAGGGGACAATGACACTGCCAGTCTTCAGGTAATCTTCACAGCACTCGCCCCATTTCCAGTCACTTCACCCACTTCCTGTATGCGTTTTGTTGTTGCCCTGGGGTTTGCATACATTCTAAGACCAAGTGGGCCCTTTAAGCAGTTTCTTCTGCCGCCCCAACCCCCACTGGTTATTACAGCCAGAGGTAATGGGGTTTATCTTCCCAGTGCTGGAACCCTGAGCTGTGCAGTCTGGCCAGGGGTTGGGATCACTCTCTTCCAGGATATCTCTCCAAATTTTTATCCATCACACATGAATGTGAGACTGTCTGTTGTACCACCTCTGCTTTTGTGAGCCACATTGCCCCTCTTACCCATCCGGATGAATGCAGCTTTGTTAAATCATTGGTTGTGAGACTTCCATATAACTCTATTTTCTGATGGTTCTGGTTGTTATTTGTTCTTGAGATCTGGTGATAATTCTTTTTATGGTTGCATGAGAAGGCAAAGTGTGTGTGCCTATGCCTCCATCTTGACCAAAAGTCTCTATTTCATATTATTTATAATAGCTACTTGATTTGAAGTGAGACCAGAGAAAGAAAAATAAATTTGTGTGTGCTGCAATTTGTTTAGAACAGAAACATAGAATTTATTGAATGTTATAATTTGACTCACTGCATATACAAACATCATTAGGAAACAATGAAAATCATAAATAGTATTTTGTTGTGTAAAGTTAAGATAACAATATGGGTAGCCAGGGAAATATATCACAAGTCTAATGGCTCCTTTTATCTGCACTTAACTCTTCTGGCAAGTGCTATAAGCAAGAGTTTTCACCCTCTGAATCAAGACACATTTCATAGTTTTGGGTGAAAGTTGTTTCACAAGTAACCTGGATTACTTGCTGGGTGAAAAATGTGAAGAAATTAAGAAGCACAAATTGGAAGTAACAAATAGTCATGAATATAACATACGGCATAGGGAATATGGTCAACAATATTATAATAGCTATGTATGGTGTCAGATGAGTACTAGGTTTATCAGGATGACCACTTAGTAAGTTATATAATGTCTAATCACTAGGTTGTACACTCGACACTGATATAATATTGTATTTCAGCTGTAATGGAAAAGTAAAAAATTATTTAAAGTAAAATAAAAACCAAAACCTCTTACTAATAATTACAGAAACATGTAATTGATGTTAGAGCAGATTTAAGTTTATCCCTAAAATGTCACTCTTCTTCCCAATTTGCATTCTTTCCTTTTCTTTCTTTTTTTACTTTAATTTTGTTGTTGACACAACTGCAGATGTTCCCCTTTTCTCCCCTTTGCCCTCCTCCACTCAGCCCCCTTCTCTCTGGCCATCACAACATCATGGTTCATGTCCATGGATCATATATATATATATTCTTTGGCTAATCCCTTCACCTTCTTTCATTTAAGTCCCCTTCTCTCCTCTCTCTTCTGACAGCTGTCAGTCTGTTTCATATATCCATGCCTCTGTTTCTATTTTGTTCACCAGTTTATTTTCTTCATTTGTCTTTTTCTGACTGGCTTACTTCACTTAGCATAATAATTTCCAGGTCTATTTATGCTGTTAGAAAAGGTAAGACTTACTTCTTTTTTATGGCTGTATAATATTCAATTGTATAAATATACCACAGCTTTTTTATCCACTCATTTAGTGATGGGCAATTGACTGTTCCAGATGTTGGCTATTGTGAATGGCACTGTTATAAACATAGGGGTGCATATATTCTTTCAAATTGGTGTTTTGGGATTTTAGGGTATATTCCCAGAAGTGGGATTGCTGGGTCAAAAGGCAGTCCATTTTTTATATTTTGAGGAAACTCCATACTGTTTTCTACAGTGACCGCACCAGTCTGCATTTCCACAAACAATGCAAAAGGGTTCCCTTTTCTCCACATCCTTGCCAACACTTGTTGATTTATTGATGATAGCCATTCCAACAACTATGAGGTGATACCTGATTATAGTTTTAATTTGTATCTCTCTGATGATTAGTGACATTGAGCATTTTTTCATATGCCTATTGGCCATCTGTACACCCTCTTTGAGAAGTTCTTATTTAGACCTTTGTCCATTTTTCAACTGGATAGTTTTTCCTTCTGGTGTTGAGTTGTATGTATTCTTTAAAGATTTTGGAAATTAACCCCTTATCAGATGTATTGCTAACAAATATGTTCTCCCATACAGTGGGTTCTGTTTTCTTTCTTTTTTTTCTGTGCAGAAGCTTTTTGTTTGATGTGGTTTGATGTGGTTCCATTTTTCCCCCCATTGTTTCCGTTACACTAAGAGATATAAGGGCAAAAAGATTGCTACAACAGATGTTTGAAATTTTACTGCCTCTGTTTCCTTCTAGGATTTTTATGGTTTCATGACTGCTGCATGCTTTTCTTGAGTGCAGGAGAAATAAGTCAAGTCTCCAAAGAAGAGGGAAAGAGCTTTTATTGAGAACCAGGGTACCCACTTAAAATTGCATAAAAATGCATGCATAAAAAATTTTGAAAAGCTTCTGAAATTTTTAAAAGAAAATGGGATTGGACTTAATAAGTCATTTTTCTTTATGTGCATCTATAGATTCTAATTTTTCAAGAATAAAAATACATTGCTTGTAGTAGAGGTTATCAATTTTTGCAATATATGCATGTGCTCACCTACCTTTCTCAGCTACTGTGCCTGATCTCCCAGAAGATCTTGTGACCATCTCTCTACAAGCAGACACTTGGAGAAGTGATGCAAAACTTTCTGTCCTGGACAGCAGAGACTGGGTGTGCTTTCTATTGTGTGTGCTCCCATTTGTGCTGCCAGAAACCAAGGGTCTCTGGGTCTCTGCCCAAAAGAAAGACTCACCAGATTTGCATCAGACTGTAATAAGAGCAAGAAATAAACTTTTCTTGTGTTAAGCCACCAGGATTCTGGAGTTTGTTTGTTACCACAGGATAGTCTGGCTATCGTAACTAATGCATTTGTGTAAGTTTTAGTATTTTTCTATTTAATGTTCATGAGTTCACTTGAGGCAAGTATAATCACTTTTATATTCCATATGAAGAAGTCAAGACATGGCGACACTTAACTTGCCTAAATAGGAAATAGTGGAGCTGGAATTTAAATCCAGCTTTCATTTGAATTTTTTTTTTTTTACTTAAACTAGTTATCATATCACATATAATGTGACTTGCATGTGAATAGAGCTGCCATTTTTGCATCAAATCTCTGTGCTATGTGAACAAAAGAGATTCCTTTTATCCTTATGGTTTTCAATGTATCCCTGCAACAGCCATCTTCACTGCCTAAGAAATGCCTCTTATTCTATGAGGAGGAACCAACTTCCCCAATTCAGAGCTAAAAGTATTGTACTGTTATTTGTTTCCAATATAAAAAGCAGAGAACAATCTATCCTTTAAGAAATCTCCCTCATTCCAGCAAAACCTGGTGGGTAATTGGAAACAAATATGTGGCAGAAGGCTTTGTGTCTGGCTACTTGATGGTTCTGAAGGGACTCCAGGGTCCTTCACTGGACACATGAGCCAAAATAATTCTCAAAAGTTCATCAAGAAGAATAGGCATTATGGACCTAACATCAAGAGCATCTGTAATTTGGGTTGGTCTTCTAGTAATAGAGATGGAATGATAATCATTTCTCCCCACGTTTTCTCTTATAGTCAAGGCTGTGTGTTTTCAAGAATTTCGTACATGGCTCCTCACTACTGGTGTAACTTTGGGAAAGTCCCTTAAGTTGAATAACATGAGTAATATGCAGTCTATCAATCCTATCACCAAAGTTCCAATGAGTCAAAAGTGTATAGATTTTTCTAAAGGAAAAAATATTTAATAATTTAGCCCAGCTGTTACTCAGCTCACTAAATTTTAATAGAATCTCCTGTATTTTGAGACATAAAGTGAAGCTTAAGAATAACTATGCCTTAGAAACTGTTGTTCAAAATTCAGCTTATCATCCCAATAGAGGAAACTAGTGACTTGGACTTGCAGAAAGCTCTGTTTTTGCCTAAGAAACAGCATTAAAACCAAGATGATGTTCTCTGAGTAGCTTCCAATACAAATATTTGAATATTTTGTAGATTTTAAAACATAAGAAGATAATTTCTCATGTGAAAAGGAATCAGAGGATTAAACAAAATATAAAATATATACAGTAATTATTATCTTTCAAGTAACCTGAACCTCCTAAAAATGCATCTGTACTGCATAATTATGTGACAATGCCTTTTCAATTGCTGAAGACATTTAGAATTTTATCTCTATAGCACATTTGTTTCTTATAGATTGACCTAGGAAATAAAGAAACTAGAGCATGGCTTAATAGTTTGTGGATACTTTGGTTTGAATTTTAGAGTTGTATATATTTATACTTATATTCCATATACCTGATGTCCGGAGGTTTATTTTCTGCTTAAAGATTTAGTGAAATGCAAAAAGTGATTATGCCTATAGTCACACTGTCAAGAGTAATAGCCCTTGCCTTATTTTCATTAACATTTATTCTGTGTCAGAATAATCACTGTGGTGACATGTGGAAGAAAACATTTAAGAAAGGTCCTGAAAAGTTGATAAAGCAGTCCTATCAGCCCATAATAAATAGATGTTCATCTTGGCCACGGTCATCTGTTAGTCAAGGTAATTCAAGTTAATTTTAACATATTTTGCTGGTATTGTTATTAATTAAATATATAAGAACATTGAGTCATTAAACAAGAAAATCTTTAAGCCACAGAACAGACAGTCATGCAAATAACTACAATGACCACAAGGTGGCAAAGTATACAAATCTACTTCATTTAGCTGGGATGTTCCTGCAGAGAAAATGTCTTTCAGCATGGGAGATGGATGGGGTAGGGTGAGGGCTTCTTTTATCATCGTCTGCTGGCTACAGAATAGCAAAATTATATTAATTTCTCAAAATTTGGTAATAAGTCCAAGTTCCTAGTTCTTGAGATGAGTATATGTATCATGTTACTATTGTAATTTATTATACATTTTTCCTTTTTAGAGCAAAATTGAATTTCTTAAATCCTAAGTGGGTATTTTAAAGGCAAAATTATTGGGTCCCTCTCTTACAGCATGTTAAATCCATTTGATATGTATACATGAGTCAGTTGGCAAGTGGGCGGTATTGCTACACAAATTCAGAACCATGATGTGATTATATGATTAGTGCTAGTTATCACAAAATTAGTTATTTATTTTTCAAAATGTTTGGTTTAGAGGAGCTAGATTATAAGACTTCTTCTTAATACTGTTGTTCCCAAAACTCTAGCTTTTCTTTTCGTTTATACACTTTGAGTGACCAACCCATTTTCAGTGACCTAATATGTGATGATAATAACTCTCAAATCTACATCTGAAGCCCTGGCTTCCTGAGTCCTAGACCAGAAAGTCTGAAACAGCCATCTGGATATGCCATACATAATTTGTATTTAATGTATTTAAAACTGATCTCATTATCTTCCTCCTAAAATACCTACTCCTTTCATCTGATTTCTCTTCAGGTCATCCAATGGACTGTGACAGCCACATCAGAAACCTGGGACAGCTTAGGATCATTTCTTTAGCTCCCTGTACACTTTGTGGTCTGGTCCTGGCCACTTCTTTGGCCTCAGGCTCCCCACTCTCCCATGCCCTTCCCCCAGCCTCCCATGTCCCATCACTCTTCTGTGCCTTTGCTCATGCTATTTTTTGTTATCTAGCTAGTATTCTTAGGGTTGTAAATTGACAGAAGCTATCTGGAAGTTTTTGGAATAATGCACTAAGTGCCTTAGGCCATTTGTATTCTTGTGCTTGTCAATTCCACTTTTAAAAAGAAAATCATCAGAATGGTCTGATGTCTGTATAAATATTATTTATAGTAGCAAAAAACTAAGAAAACTTAGATGATAGACAAACAGTAAATTAAATTACAGTAAAACTCTAAGAATGCTGTAAAGCTATGTCAATAACACTTTAAAATAATGCTATGGTTTCAAAAGAAATTTTTTTTATTTACAACATTAAGTTAAAATATAGTTTTAAGGGGACGGTAAAGAGGACTCTGGACCCAGACCACCTGGTTTTATGTCACTTCCTCACTGTAAGTTATTTATTCTCTCTTCTCCTCAGTTCCCTTAGCCATAAAATGAAAATGATAATAATAAAGTTATGAGGATTACATGAGTTAATGCATGCAAAGTGCTGATGGTGGTTGACTAAAAGAAATAACTTAAAAAGTCTGCTATTGTTATTGTTTAGGACTAGCATTCTGATGACTTTCTAGGGACTATTGAACCATTGATGTTCTATGTTGATACTTGTTTTGATCCATATCCCTTGATTAATTCCTCATGCTGATGTGGTCTCGGGAAAATGATGAGGCAAATTATTAACCCAAGTTAAAATCATTTGCCTTGTGTCTAAATAGGATACTTCCAAGAGAAATTGTTTTAATCCAATAGAAGTAATTTATTACATTTCAGAAAATTAACTGGTAAAATACAATAATCTCCACAGAGAAAGGTCTTGAAAAGATTAGCCTCAAACCTAACATTCTAGACAAAGCAAGGTTTAATATTCCAGCCTTTGTTCTTGAAATAGAAACTGTGATACACTTTTTCCAAATGAATATTAATGAACATAATTAAAGGCATATTATGATAGTCCACTGATTTACTCTAAGGGTGGCTGAGAATTCTTTAGATCAAAATCTAACTTAGACAAGTACCTACTTGTCTAAGAGAGGCTTCATGCTCCTAGCGTTAACCATCTTCTGCTATAAAAAGTAATTCATTTTAGTTTGCTTAGCCAACTGATTAGAAATTACTGATATTCTAATATACATGTGATATTCTAATATACTTGACCTAACATATTGTAGGTCAAGTTTTAAGATTTCAATATCCTCTTACACCACTTAAGCTCATCAGACTGGGACTTCTTCCAGAATGTGGAAAAGTATGACTGTTACCTATCTTCAGTGACGTAACCCAATAGCATTGTCCCTAAACAAAGAGTAACAGTCACATTCATTAGATAGTCACTGTATACCTGACAGTTGACTTCTGTAACTTCATTTTATGCTCATAACAGTTCTAGGAAGAGAAACTGGTATCAACACCAATCTTCAGGGAATATTTTAAAAGTACAAATGCCTCATGGAAGTGATAATTTGTGGGAATTAAAGGCTATGTTCCACATTTGAGTAAATGCACAGTGAAGAAACATGAGGAGATCAAGAATATTTTTCGCAAGCAGGAAGAGATATCACACTGGGAGAAATCTCAGACTACCCCCAAAAACTTTCAGGAAATCCTGGATGAAACACTGTTTCCTACCTTACAGAGAACACTTATTTAATTTTACAGGAATGTGTGGATCAAGTAAACTAAAAGACTTAAATAAATTCAGGTTGCAACCCAACATTGATGCACTAGTTTATAGAATATAGTGCACATAACTAATGACTCATTTTTATTTTCTGTATTTTTACTATTTCTTATTAATATTTTGATTAGAGGAAACTGAGACATTTATACATTCCAATTTTCAATTCTGTAAATATTTCTTTTTACAGTACTGAGATTTGGATCAATTAGAATTTTTTTAGGAGTCTGAACAAATGTAGAGTTTGTTTTTTATTAAATGTGGTTGTAAAACTTTATCAAAAGGAACATGGTCACTACACTGTTCTTTTCTCTAAGAACACATAAAGTATTTGTTGCAATATATTGTATTATCTTACTTTAAGATCTAATTCTAGATACCTAAGGGAACTTCTGGAGAAGTTGGCTGATTGTCATCTTTAACAAGACATCAATGTTTGTGTAGCATGCGGGTGAAAAAATATTAGTAGAGTGTTAATTGCGCTGATTAGATGAGAAAAGTCAAAGCTGTTTGTCACCACCTGCCTGAGGTGAGCCATAAGGAAAATAGAAAACATGGGGTAGAATGCACTTACCTCCACTTCCTTCTGTTGTCTTCATCTTGCAGGGGTTGAGACTGAAGTGCTACGGTGCTCCACAAGGACCTGCAACCCCTGAGAGACCCAGGCCTGGACCTTGCCTGGCTTCAGTGGTCTTCCCTGCTGCAGCTGCTGGGCTTTTCATTAAGGGGCTATAGGAACTTATCCTCTAAACCTAAAATATGAAAGGAAGCAATGATACTTATCAACACCAGTTTTCAGGCATATTCAAAGTCAGCTCTCGGGACCTTTCTTCGGGTCTTTGTCTCTTACAAACACAACCTTACTTAAAATTCCAGGCATGCTTTTTTAGAAACTTTAAGAATCACTGGGAAAACTTCTGGCCAAGATGGAGGCGTAGACAGACATGTTGCATCTCCCTCCACAACTAAGAAAGAATACAACTACCTCAAAACTAGAAACAACCAGAAGTTCCAGAAAATCAAACTGTATGGAAGTCCAACAAACAAAGATATAAAGAAGAAATACTCATCCAGACAGGTAGGAGGGGCGGGGCTGGGGAAGAGAGGACACGTGTGGTGGTGGCAGCAGCGGCAGCAGCAGCAGGCCAGCAGAAAGCACCGTTACATGTTTTAAAGTCAGGAGGGACACCTGGGGAGCGTTCCCAGCTCCTCACCAGAGCAGTTCACGGTTCCAGCACCGGGGAAAATCAAGCCTCATTGCTTTTGATTGTGCAAACCAGTGGGGGTTGGGACGGAGGCAGAAACTGCCAGTCTCTCAGCAGATTCTGCTTGTTTAAAGGGCCCCTGCAGACCTAGAATGTCTGCAGATGCACCCACTCTGGGAACGACGGCCAGGGCAGCAGCTAGAGGGGTGCCAGTCTGGTGCGGAAGTGGGAGAAGTGCCTGGAAAAGGGGCAAGTGCTGGGCAGGCAGGATTGTTTCTTCTCAGACCCCTTCCCCACATACAGCGCCACAACGTGGTGAAACAGGTCACCCATTACTGAGGAACACCTAAGGCTCCACTCCTCACAATGTAACAGGAGCAACAGCTCTCCCTGGGACAAGGAAACAAACAACCTCAGGAGACTTCTGGCCAAGATGGAGGCCTAGACTGACATGCTCCATTTCCCTCCTCAACTAAGAAGGACTACAACCACTGCAAAACCAGAAATAACCAGAAGTTCCAGAAAATAAATGGAAGTCCAGCATATGAAGTTATAAAGAAGTGGTGCTTGTCCGGACAGGTAGGAGGGGCCAAGCTGGGGAGGAGAGTTCAAGCTGTGCTGGTGGCAGCAGCAACGATGGAGACAGGACAGCGGTAAGCAGACACCCATATTTAGGGAGAGGTGAGAAGCACCTGGGGAGCACTCCCGGCTGCAGACCAGAACCGTCAGCTTGTGATTCCAAAGCTGGGAAGGCAGACCCCCATTGTCTTGGACTGTGAGGCCTCAAGGGGGTGGGGATTGAAGAGGAGGCTCCCGGTTGCTCAGCGAAGAGTGAATGGCAGGAATCCATCTTGGGCCCCCACCCCCACAGAAAACGCCACAGCATGGTGAAACGGGTTGCACAGTTTTGACGAGTGCACGGTGCTCTGCCGCCTTTAGTGTAGGAGGTATGATGGCCCTGCCCAGGAAGCAAAGGTAAACACAAAATGGTCAGGATGGCACAGATCATGATAGAGATCCCAGTGTTTCAGCTAACCAGCCAGCAAATATCTAATCTAACAAAGCAGCAGATAGGAAATCTTTCGGAGGCTCAGCTCAGAACTTTGGTTATAAAAATTCTTATAGACCTAACAGCAGAACTTAAACAAGACAGGGAAGGAATGAAGGCTAGTCCTGCTGAAATGAACAAAAACACATATGAAACTAGTGGTGAGGGCAAGAAAACCAGGGATCAAATCAACAAATTGGAACATAGGGAAGGAACAAACAGTCAACCAGTGCAGAAAGAGGAAACGAGAAGTGAGGAAAATGAGGAGAGGCTCAGAAACTTATCGGACAGCTATAAGCGGGCCAACATTCAAATCATAGGGCTGCCAGAAGGTGAAGAAAAAGAACTAGAAATTGAAAAATTATGTGAAAAAATAATGAAGCAGAACTTCCCTAACTTGGGGAAGGAAATAAACTTACAGGTCCAGGAAGCACAGAGAGTTCCAAAAAAACTGGACCCAGAGAGAAACACACCAAGACACATTATTATCAAAATGTCAAAAATTAAGGATAAACAGAGAACCTTAAAAGCAGCAAGAGAGAAGAGAATTACCTACAAATGGGTCCCAATTAGACTACTAGCTGATTTCTTAAAAAAACCTCTGCAAGCAAGAAGGGACTGGCAAATATTCAAAGTAATGAAAAACAAAAATCTACAACCATGATTACTCTATCCAATGAAGCTGTCATTAAGAATAGAAGGGCAGAGAAAGTGCTTCCAGGACAAAGTAAAACTGAAGGACTTCATCAGCTCCAAACCACTGTTATATGAAATGTTAAAGGGACTTGTTTAGAAGGAGGATCAAAACTATGAACATTAAAATGAAAACTGTATCACAACAACCAACAACAGAAGCTAGGGAATTGAAATAAAGGCAGACTAAGTAGGCAACGAGAGTGGGAAAAGAATTATAGGTATGAGGAACATTTTGGGGGGAGGTCAATGGGGAGGGGGAAGGGAGAAAAGGGAGGGAGATGGTACAGGAATTAAGAAGCATAGTAGGAGGGAGTGGAGTAGACAGGAAGATGTTGAGAAGAACAATATGCACAACCAATGGGCATGGACTAAGGGGGGGGGGAACAACTGGAGAGGGGGTCATTGGGTGGAGGGGAACAAAGGGAAAAGAAATTGGGACAACTGTAATAGCATAAACAATAAAGCATATTTAAAAAAAAAGAAGGATCACTGAAGCCCTGACTGGTGTGGCTCATTGAATTAAGTGCCGGCCTGTGAACCAAACGGTCGCAAGTTCGATTCCCAGTCAGGGCACATGCCTGGGTTGCAGGTCAGGTCCCCAGTTGGGGTTGCATGAGAGGCAACCACACATTGATGTTTCTCTCCTTCTTTTTCTCCCTCCCTTCCCCTCTCTCTAAAAATAAATAATTAAATAAATCTTAAAAAGAAAAAAAAAGAATCACTGAAGAAAGAAAACCATGTCAGGGACTCTGTTTTAATTATTTGTGCCATTGTTTCTTTTAAAATTAAAAGGCAGTCATTGTGCTTTAGTTGTGGTGAAGAACCACTGATTTGTTTTTTGATTTAATTTCCAAGGCATTGCATAATTATACTTTGGAAAATATGGTAAAAATAAATTGCAATAAGAATAAAATCAAAACAAGGACAATAAAATACAGGTCCATCTTTTAATTATATTGAACAACATAAAATTACTCTATGAAATGTCCAGAAAAACTCCTAGACTTTCAATTTCATACTTACCTTGTGGTGTTCCGAGACCAGCCCTACTCTGTAGAGATCACATTTTATAGCACTTCACAAGTTCCATGGCTGGAGTATTAATTTTGTGGATAAGCAAAAGCTATTGATTGTTTTCATTAAAAAACTTTTTTTTTTTTTTTGCAGCGGGGGCTGATTTTACAGAAACCTCCTACCCTCCATATGCTCTTCCAGTTAACATTAGAATTTAAAAATCTGAGAGAAAACAAGAACTGTGTGAATAAATGCAGCTGATGCACACATATTTTAAAGGATCAATGGGACTTTTAAATTGTTTTGATTCCCAAAATATTTTCTCAGCTCTTCTGAGAAGTGGTAATATCATCTCTTTGCCAACTAATCTTTACTCCTTCCTAAACTTAGGGTAAAATGAGTTAAGTTTGTAGCTATAGCAATTATATTCAGTGCTCTCACATAAATGCATAATATCATACATACTGAAACAAAACCAAATCAGTAAAGAGATACAGAGAAGTAAGCACATATGTATGATTCATAGGTTGGTCTCTGAAGCCAGACTACCTGGATTCAAATCCTAACCATCCCCAACCCCCACAAGTTATTAGCTATTTGACCTTGGGTGAATTACTTAATATCTTTGTACCTCAGTCCCCAATCTGTAAAGTAAAAATATATAAAACACCTATTATACAACCCTCAGAGAGTTATATGGCAGGGTTAAATAAAATGTTTGAGTTTTTGGCACCTTCATTACTTAAATCTTATATACTGTTATTGTTTGGACGTTTGTTTTAAGGCTCTAAACTAAAGCATACTTTTCAGATTGGTTTGATGATGAGGACTCAAGAAATCTGAACTTTGGTTTCTGGTACTAGTTAAGAAGGGGTAAACATGTACCACCTGATCTCTTCCCTCAATGCAGCTAAAATTCCTGGACATGATGCAGAGAGCAGCCCTCTGAGACTCTAAAAAGTACATGGTAGCACACAAATGGGAAAGAAATCAGAACTTGAAATAACAGCACATCAGTGAACTTCTCACTTTTTTCTTCTCTAGCATCTGAACTCAAAGGCAGCCCAAGACCTGGGACTACACAATGAATGTGAACAAAAACATATCCAAGAGAAATTCTCTATTTCTTGGCTAATGGGCAAGAAAGGGGCCCACTAGAGGCAGAGAAAGTGGAGAAAATCCTCTGTGTTTTGTTCATTGTCTCTCACCCCAGCACCTAGGCAACCCCAAAGCAGTGGTGACAGCAATGGCAGTGACAGGCAGGCAGGCACCTGGAACTGACATGAGGGAACACCTCTCTCTGACCGGAGGAACTCTGATCTCAAGAATGTAGGGAATTGCCCATAGTTTCTTTTCCTCTATTTATGCCCCCTTGCTGCTTGGTCCTGGAGACGCACTCAGTCCCGTGTAGCACAGTAGGGAATCTAAAGCCGCAGCTGTCTAGCCAGTGGACCATGAAGGGGCTCTTGTGAGATAGAAGGCATCAGGGAGATCGCAGACAGGAGGAGACTCAGGACAGTATTTCCAGAAAGTTGTATGTAAACAGTCACAAGTTGGGCATGCTTGAATCTGACTACTTAGCATATCGAATGCTCAGAGAATAAAATTAAGATGCAGACCACTTCCCAGGTCCTGAGCGGTGCACACAAAAGGCAGGTCCAAACAGCACCGCGCAGTTTTCAAAACTTAACTGACTATAGAACTGTAGCCCACAGATGGCAAGTAGGAATTTATAATCTGAGTCTAACAGGATCAGTTACTACTAAAATCAAGAAACAACCCTGGCTGCTGTGGCACAGTGGACTGAGCGCCGGCCTGTGAACCAAAGGATCACTGGTTTGATTCCCAGTCAGGGCACATGCCTGGGTTGTGGGTCAGGGCCCCAGTTGGAGGCGCGCGAGAGGCAACTTACATTGATGTTTCTCTCCTCTTTCTCCCTCCCTTCCCCTCTCTCTAAAAATAAATACAATCTTAAAAAAGAATACAATAAAGAAATAATAAAATCAATATTCTCTATAATATTTAAATAAGACAAAAATCATAATAAAAAATGTTCAGGATAACATCCAAGAATGTCAAATACTCTCAAAATAAATGGAAAGGTAGAGAACCTCAGGAGAGCAATAGAAGATATAGAAACAGAAACAAAGGTAGACTTTAGACCAGAAAAAAACTAAAAACTCAGTGATAGACTCAAGAACAGAATGGAGATCACAAAGGTGAGAGTTGGAAACGTTCCCCTTTCAGTTCTTTAAAATATTTATGATTATTGAAAGCAAAAATTTTAAGTTTGGTGGGATCGTTACCAGGGAGATCCAAGCCAGAGGATTCCCCACCTTGGTTTTTGTCTTGCTCATAGGAGAAGAACTCAGGCAAGAGACAAACATGTACAGTGGAATGAGATAGCATGTTTATTTACAAAACACACTTGAGCACGAAGCTGAAAGCAGACACCTGACTAGTCTGAATGTCCCGCATACAGAGGAGATAAAGTTGTTAGTAAATTTGTTCTATAGACCTGAGCACCCGGCTACAAGTGGGCACTCAGCTAATCTGAGTGTGCTTTTGAAGTTCAAGGGTTATACACTGTAGTCAGCTTCTAGGCACCCCTCCTACTCCCCCTTCTAAACCTTGGGAATAACGTACAGATACAAAGGCTTTCTTTTTCAACTCATAAATGCGCTTTGTCTCAGTTAATGAAATTGCTACAGCACACAGGGTTTCCCAGTAGACAGAGTTTCAAGGACTCCCCTCCGCCTGTGTTATCGTTTTTCTTGTGATGACTGGAATACCTGGTGATCTTCCCGGACCAGGCTCCGGACTGTTGAGTAGTGGGTGAGACATGTCTTCTTCCTCCTCCTCCCTGCCTTAGTTTGCTACCTATCCTACCTAACAGGGTTTTCGATATAGGTAGATGTAATGTGTATCCCAACTACGACATATAGAGAGGAACATAAAGGGACACATAGGATAGTAAAGTTTCTACATTCCACTTGAAGTGGTAAAACATTAATCCTACAGGTACTGTGAAAAGTTCAATATGTATATTATAATCCTGAGATCAACTGCTATAAAAAAAAATAAGAGATATAGTAAAATCCTCAACAGATAAACCAAAATGAAATGCTAAAACCTATTCTAATAATTTAATAGGGGGCAGAAAAGGCAAAAGAAGGGAATTGAAAAACAGAAAGAATGGAAAGGAAAAACATCATGGTAGACCTAAATTCAAAAATATCAATAACTATATTAAAAATTTTTAAAGATTTTATTTATTTATTTTTAGAGAGAAAGGAAGGGAGGGAGCTAGAGGGAGAGAAACATTGTTGTGAGAGAGAAACATTGATCAATTAGTTGCCTCTCTATATGCCCTGACCAGAACCAAACTCATAGCCCAGGCATGTGCCCTGACCGGGAATTGAACCAGTGATCTTTCGGTCTATATGATGACATTCCAACCAGCTAAGTCACACAGGTCAGGGCAATAATTATATTAAATTTAAGTTGCTTGAACACACGAAAAACAAAAATTTTCATGAATTTTTGAAATCCAAGGCCCAACTACATGATATCTACAAGAAACTCATATACATATATTTATTTAAACTCATATATCTATTTAAAGTAAAAGGATGGAAAAAACATATACCATGCAAACACAAATTAGAAGACTATAGAAGAATTGAACAACGTCATCAATTAACTGCACTTAGTTGGCATTTGTAGAACACTCCATTGAACAAAAGCAGAATACATAATCTTTCCAAGTACAAATGAAATGCTCTCAGGATAGGCTATATCTTGGTCATAAAACAAACCTTAACAAATTCAAGAGAAGTGAAATCATACAAAATATATTTCTTGATCATATGGATTTAAACTCAAAATCAATTATAGAAAGGTAACTGAAATTTTTCCAAATATTTGGGAATTAAAGAATATACCTCTAAATAATTCATGGGTCAAAGAGGAAGACTGCAGGAAGTTAGAAAATATTTTGATCTCAACAAAAATTAAAACATAAAATATCAATATCTGAGTAATGTAACTAGAATAACTCTTAGAGGAAAATTTATAGCATTAAAATGCTATATTGGTGTAAAATGGTATCTCATTGTGGTTTTTATTTGCATCTCCCTGATGGCTAATGATATTGAGCATTTTTTCATGTGTCTATGGACCTTCTGTATGTCCTCTTCGGAGAAGTGTTTGTTCAGGTCCTTTGCCCATTTTTTAATTGGGTTGTTTGTTTTCTTGATGTTGAGTCGTATAAGCTCTTTATATATTTTGGAAATCAGTCCCTTGTCTGTGATGTCATTGGCAAATATGTTTTCTCATATGGTTGGTTTCCTCTTCATCTTGCTGATGTTTTCTTTTGCTGAGCAGAAACTCTTTAGTTTGATGTAATCCCATTTATTTATTTTTTCCTTTATTTCTCTTGCTTTAGGAGATGTATCCATGAAGAGATTGTTACGTGAGATATCTGATATTTTCTTGCCTATGTTTCCTCTAGGACTTTTATGGTGTCATGGCTTACATTTAAGTCTTTGATCCATCTTGAGTTTATTCTCATGTGTGGTGTAAGTTGGTGGTCTAGTTTCATTTTTTTTCAGGTCCCTATCCAGTTCTCCCAGCACCATTTGTTAAAGAGGCTCTTCTCACTCCATTTTATGTTCCTTCCTCCTTTATCAAATATTAGTTGACCATAGAGGCCTGGGTTTATTTCTGGACTCTATTCTGTTCCACTGGTCTATATGTCTGTTCTTATGCCAGTACCAGACTGTTTTGATCACAGTGGCTTTGTAGTATTGTTTGATACCTGGTGTTGTGATTCCTACTGCTGTGTTCTTCTGTCTCAAGATTGCTTTTGCTATTTGGGGTCTTTTTTGGTTCCATATGAATTTATGGAGTATTTGTTCTAGGTCTGTGAAATATGTCATTGGCATTTTAATAGTGATTGCATTGAATCTGTAAATTGCTTTGGGTAGTATGGCCATTTTGATGATGTTGGTTCTTCCCATCCAAGAACATGGTATTTGCTTCCACTTATTTGTATCTTCCTTAATTTCTTTCTTCAATGTTATGTAATTTTCAGAGTACAGGTCTTTTATCTCTTTGGTTAAGTTTACTCCTAGGTACTTTATTTTTCTTGTTGCTATAGTAAATGGTATTTTCTTTTTTGTCTCTGTCTCTGCTATTTTATTGTTGGTGTAAAGAAATGCCTTAGATTTCTGTATATTTATTTTGTACGCTGTTATTTTGCCAAAGTCACTTATTAAATTGAGTAGTCTTTTAGTGGAGTTTATAGGGTTTTCTAGCTATACTATCATGTCATCTGCAAATAGTGATAGTTTTACTTCTTATTTCCCAATTTGGATGCCTTTTATTTCTTTTTCTTGTCTGATTGCTGTGGCTAGGACTTCCAACACTATGTTGAAAAGGAGTGGAGAGAGTGGACAATCTTGTCTAGTTCCTGAATTCAGGGGGAATGCTTTCAGTTTTTGTCCATTGAGTATGATGTTGGCCTCAGGCTTCTCATATATAGCCTTAATTATGTTAAGGTATGCTACCTCTATTCCCATTTTGCTGAGTGTTTTCATCATAAATGGGTGTTGTACTTTATCAAATGCTTTTTCTGCATCTATTGATATGATCATGTGATTTTTGTCTTTCATTTTGTTTAGATGATGTATTATATTTATTGATTTGCAAATATTAAACCATCCTTGCATCCCTGGAATGAAGCCCACTTGATCATGATGTATGATCTCTTTTATTTATTGCTGGATCCTGTTTGCCAATATTTTGTTGAGGGTTTTAGCATCTATGTTCATCAGTGATATTGGCCTGTAGTTTTCTTTCTTTGTTGTGTCTTAACCTGGTTTTGGAATTAGGGTAATACTGGCTTCATAGAAAGAGTTTGGGAGTTTTCCTCTTCTTGGATTTTTTGGAATAGTTTGAGAAGGGTAGGCATTAGTTCTTCCCTGATTGTTTTGTAAAATTCTCCTGTGAAGCCATCCAGTGTAGGGCTTTTTAGTGTGCTTTTGTTTTTTGATTACTGCTTCAATTTCACTATTTGTAGATGAGTGGATCAAAAAACTGTGGTACATTTACACAATGGTATACTATGTAGCAGAAAGAAAGAAGGAACTCCTGCCATTTGCAACAACATGGATGGAACTAGAGAGAATTATGCTTAGTGAAATAAGCCAGGCAAAGAAAGAAAAATACCATATGATATCACCTAATACAGGAAACTAAAGAACAACACAAACAAAGGAACTAAATAGAACAAAGAGCAGAATAGCAGTCAATAGGGGGGAGGGGAGAGGGAGAGAAGGGGGATAAGTAAGGGAAGGGTTTAGTCAAAGAACCCGTATAAATGACTCATGGACATGGACAACGGGGAGGGATATGATTGTGGGAGAGGGGGTGGGTTGGGTGGGGGAGAGAAATTGGGGGAAAGGGGGACAACTGTAATTGAAAAACCAAAAATAAAAAAAAATGCTATATTGAAAACAAAAGGATCGCATCAACAATTTGAAATGCACCTTAAGAAAAAACATTCCAAAGCAAGCAGAAAGAAGAAAATAACAAAGATGATCAATTAATTTTAAAACACATAAAAAGCAGGAAAAATGTATTGGTGAAACGAAAACCAGTTCTTTGAAAATATCAATGAAATTGATAAACCTGTAATTGGAATAACAATGAAAGAAGGGAAGAAACAAATTGCCAAAATCAGAAACGGAAGGCAATACCACTACATGCTCCTCAAAGTAAAAGGATAATAAGAGAACTATACAAATAAATATGTGTGCCTAAATTTGGCAAGTTAGGTACAATGAACCAAGAAATAAATGCCTAAGATTGGGAATGAGTGTATAAAATTGTCTCTAGTGGCAGATGGTTATCTCTGTAGAAATCCCAAAAATCTATAAAAACTCCTAGAACTTCTTAAGTACAAAACAGCTGGACAGACATCTTAGCAAAGGAGCTATACTGACTGAAAATAAACACCCAAAAGATATTCAGTGTCATTATCCCTTATGGAAAAGCAAATGAAAACCATAATGACGTACACTGAATGGAATGGCTAAAATAAAAAATTTAAGAGTGATAGCACACACTTCTAAGAATGTAAAGCAACTGAAATTTTCATACACTGCTGGTAGAAATTCAAAATAATACAGACACTCTGGAAAACAGTTTGTCAGTTTCTTACAAAGTTAACAGGCATTTACCTAGCAATCCAACTCACATGTATTTACCCTTAATGAAACTTATTTTCACACAAAAATCTGTACAAAAATTAAATAGCAGTTCTATTTTAAAAAATCAACCCAAACTGGAAACCACCTCACTGTCCTGTAATAGATGAATGGGTACATCCATGCAATGGAGTACTACTCAGCAATGAGAGGAATGGACTATTTATTTATTTATTCACATAACAAAGATGGACCTCAAAGGCATTATGCTGAGGGAAAGAAACCAAAGGTTACACTTTGCGATTTCATTTATAGGAAATTCTGAAAGAGGCAAATCAGTAGGGATGGAAGGCAGATTAGTGTTTCTCAGGGGCAAATGTGGGAGAGTTTGAGTACAAAGGAGCCTCACAAAGAAGTTTCATATCTTGAATGTGGTGGTAGTTACATTAATCTATATGTGTAAAAACATAGAACTATACAACAAAAAAGCCCTGGCTGGTTTGGCTCAGTGGATTGAGCATCGGCCTGTGAGCTAAGTGTCGCTGGTTCGATCTTCCAGTCAGGGCACATCAGAGAAGGAAAACTCTGACTCCAAAAAACCTCCGCTGCCTTGCGGCATACCTCTTCAGGGGAAAGGCTAAGGGAGTAAACCCCGACAGAAAATCCGGAGCCGGAGTCCCTAAGGCGGTTTGACGTTGTAGTCAACACCGGCAACTCCTGCGGCGCACCTGAAGCCAAGCTGTATTGACTCCGTCTCTCCCTTGGACCCTTCAGCTGTGAAGAGAGGGGGGGTCTGCTGCATGGGCAACAGCAGACCCTCCATATCACCCTGCCCAGGCTCTGTAGCTTCAGCTTCACTGGAGAGGACACTCCAGCGTCATCGCAAGATGTCGATTCAACACGGGAGGAGACAGATACCGTGTCACTCCCGAGTCGGACTGCACAGCCATTCTCGGCGGTGCAGATAGACTCTTAAGAAGCTACACCATCGTCTCTCGAGGCGGACGGCTGCCGACGATACAACAAAAAGGTAAATTTTACTGTGTATAAATTTTAAAATATCAATAAAAGAATCAGAATATTTTACTTCATTTGTTCATAATTCAATGTACAAACAAGACTGGAAACAAACTGTAGCCATTTGATACATCTCTTTCTCTAGCTCAGAGAACTAAGACATTACTTTTTATTGCTGTGCTCATAAGATTAATGAGATAATGTTTGTGAAATGTTTTGAGCTTCTTAAAAGGAAGTTGCTATGCAAGTATAGTGTTGTTATCATTACCCAGCCATTATTTTCTTCTTTTGCTTATATGAAGTTTATGATCATCTTCATTTTTCACATTATTTTTAATGAACTGTAACAATAAAACGTGGTAGCCAAGACATAAAATGAAGCACATGTGTTAATGAGGCTAAAACTTTGTAATTAGAATTTGAAACATCAGTATGTGTAAAGATAATTGGCTCTAATGATTATTTCTCTGTGTACACAATTTTATGAAGTCCAAGTGTGGCTTATTCTGCAGTTCTGCCTACAGAACATACTTCAAGTCACTATCTCCTTTGAAATGTTCTTAGCTTATCTGAGCATCTAAATAGAGGGAATCAAATATGAGAAAGAAATTCACATCTGATAGTACAAGAGTTCTCTATCAGTAAAGGAAGTTTAGTCAGGTTTATTTAGTCTTTGCTTGTATTACTCTTTTTAAATCTCTTAAGGAACAACAGCATGCCTTTAAATAATATTTAAATTTTTGGATTCCAAATAAAATTTGATTATCCCTTTCTTAAGTGAAAAATAAAGAATTCCACAATTCCTCTTGACAAATCACCAAGTTTCCTATTATTTTGGGACAAAGTGTGAATTCTTCTTCCTCGTTTTTGAGGTTTGATAATCTAGCTCTATGTAACCTGGATGATGTTATTTCCTGGGTCTACCTTCATATTAGCCTCCTACTTCATCAGGAGGTTTTCCTCTACTTATCAGGTTCATTCTTACATCCGTGTATTTACTCAAGTGATTTCTCCTGCTCCTCTGCCTCAGTCTCCAGGGCTGAAAGGCAGTGCAAAGAATCCAGTTTGTTGGAGATTTTGCACAAGACATACACATATCAATCACACTCAGCTATTTACCTCTAATAATCTTTGTCTCTGTGGAGGGTAGTAGAATCTAGTAGTCAATCAATACTAGACAGTTATCTGCCTTCAACTGTGGAGATGAAATTATAAAGAGAAAATTAAAACAATCTACTTGAATGTCCTTGAAAATTGAGATCACTTAGGTGTCCAAACCTCAAGTGAAGCCCAACCTCAGTTCTCAGAGCAAACCAGGCTAAATATTTTAAAAGAAAAAGATCCAAGGGTTTTAGTTATTAAAAAAAACAAAACAAAACAAAACAGCATACAATATGAAGATACTTCCATTTCCCAGAAAAACATAAATCTTAATTCAAAATCTTACCATTTCACTCAAGGTACAGAAAGAAGTTTTGCAGCAGATGTTCATTCGCATTTTTCAGCAGAGAGTAGCTGGTAGCCCTGATTCCACTTAAAGAAACCATTTACTGTATAGTCAAAGGTTCCTGGACACAATCTATGACACAGAGAAGATCCAGGGAAAGGGATGTGCATTTTCCATTTTTCAAAACAGAATTTACTCCAGAGATTTAGAAAATTTATGCATCATTAACACCTGTTGACAAAATCTGTGATTAGAAGATAACTTAGAAATCATCTTGTCCAGCTTCTCGCCTTATTATAGAAATAAGAGATGAACTTCAAAGAGATGAAAATTGTTTCTAAGTCCTGAAATTTATACATGTGGTTCAGAAATCTGTGGGATACATAGATGCTTTTTGAACAGTGAGTTCTTTATTGATTTTTGGACCCCACAGCTTTTGTAACACTAAGAAATAGGAATATATCTTGTAGGTAACTAGAAGTAAGATTTTGAAGATATTAGAACATTGTGAGTACAATGATGAAAGCAATTTTGGGGAAGAAAAGTCTAGCAGTGGTATAGAGTAGATAAGGAGGGAGAAGAGCCTGAAAGAAAATTAAAGTCCACTTAGAAGAAGCCTTACAATGCAGCTGATTTGAGTGTTAAAAGGTAATAGTGAACTTAGATGTGTGAATTTAAGTCATGATGGGACCTCTAGATATATATTCTATATATATTCTATACACTTATGGAGAGATGAAACTGGATTGTTTTTGAGCTTGGGGTGGCCTATGTGGATCTAGGAGTGCTAGCTAAAGTAACAGTTGAAATGATGGAAATGAATCATATCAGGAAAAAAACACTTAAAGAGAAACCTTGGGAAAAGCATCTAGAGGTAGGGGAGAGGAGGAGATGAACATCTGTTGAGCTGCAACATATGCTAGTGATTTGGCTAAGAAATGTAAATACTTACTGTATTTAGTTATCCTGGCTGCACCCTAAAACATGCATGACTACCATTCCAATCCTGACTTGGCTCGGAGACTCTGGAGTAGTGTCTCTAAGTTCACTCGATGAGGCTTGGAGTTGGTATTTGATTCTTGCCTGTTAGCCTTCAAAGCTGATGTCCTTTCCAGTAGCCCATCAAAACAAAAGACATCAGAGAAGAAGGGTCACAGGGATCATGGCAGTGACAACAGGTGTCTTTTCATATGCTATACTCTAAGAACACAGAAAGTGTCAAAAATAGTGGCTGAATGACTAAAAAATAATAACTATAAGCCACGGATACACTTATTAATGTCCCAGGTCTGGTAAATACTAGTTTTATATGCACAATTGTGTTTAACATCTCACAACACCCCTGGAGAGACATGGAGATGGCACTGTGCTCATGGTCACCCAGAAACGAAGCCAGTCAGTCTGTCCTGACATTTGAATTGCTAACCTCTATCCTAAATTGAGATAGTCCTCCAATTCTTAGTTAAAGGCCACCAATGACTCACAGGAGAAGAGATTCACTGATGATGAAAATGAAGGTTGTCATCCATGGGCTATACACACAGAAGCCTAAGGAAAAATAGTGAGGGATTTGTTGGAGAAAGAAAAGATGGAAATTAGATATTTGCTAGGAGAAGCAAATTTCAACGTGATGTGTTTATATGGTTTCGCTGAAGGTGGGATGCTGAGTTTAAGTCAAAGGGTAATTTATTGGTCCGCTGCCTTGCGGCATACCTCTTCAGGGGAAAGGCTAAGGGAGTAAACCCCGACAGAAAATCCGGAGCCGGAGTCCCTAAGGCGGTTTGACGTTGTAGTCAACACCGGCAACTCCTGCGGCGCACCTGAAGCCAAGCTGTATTGACTCCGTCTTTCCCTTGGGCCCTTCAGCTGTGAAGAGAGGGGGGGTCTGCTGCATGGGCAACAGCAGACCCTCCATATCACCCTGCCCAGGCTCTGTAGCTTCAGCTTCACTGGAGAGGACACTCCAGCATCATCGCAAGATGTCGATTCAACACGGGAGGAGACAGATACCGTGTCACTCCCGAGTCGGACTGCACAACCATTCTCAGCGGTGCAGATAGACTCTTAAGAAGCTACACCATCGTCTCTCGAGACAGACGGCTGCCGCCGCCGACGAATTTATTGGTGGAAACCAAACAAGCAAAGACTATTAGGGGTGTGGTGGCAGAGTCTGTCCAAAGGAGACAAGACAGAATCAGAAGTCAGGTAGAAGGGTCACTCAACCTTTGAAAAGATTAAGATACAATTCATATTCTGACACTGCAAGAAAAGTTTAGAGCTCAGAGAAAGAAACAAGTCCAAATAGAAGAACAAAAGAGAAAAGAAGCTTGAAAAACCAAGGAAAACATGAAGAAAGAATAGTTACTAGTGCCAAATTCTGTAAGTGGCAAAACACTTCGGCACATTTTCCACAAGGGGCCTCTCTGCTGCCGTGAGCCGAGGTCGGCTAAGGGTTTGGAGGCTCACGTGGGTCACACCTGCACCCACCTACCTTGTTATGGAGGTTGGAAATGTTTCCTGCCCATTGGGGTACAGGGAGTTATGCTGTCCAGACAGACCTCCAAAGAGGGAGAAATGGATAAAATAAAAAATTAAACTAGCTCTTTCATTTTTACAAGGCAATTAAAATTTAACTACCTGATAATTTAGTAGCTCCTCATAAGAAAGCCGAATAAATGAGAAAACTTGGAATTCTCTGAATATTTTCTCCTAATTTATCTGTTTTTATTATACATGTGTTTTTAGGGTGTTTGTTATGAATATTCTTAAAGTGAGGTTAATATTATCATCTCTGGGGAACTTCCAAAATATTGGAGTGAGAAGCTCAGCAAACCTTTTCCCAAAAAGCAATGATATAGCTGGAAAGTTTTTCCAAAACAATCATTTTAAGACTTTGGAAACTGGCCAAGGGCATACAATGATTTTTATTTCATTTGGGAAAAACTACTCACTCTTAGTAAGAACAATTGGAATCTGTGACATTTTAGCCTATTGCCATCCTCCCCTATCGCTTCAGCTCTGTCACAAGTTAGTTCTACCAGGGTGGGGAAGGCTGGGAAAAACCTAGTCTTACTGATAGAGAGGCAGACTTGATTTGGAGAAGAACACGGAAAAACCATTTCCAGGGTTATTGTCAAAAACAATACCAATCTCGATGGTGAACAGTCACAGGAGGCCAATGTTACAGCTATCCTGAGGTTACAGTACTAATTGGGGTAATGAAATGGCTGGTAGAACTAGCAAAATTTAATAGGCAGATACAGAGGTTTCTACATGTCCCTTGTGGCTGAGAGGCTACATACAAAGCTGTACACATTTAGGAGAGACTGAGCCTTAGACATCTACTCTTCACCTGGTTGAATGTAAGACCTTGAACATACAGAGGGATCTGGTGGGGGGAAGAATATTCACTGCTCGACCCTCACCCACACGCAAATCTATCAGCAAAGAACAGAAGTCTTACTGGCTCAAGGTGCTTAAATTAAACAATGCTGTCCCAGAAGTGGCCTCTAGGAAGCCAGACTTAAAAATAAAAATTAAAACACACGCACAAACTAAAACTGAGCAGTGACATCAGCAGCTGCGTACTTCAGGGGAGGCAGGATCTAGGGAACTAATTCTGGAAATTTACTGAACAAACAGCAACAACCCTAAACGCCAGGCACATATCTAAATACCTTCAAGACATCTCAGATTTGATGTCCTATAGAAAACGTGTTCAAACATGAATTCACCCTTTCTAAAATGGCTATAACTTCTTTTAGTAGTTCCACCAGTCATCCAAGCCATGGAGGAAGGCTACAGAGGGGCCATAATACAGAGTTGCTACAATGTTATTAAAATACCCAGTTTTCAACAACAACAACAAAAATATAAGGCGTGAGAAGCAATGGGAAAGTGGGATGTGAGCATTGAGAAAAAGGCTGTTGGTTGATGGGAACTGTCTCCAGAGGGGATGAGTAAGCATTAACTAGGCAAGGGAATGGGGTGGAGTGAGCAGTGTTTCAATGTCAAAAGGCTGAGATGAACGAGCTTGTTCTCTTTGGCAACTAAAAGCAGTCAGCCCTGGCCCTATTCCATGGGCCTTAGTGTATCTTCAGAAACCAGTATTTGGTTCCTTAAAAGAGGTCTAAACAAACAGGATGTAAAACATCATCACTGCCACAGGTAGTCACACTTACCAGTGACTGACTGGGTAATGGATGCAGAGGGGACAGGTGGCTTTCTTCTCCTCATTGCCATACTTACTCCACACATTCAGTGTAATGGCTGACCACGTCCTTCTCAAATAGTCTCCGTTCACAAAATACAAAAGATCATCTCTTCCTCAGAGATAACGGGTACATCCAAAGAACCATTCATCAAAATATTTTTCTCAGCACTGTCCTCTTGCTCAGGCCCGAAACAAAAATGGTGAGTTTGTTTCTGATGGTTCAGGATATACAGAGACCAGCAATGTTTATGGTATCTTGGGTAGGCTGTTAATGTCATTGTTTAAAGAATATTGCCTCTGTGACAATGACAGAGGACACATGTTCCCTAAAACATACCTCTGTCATTTCACTTATTTTGGTCAGAATCAGAAGATGGTTCCCTATCAAAAATGTTCACCTTCTTCTTGTATTAAACATAGACTACTGACTGGTCCATGTTATGTAATATCGGGTCGGCCAAAGAGTTTGTTTAATTTCCCCTATAAGACGGTTCTAGTAGTACTTAGTTGTCTTTAACTTTGTTCAGAACAATTTTGTTAGAATAAGGGATAAGTAATGATACAAAATAGTGACTAGCCATTGGGAAATTCAACTATTCTACCCCATTTTTTCAAGTGTAAATAATGGTTGCAGTCTTAACATACATAATGTATTCAAGTATTTCAAAACAAGTAAAATTCTTCCTTCCATTTTAACTTTTTGTTACATAGTATGAGGAATACATAGTAATTCATTATCACCCTGCTATAAAGACGTATCACTCACATTACCTACTCTACAGACCTAAAGTCTATTAGGTCGTCTCTTCCCCACGCTATTGCACTCTCTTCAGTTGGCTTTCTCTGTAGGGATGATTTTCCAGTCTTCACTTGTTTCTGTTGTTCACTTCTGAACCTTCTTGTTCAGATATTACAGAAGGAAACTGGAACCATTATTCTAATACATCCCTGGCTTATACTGACTAAATCAGGAAGCCACTTGCAACATTCTTGCTTATGCCTTCAAGTATCCTTTTTGGCTTTGGCCATTTTTCTCTTTGAAAGCGTTCTTTTTGACTGGAGACTAGCTGGCATGCAAGACAGAAACACTTCACTACACTTGGAAACATACTTTTATGGCTTCAGAGCAAATAAAGGTTAGTTCTATTTCTGCTTTTTGAGCAGATGCCAGCTCCTCATTGGCCTGAAAACACTAGTGCAAACTATAAATGAAAGTAAGTCAGATGGACACACATTTTGACAAGAATATTTATTTGTTATTGAAAAATACACAAAGGCAAACAGATTTCTTAGCTGCTGGTTTTCCACAGTACAGCAGGTATTGTAAGAAAGGGGAACTAGATCTGCGATATCTGGCAGTTTACATCTCTAAGGCATTTAGGCTTGAGAGTAGCAGACGTGCCTAGGTGCCTTTACTTGAGTTTAAACATACTGAAGCACAGGCAGGTAAAGGACTTGAAAGTATAGAGTAAAAAATTCCCCTGCACTTGTGTTTTGGGATAGCATATCCATTGCCCCATCCTCTATTGTTCTTTTTTCCACATGAATTTTGGAGTTGTTCATAGAACACTGGTAATAATGTACTCTTCGAGAGTCTGCTTGTCATGACAACACCAATGGGACACACAGGACAGGACTGTCTCACGGACATGCTCTGTAGACTCTTACCCAACTGAAGCTCCAGTAAGAAAAACACCGATTTTCAAAGGCACAGTGGAGACAGGTTTAATGCATTAAATATAACATGAATCATTCACAATAACACGTTTAGTGTTTCAGGGAACTTTTGTTAATACAACACAGTTGGTCACACAAAATACAAATGCTTCTGTTGATTTGTCTTGGCAACTCAGATACATCAACAGTGCTAACAGTTTAACAGCTTTGTTCTCATCTGACAGAAAATAATGGCAGTTCTGCAAGGCAAATGTTAAACCTGACCGTATGTATTTATTAATTCCACAGTGTTTTGACAGATTATAGGGGATGGAACTCAGAGGATGCTGACACGCTCGCTGAGGGCTTTCATCTCTGTTTCTTCAGTCTCAGGAGCGTCGCTGTGACTCGCACTGGGGTTGACCAGGTGTGCGGGGTACTGCAGCCCCTGCTCGCCTGCATACTGCTCCCACCTCAAGTCGTCACTCTCGTGGGTGATGTAGCGTTCCCCCATTTTGCATTCCAGCTCTCGTAAATCTAACCAAGTCTGATAATCCTGATGAAGAAATTCCAAAACATTACTATAGACATGACCAGAACTCATTAAAACACTGGCTCATATGTTGTCAGTTCCCACAACTGGTGAGGGACCCTTTCTGCTCCCACTCTCGCAGTGCTGGGTCTTTCAGCAGGCTCCCTGCAGCGGCAGCATCAGCACCAAGGCCATCCTACTTGCCTAGACTTGACAAACGCATACTGTTTATGTGATATGCACCGAAGGGCGGGCAAGCAATGCTTGCAGTCAGGCAATTAGGGGTGTTGGTGTTCCTGGGAGATTTAATGACTACAGGTAATCCTTCAATATTCCAGAGTACCATTTTTCTAAACTTTAAATTCAATGTGAAAATAATAAATATTTAAGATCAAGCAAATACATACCCACCCATTCTTTATATGTGCCACACATTTGTTCTGTGAATATTAGTCTAGGCTTCAAAACTGTAAGTACAAACAAGTATGGTGCATGACTATGGGCAACTACTTGGACATTTATCAGAATTGTACATACAGATGCTTTTGAAATCTGGTCCTTGGAGTTTTGTTATGACCCTTATATTTCTTGTTTTTGGTTCGGTGTGTGAAAGCATGTGTGTGTGTGCGTGTGCGTGTGCGTGTGCGGTGTCTTTCTCCAGTTTTCCTGATAGAGAGGTTTAGAAACCCTAAATTGTTATTAAGTCCGAAGCAGTTGCAATCATTTTGATCAACAAATTGACATTCGAATTACACTTTTAAAATATGATAAAATGTTTTTACATATAATTATCAAAATCTTACAAATATTTAAAAGTTCATCTGAGTGAGGAAATATCCAAAGATTGATTTTTACCTGTAGCCAAGGGTGACTCAAGGTCTTGTCCACACTATAGCGCTTTCTCATTTTTACTTGCAGCAAGTTATTGATAAGATCAATGGCTGAAAAAAAAAGTTAATTACTGGTAAAAATAGATGACAGATCCAGTGCATATCCATAATTCATTTAGTTTATTTCACAACTTCCCCTGCCACTAAGTTCCGAATCATTAGCATGTATGGACCTGAAAACACAGACTGACACAGGAGTCCAGAGGCCACCTGGAACAAAGATCACTTCATTCAGTCAGAATGCATCAGAATCCTTCTTCCCATCAGGCAAAGAGAAATGATTTCTACAGTCCTTTGGTAATCTAGAATTGTCTCTGACATGGGTCTGCACAAAAGGCTACAGAATCAAACACCTAAGAATTCTTTGACTGGAGAAAGTAAATGCAATAGCACGAATTTAAATGGTGTCTACATCTATATGCTCTGGCCTGAGCGATGCTACCTTAGGAAACACTGTATTAGTACAGTTTCAAATTCCAAAGGTGTTCTCAGAGGGCTTTAGAAAGTACAGCTCTCTCAGTGAACTGTGTACTGAGCATGTGCTTTAAAACATCCATTCACGTGATTTACTCACTGGTGAGCAAAGTGTACCTTCCGTCCTTGCTATTGTGAAGTCACAGAGCAAAGTGGAGCATAAGAGATGAAGGGAGAGCTTATGTACTACTGTGAGCACCCTGCAGCACTGCGCTTCCCTAGACACTGTGGGGGATAAATGCATGCTATTAGTTCACTCATTCTGTTTTGAATTCTATAATTAGGAGGGTAGGAGTACAGTAACTCAACAAAAGGTCTGGTTGGTGCCCAAATGGGCCCCAGCAATGAACCGCACGGCCTAATGGGGAGGGAAGTATCACCAGAGGAGAAACTAGAAGTGGCTTCAGGAATAGAATATGTGAAGATAAAAAAAAATTGTTCTGCTGAATGAAGCATACAATCACAAGTCTGACGACAGCCACAATACCCAGGTGAACCGAATAAGCACAGCAAGATAAAGACAAGTATCTCCAAGAGAAAATTGTTTAGGATATATGGAGAGAATCAGAGAGAATATGTTTGTGTCAAGTTGTGTGTGTATTTGTGAATTTACAAATCTGTTTTGTGGCTTTTGGCAGCAGAAAACAGAAATAATTAACTATTGAATGATGGAAGCTGAAGTTAAACGTTGAGAACCTAGTGTTTCTGAGAAAATAGGTGCATCATTAGCGCCTGAAACTCCATTCCACTTGTCAGGCTTTCTGAAACATCTGTTTTATTCACTAAGTCTCAAACAATCCAGCATTAACTGTACTCCCCAAATGTCTTTCACTAAGTATATATTTTTAAAGAAATTTTAAAACGTTCTTTTTCCTAACAATGTTATTGGCCACATTATTTGTATGTATGTATCAATCCTTCATTCATCTATTCATTCACCAATTCTTCCCTAAGAAATACTGTTGACTATTATTTAGGGAATAAAAAAAATTTCTGCCTCTGAAAATTTCCCAGTCTAGTTGCAAAGGCAGAACATGTACACACACAAACACAAACACAAATATATAATAACAAAATGCAGCATTTTAAATGTTTAACCTTTAATATTCTAATCAAAGAAAATGTTTTCTTTAACCCTTCTGAAATATAACTAGCTAGGATCATAGTGACTCTGTCCAGTGGTCCAATCTATTTCTTTTCTCCTATAATGTGCCCAAAGTTGTCTTTTATAACTTATTCACATTGAACCTATTTATGTTCTAGGTGCCATGAAAAACCTGACTCTACTCTTTATGACAGCTCTTAAGTCTTGGAGATAGTAATTCACCTTAACCACACCCTCTACAGTTCCTTCAGCTGTCAGTCAGCCATCTCCATCTTCCTGTGCATCCTTATTTTAATGTACACTACCTGTTTTTCAATGTCCCTGTTCATTACTGACCAGAATTTTCCTCATCATTAACTGTCGGCTTTATTTGTACATGCAGACAATATTCATACAGTCTAGGACTTAGGGTTTTCCTTTTCAAAAATTTTATATTTGTATTCTTAAGTAGTCCTTATAATCCTACAACAGTAGTTATTATTTTGATCTCCAGTTTATAAAAAGGAAAAACTGAAACTTCAAACGTCATTTAACTTGGTCAAGGTAAGAAAGCATCTAGGTAAGAGAGCTGCGGGTGCTGGGGACTGGCTCCAAAGTGCATGCTCGCAAACTCTGTGGCAATCAGCAGATCCTACCATTGGTTCATTATTATTAACTGATAACAATGTGAAAATTAATTATTTTTTCCAACAATAAACATTAAGGTTTTTTTGTCATGTTCTTGCCACACTTTTATGTATTAAATACATATATATGACAATATAGAACTATATATGTGACTTTAGCTCAATATTTCAGCAAACACCATTCTCAATGTGATGTGATCCCCTCCTATCAAAGGGACTACATCTCTTAGCTTTCTACCATTTGCAAACTGAATAAGCCTATCTGATATGTATTAATCAAATTATTATGAACTTGTTTCCAGAATATGGCTTAAATAGAGGGCTTGATGACTCTACCACAGATCTTACTCCCAACTGTCAAGAATAGTAATTATTCTTGAACATGTTGATAAAAAGCAATGACGTTTCCTCCTAGAAGTCTCCATCTACTGCATATGTTATCACCTTCTCCAAAGGCTACTGTGGGGGATTGTTTCCAAATGTTTTATTACGGTCAAGACACATTAGTCTTTGGTATTACTCATTCTACCGATCTGGCAATCCTATTTAAAAAGAAAATACAAGTATTCTGGAGTAATAGATTCTAAGTAGACTAATCTTAACATTTAATTATTTCCTTCAAAGTACTGGAATTTATTTCCTAAATGTTTGTAAACTATTCAATCATTCATTCTAGGACATTGTCAAGGAAAATGTTAAATTTTTGTTGAATTACTTCAGAATCCACCCACCCCACAATCCCTTTTAGAAATTCAGAAAATTCTGAAATTCTGGCCTGTGTTAAGTATCCTGGCAGCTCTCATTTTATCTATGATTTATTCAAAATTACTCACAATGGCTCTAAGAGCACCCCTGTTAGCTTCTTCATTTTGCAGTATGTCCAGTTCTGAACATTAACTGTATTTCATAGCTGCCACTGTGTGTGCTTTTGTGACACCTCCATTTCCCCAGGTCGAGCTCCCAGTAGAGACCAGTGAGTGGGAAGGATCCACACTAAAGAAGGGCAAACCCAGCAGCACAGGGGCAAAGTCTAATGAAATTGTAGTAGCCAGAGCAGTCCCAGAAGCATGCTGACAGTCATAGAAAAAGTCCAAATGGGATCTCAATTCCAGTCCCAAAACTCAAATCAAGACACAGGATTCAGATCTAGAGGGAACGCACTGGGGCATGCCCCTGATCCTGACACTGGAAAGGGGAGAGGGCGAGACAGTATGAAGACAGACATAAAACCGGAAAATTCTATGAACTTCTCTCAGAAACAAAGCACAGGAGAAAGGGAATACGGGGCAGTGGCAGGTAGGAAGGAAGAGGAGGACCACAGCACAGGGGAGTCAGCAGAAAAGGCAGTTTATCAACACGGCAGCACCACGGGATGCTAGTGCCTGGGCAGAGGGGAGGGGGAACTCTGAGGCTCCCCAAAGAAAATAACAAAACAGGCAGTGCCTGGTTCCACCTTCTCTTCGTAGTAAATGTGATGCCAACATTTTCAGAGACTGGTAAAGTCATTTCCTGATTATACCTGCCCATTTAATTGCGGGAATTAGTCTTCCGATACTATTCTGAGAATCCCATTATTCATCTTTAAATTCAGTCCCTTCCTGCCATATTACTTGTCTTAGGTCCAAGCTCTCCGAACACCTTGGATAGTCACACTGGGGCAATGTGGGAAGTCCTTCTTTTTTATTTTTGAAAAAATTTAAACAATTGTCTGGTTCAAATTTTCATTTTTAAAGAATTTCCTATCCCTCACGAGGAAAGAGTTTTGTACTTTCTAAAATGGATGCACACTAATAAAAAATGAAAAGAAAACATGTTTTTGGAAGTTTAATGTTTCTTTTCTTGCAACAATAAATTCTTGCCTAATACAGTTAGTTTCCCCTTAACTTTGCCCCATCATTTGAAAGAATGAAATGTCTAGGCAGGGAAGTGAAAATTTTATCAAGAGTTCTCTTTTACCAAAATGGGTCTCTCAGCAGATGCCAGGATGACTGAATTGTGTGGTGTTTGCCAGGCACACAGGGATATGTGAACAAAAGCAAAATGAAATGGTATATGCAGGTGCTGAAGGGCTTTAGTTTTAATAGGAAAAGAAATGTTCCATCAGAATGTTAATTGTATGGATTCCATTTTATTCTGGTATCAAAACACAGAATTATCTTTGAAACTGTAGGAATCATATTGCAGTCATTTTCTATTTCAAAGCAAATACATGTGCATGGACGAGTCTGCGTATGCAGAAGGTCCGTTAGCGTGTGCCATTGCTGTAGCTAAACGGAATGGCGTCCAAAGCTGGGAGAAAATCCTACAAAAAGAATGGACCTGGATACATTTGAATACATAATAGATCCCTTAGGTTAAACCTCTCGGTCACCCTCCATTCCCCACCTTTTACTATTCCAGTACATGCCTGACGCCCCCATTCTCCCCATTAGATTTTAGTTCCTTTAAAGTCATACAGATGTGTATTGGTTTTTGTATGTAAGTTTCACGAATATTTAAAATAAAATACATCATTTAATGCATTAGAAAAGTGCTTGCTAAATAGCATTTGGTAGATTGACTACATTAATTATAAATTTAAATAACCATTTTCTCAGCTCTAAATTTTAATATCCACATTATGTGCATATGGTTTGTATATTTTGGCTAAAAATGCTCCTGGATGGTAGGACATGACAATTCCACAGAAAGTAACAGATCATAGCATCAGTGATTTATATCGGAAAATCGGAATAATGATGAGAATATCCGCAATACAGATCAGGTTTATTTTATAATGCTTACTTTACAGAAGAGGAATTACCAGTGGACCTCTGAGATAGGTCTGTTTTGTCCTTTTTTATTTTTATTTTTTGTTTTTCCATACTGTCTTCTCTTTACCCAGAAATTATTCAGGTACAAATTGTCATAAAAGAACCCAGATCAGAGTCATCGGTCTAGTAATGGAGCCACCACATGTCAGCCCCTGGGCTCCGTGCCTTCTATTTTCCTTTTCCCTTTCCATTCTGCCTCACAGCCTGTCACAGCAGAGCCCTCAGGACTTCTCCCTTTGGTTTGCTTCACGCTGATGGTAAGTTGTGTGTTTATTTTAAAAATCATTTTGCAGCCCTTCACATTCCAGCTCTCTATCCAGCAAGCTGTTGCTGAGCAACACTAACTGGGATGCTCATCTCCGGGGCTGGAACCAGAGGCTGCCTGCAGCCAACAAGGCCGCTGGAAACCATCATCTCACTCGTTCCCAAGTCAATTACTGCAATCCTATGAAGTGCGAGACCTTTAGAGACTAAAGCCCATGTCTTTTTTTCCAGTTCTTCCCTCTGTATAAAGTTATCCTGTCAATGGTTACCCCTTTGTGTTACAGTCAATTCCATTGCCTTCTTGAAGACCAGTAACACAATCTTGGAAATCCTGAACTGTTTAAACACAGCATACAGCAGCCCCTAAACTGATGCCAAATGGATTCAAAATTTAAAATAATAAAAATTAAAACATAGTTATATTACTCCAATGATGTCCAGGGTAGATGTGGACCTTCCATTTTCATTGCACATTACTACATAGAGAAGTTTTTGTTTTTAGTGTTTTTTTATGCTGATACTCATGCCATAATTCAAGTAAAAATTCTTGGAAAGGGGCCTCCAGGTACTTGTAGTTTTAGAAGTGCCCCAGGTGTTTGATAATCTGTTCAACTATGGTCGGGAACGATTGTGCTAAACATTGTGTCTCAGACTTTTATAGGCATTTGATAATCAAGGAATCTTAAACTGAAGGTTCTGGCTTGCTAGGACTGGGGTGGGATCCGAGAGTCTGGATTTAATGCCTCTGAGGCAGAGTCTTGGGCCACAATTTGAGCAGCTAGGACCCAGAGGCTTGAGAACACCGAAAGTAGTTAATAACTCGTTTAATAGCCATAGAGAAAGGTATCTAACCATAGAGAAAGTATCTGTCCTCAGCACCACCTGGTTCAGTATTCTGAAATGAAGACACAGAGGGTTTCAGGTCAGCTCCCCCCTCAGAAGACACCGACAGGAAGAGCAAACAAGCTGCCTCAGACAAAAAAGCTCCAAAAGAACTACCGTCTGAAGACCTGGGCCCCACGGGTAAGAAAGCATGTAACAGGGACAAACGGAACTAAGTCCTCCCCCCACCACTGAAAAAGGTCTAGGCACAGAACTGGGAAACCTGGCTCATCAACAGCATGCATGAGAAAGAATTCAGGGTTCTCAATCCACAGTAAACTCAATGTGAATCTACTTGTTGTCCCCAGGTCAAATATCATTTTATGCCATGCTAAAAGAAATGTGTTCTTTATAATGAGGCAAGTAGCGGCATCACTTTACTCTTAGACTCACTGAACCCTGAGTCAGAGCAGTATTAAGGTTTGATTTAAAAAACATCAACAAAGAGGGAAGTGTTTGAACCAAAGAGAACAGGAGATTGAAAGAAAAACTGAATGTCAGAAAAGAAATATTTAAAAAAAAAAAAAGGCTCAAAGTGATTATAATGGCTGTTTACAAACATCTGAGGTAAGCCTTTATTTTTAAAAGGATTGGGCTTGTTCTACTAGTGGGTGTATACAGAGACATTTTGCTCATTCTGCTAGGTAGAGTCAAAGTAAGAAGAAACAGGCCTCCTCATGATTGCGTATTTTCTATCATGGATAACCCTTAGTGGATTGGAACTGTGGAGCAGTACAGGGGTTAGATGAGATTTTTTAACAGCCTATATTTTAAAATATTATTCTATGTTGTCATTGTAGAAGAAAGCAAACTTATAGAATATTTAAACTTTGTCACTCCTCTACCCTGACATCTCTATGTCTATTTAGATGTCATATTTTAACTCAACTATTATGCAGTTGAGTTAAAAAGTCCAACCACTGTTAATATAATGAGAACGTTTTGCGCAACATTGATGTAACCTGGCAGCCAAGGAGAGTGGACTGGAATAAGCATGCGTGAACAAAGATAACTTCATTGTACTAGTCAGTGGCAGCTGTAGATGCTGATGATTGAGCATGTGTATTGTGAAAACTGTTGGATTCAAAATGAATGAGTGAGCAGAGCAATAGATCTGCATCAAATTTTGTGTTAAGCTTGAACATTCCTCCATGGAAACTACTTGGATTATTGAGAAGGCTGCAGCTATGGGCAACTTCACCACAATAATGTGCCAGGCCATGAATCACATCTCGTGCAGAGTTTTTTGGCAAAATATCAAATTACCCAAGTAACTCAGCCCCCTACAGCCCAGATTTCATGCCCTGTGACTTCTGACTTTTCCCAAAACTGAAATCACCTTTGAAATGGAAGAGATTTCAGAAACTCAATGAGATTAAGGAAAATACGACAGGGCAGCTGATGGCAAATATGAGGACTGTGTGAGGTCCCAAGTGCCTACTATGAAAAAGACTGAGGTGTCATTGTCTTATGTACAATGTTTCTTGTATCTTCCTTAATAAACGTTCCTATTTTTCATATTATATGGCTGAATACCTTCTGGACAGACCTCCTATATCAGAAGTGAAATTTTCATTTTATAATTGGGATGTATAAAAACAATTCAGTTTGGGGGGCAAATAAACAGCCAATTTTTGAGCACTTAAAATTGCCAATGTTCTTGCTAAAGCTTCCTTTGATCAGTTTCTCTCCACAAATTATTTGTGAGAGAAAATGCCATTAATTATATCTGCTATCAAAATAAACAATTCCTTTCCTGATGGGCATCTTTTCAGATACTGACTTGGTTGCACTTAAAATATTCCCATTACAAGTAGATATTATTTTAAACATTGTATGCTTTTGCTTATAATTTTAAAGTTCCTTATTATTGAACAAAATGCATGCTTTTTTTTTAAACAGAAGTAATCTTAGAATTTCAAGTAGAGATTGTTTAAAATGTTAAACCCCAGTGGAAGTTCTGACCTGCATAGTTCACTTGGGCTTATCAATCGTGATAGAAGCTCCTGGCCCCCAGTCAAGCATTTGTAAGCAGGACTGACTAGTCCCTTCGCATCTCCTCCATGCTGTTGCATTTGACAGTGGTGCTAATATGCTGACAAATAAATCTATTCATTAATATTCAGCAGGCTTGCTGGATCTTCGAGCCTCATAAGCTGTTACAAACACAGTTTAATTATTAAAATGACAACTGTCTTTCTTTTGCTTCTCATACCATTGGATTTCTGGGTCTCATTTCTGTAAGGCTTATTTTCAATGAGGTTATTTTTGTTTTGAACAATATGTAGTGAAAAAGGGACCTACAGCTGGTTCCTTTTCATGGTAAAGTGCTATTTCCAACTTAAGTGTTTAGTGTTCTGGAACACTGTTGAATTTTGAAAACATACCATGTAGTAATGGTGCTAGGCTTTTATTTAGCTTTGCTTTGTATTTGTACTGGCTGTATTTTTCATCTCCGATTTCTGGGAGAATAACACACTTGTGACCAATTTTATTTGAATTTACCACACTGAATGGCAAAAATTGTTTTTAAAATAAAATTTAGATGCTTTGATAAATTTAGTGGTATATTATTATAGACATTCTCTGTCTTGAGATGCCATATATTCTACACGGTACATAAATGTCAACAGAGGATTGAGACCAACTAGAAGCCTAACTTACAGCTGTGCTAATCAGGGAAAGGAAGAGGCAGAAAAACTTCCACTGAGACTGTGGAAGCACAAAGTGGAAAAAGTATGTATCACTAGTGCACCATCACGATTTTGTAATTTTGAACTAAAGACAAACTATAGGATTAATGCCAGGACATTCCCCCCCTCCCCCCACTTTTTTTATATAGGGTATGTCAAGGCTTCGTGTCTGATCTTAATTCTTGGTAATACCAACTAACCACGTGACTATGAAGCTGAGCAGTAACATCACAGCAGGTGACTTGAGAATAGGTGCTTCTTCAGACTTCACCTGTGAACACAGAAAATGATCTCTGTCTGCAGGAGTCGGGGCTCATTGTGAGACAATTTCCGAGGTTGCCTCTGTGTTGATTACTGCCTGCTTGCCTCCCTAATGGCTTATAAAGAAATATCAAAACGCAAAAGGAAAAAACAGTAATTTCTCTGGTGATCTTCATGGTCTATTACTAATCGTCCTCCAATTTACCATGTATCTCTAATGGAATACATCGATTCCATTTAATGATGGAAACATACTTTTATTCTAACAAATGCTTTCCCATTGCTGCTGGTTTGTCCTTGTTCTCCTAGTAAGATGACTTGTAAATCATATCTCACTTTAACAGCTATACAATCCACATCACGTGGTTATCTCCTAAGAATAAACTCTTGGGAAAACAAGAATCATATATAAAAAAAGAAAATTTAAGATGTGTATTATGATCTTGAGCAACTGATGGAATGTAGGAAAATAGAATTCATTTGACTTTCCCATTTGAAAATTATCCTTTGTGTGGGAATAGATAGTTTAGAGATTTAGATTGCATCTTCTTCTTCTGCTCAGGCATGATGCAAGGACTGGTGTTATAGAAAAGAAACTATAACCCTCTGGTGTGTTACTGAATAATATTCCTATATAAAATATTACATATATAGTTTATTTAAAATATTAGACAAATTTTAGACCAGGCATGAAAGAATTAACGTTATACAAAAGGTTGTATTCCATTTATCCCTGGAGCTGTCTTTCCCTCCATGCACTTTTGTTCATTTTTATTATTTTTTTTGAAAGTGCCATATACACCTGGTAAAAGATCTAAATCAATCAGTAAGAGTTCAAAATGAAAAATAAAAACCTTTCATCTCATTATTAGACCTGCTCTCCAGCAATGACCTTTTAACTATTAAAAATTTTCTTCTGATTACCTCTATACCTGTAAATAATAAGCATAGTGTCTTTTATGCTTGCTTCAATGACTTTAAGCCTGTGCTACTATGTGGATCAGTGCTAGTACGAGATCTGCTAATTGGTTTGTGATGAGATAAGAATAGAAAGTGAGACTGAGTCTTTGGAAACTTATATAGCATTTTGACAGCGCTGTCACATTTTTATTATATTTTATTATACAGGGGTGGGGCAAAAGTAGGTTTATATTTGTGAGTTCGCAAAACAGTTTTTAATAATTGTACTATTTTCCATACACACAACTGTAAACCTACTTTTGCCCCACACTGTACGTTGGGAAATTAAAATAAAACTGGTCTGGTATGACACATAGTTTGAAAAGAATCACCTTAATAAATAAAACATATGATTTCATTTCAGTGTTCTCTACTGTACTTTATTGTCTTCCTCCTTTTCCCAATTAAGTTAGTTATATTATGTTAATGTATTGACCACCATTGTAATTTAGAACAGTGCCTAGCACTCGATATGGAATATATTATACATGTACACATGTCCAGGTAGCAGTTACTAAAAAGTACTAACTCAGGACTAAGTCATGTACTAAATCTCACAGGTAAACTTGTATAACTCAATCCATTCGGCGAGGCAGGACGCCATGCGAACACTGTGCGATTTAGGCCCCTTAGCTCTCCTGATAAGTTCTCTGATCCCCTCCTTCCGAGTGCTGTAGACGTTTCATGATTTACATTCGCACACTTATAATGAAGTTAGACATGCTTGGTCTGAATGAAGATTATCTAAAATTTTAAATTAATAAGAAATATGTGGAATAATTTATATAGAAAGAACTATTAATTGATGTCTACAGGATTGTAACACATATCCCCTATAGCCTATAATTTATAACATCAAATTCCAAAATCTGTGCCTACTCAAATGAGAATTTTCAAGTGTTAAAGGATTCTTTTTTCTTAATTTTTCTAATTGCTCAAAATCATGACACGTTAGTTACCTCTTTATTAAACAAATTTTGTATTTCCTGGAGTTCATATATTTTGTCTTTTAAAGATGATTTTTTAATAGAGAAACTTTATAAAATCAATCTACATTTAAATATTGGAAACTTAGTTTAAAATTTTTAAAGAGCATTGCCAGCTATCAGGTCTGTCAGAGGTTCCTGAGTTTAATTCCCTCCTAAGGAGCCAGGGCTCTTGAGCAGTGTTTCAAAGTGTGATCCAAGTCCAAGGACGTCCTGCATTCTCAGCACAGGATGGCATTTTATGGGGGAGAGGGCCTGCAAATTTCCACTTTTAACTGGCTCCTCTGATTAACTGTTGGCATGCCAAAGTTTAAAACTGCCTGTGATAGACCTAGAGCTAGACCATGACAGGTTGTTTACAATGAGCTGTAATCAAGCAGCTTCTTTGGCAAGATGATTAGGAACCCTGCCTTGCACACATTCCTGTGTTCTGTTAGCTAGTTTCTCCATCTCCCGTTTCTAAGTTCTACACCCTAGCACCTACTCCCTAAGTCACAGACTGAGCCTTGCTTGCAATTTTTTTTTTCAACATCCATCCAGGATTCACCTTATGATGTACTAGATGCAACAAACATAAGGATAAGCAGACCTTTCTCTTGCTCTAGAATTCCTAAAAATATAAGGAAAGGAAGGACATTTTGGAACATGACTAAGGTAGTACAATTTCCACAGTTTCATCTGATTATCTAAAGAAATCTATGTGATAATGGGCTGCCCTTTTCATAAGATAAAGTAGGTATGCCTGATCAAGTAAGTACTTTTAAAATAGGTGCACAAGTCCTTTCAAGGAACTGAGAAGGATCACAGGATAGTTATGCTGAGGGCTAAGCTTAGCCTTGTAGGAGATAAAGCTGGAGGTGAAACCAAGGCTATGTTTGGTTATTGATGGGTAGTGAGGGATAAACTTGGTGATGTCAATGGCCATCGAGATAGTTACAACAATGCAGTGAAACAAGATGGAATGCACAACATTGCCCAAGAATGAACTGAAATGCTCCCAAACTTCCTCTCTGTGATGACCTACCATCTCCTCTTGTGCATATTTGTAATCATCTGATTCATGCTGGAGTGTTACTGTACGCATACATTCTTATTTAGTTATATATATAACCATACATAATGTAAGCATTTACTTTTATATAAAACTACATATGTAAGTGCAATTAAATAGTGCTCAGTTACATATATAACTTTATATATTATAGTTATATATGTGTGTATAACTAAATATAAATGTACAAATTAAGTTCATACAGATAATGTTTAAAGTAGTGCTTTGCTACAGTGCAAATATTGTTGCAGTGACAGCTATTATTATTTTTCTCAAAATTTCATTTTACTATCATTTTATCTATAACATATTCTAAGTTAAGTTTTCCTCAAATTTTCTCTTTTCAAATCATACCTTGATTCACACACGCATGAGCGCACAGACACACACACACACACACATAAAACAACAACAAAAAACCCACAATTTTTATAATAGGCACCTGTCAATGCTTCTGAGTTTGTTGTTAGCCTAGTGTCTCCTCCCTGCAGGAAATTCCCCTCGCCAGACTGCAGGGACTCTGGGGCAGTCAGGCGACTCCTGTGGCGACAGTGCAACCGTTCCTAGGGTATGTGGGACTGAAGCACCACCAGTCAGTGCCCGTTTCAGAAGCTCTATGGCTGCTGAGAGAATTACTCTTTTGTTCCGAGATCACGTACAGTGAGTAGCACATATGCCTGGAGCTGGTGGGGGATCACTCTGAACCACACGAAGAGTCCAACTGAGAAGGAAGCCATCATAATGTAAGGCAGAACAGAGAGACAGGGAATGTGGCCCTTTCTCCACCTCTCCCCCAACAGGATCCAAATAAATGATGCACACCTTTTGGACTTCCCAGCTGTGCGAGTCAAATTATCTTCTGCCTAAGTTAGAGGTAGATTTCTATAATTTTCACCAAGAGTCCTGATTAATTCAGTGATCAATTATTAGTAAGCTTATTTTCAGAATGCTAGTACTTGGCTTATGATATTACCACAGCAGAAATAATTAAGATGTTTAAAACATTCCCTGTAGGGCCACCATATCAAGCCGTAAGAAATAAGCACCTGTTGGCATGTGACAATGTATGGTGTAAGGAGTAAAAATAAATGATTTGAAATACTGCTGTGTAACCTGAGGCAAATAACTTAACCTTTCTGGTTTCTACTACAGACTAAAACAAGTTACTTCTTAGAGGATTGTTGTAAAGATCCAATAGCACAATGACAACTCAAGCACTCCAATATATAGTATTCTGCTGTATCAAGTCCATGGCTAGGCTATCAGAACAAATGCATGCTAAAGGAAAAATTTCATTCTGACACATCTGTGTATGCTACAAAGACCTTGTAACTTTTTTTCTTTTGCCTTTTCATACCAAGAAAAAAAATACAATTAAAGACATGTCTGAAGAACACTTGGGAATCATCAGTGTGCATATATTTTCTAAAATTATACAATCAATTCTTGGTTATCCGCCAGAGCAATTCTTAACTTAGCGTTCCGCTGTTCTCTTCCCAAATCCAAATCCTTGGCTCACCCCACACCTGCCTTTATAGATGCCTTTCACTTCCTTTATCTCATTCAGTCTCTATTACTGCCTCATTATGAAGGCAGAAATCATTACCTGCTTTTACATTACAGATGAGGAACTGAAGCCCAAGAAAGGTAAGTGAAGGCTAATTAGAATATCAGACAGGGCTATATCTCAAACTGCTTGACTGGTGATCTTTACCTTTGACTGAGGTGCTTGAATTTTTATTTCCAAATATCTGGATTCTTAGTGGTTCTGGTGTGGTTTAAAGTATCCTGAGATTAAAATTTTACTCATATCAGTTGAGACCACCCTTTGCCAGACACTAGTTTGCTTCTGTATTTATCAGATCTCACCTGCATAAAATTATTTGGTGCCAGCGACCTCTGTTACAGCTTTTAATCAGGAAATTATTTGTTCTCAACAAGGTAGTGGGATAGAATCTGGGCCTCTAACTACCTCACCTGGTATTATGACTTAATTTAACTAATTTTACTTTATGTTCAAGTTCTAGTTCTGTTTACACACTAGCAGTTATGTAACTCATTTGCCATTCAGAACCTTGTTTAGCAAATAGCACGACTCCTGTGCATCAAAGGCTAGAATGAACCACAGGAACGTGCTGAGAAGAGAGGCCAGTTAATTCCTAAACTGATTCTTGGGCCATTTGGAAAAGTGAGAGTTCTACCTGAGCTGTCGCCACATCACTTTGAGTGGTAGGTATTTTTTTAGCACTTAGACATATTCATAGGCAAATTAAATGTGTACTTCCCAGTCAAATATAAATGCCTTTTGAACTATATGAATATAATCCCCTCTTTCTGAAATGCTGTCTTTCTTCATTTTCATTCTTTAGTGACAGGCCTATGTTCCATCGCTTCTGAATATGCAATTCTAACTAGGCAAGTCCACAGTGATTTTTTTTCTCTGACCTTGGAGATTCTGATTTTATAACTAGCTAAAAACTCAGGGAAATAAATTAACACTTTACCAAATTTATATAACTCATCTCTGCAACAAGTTTGCAAGTTCTTTGAAAGACATTTTATGTTTTGTCCTTTCCTTTAATGCTACTTATGATATATGTGTATTGTATGCATATCATGGTTTTCCAACAAGAGTGTCTTGAGCTATTGATATCTATGTTTCTGTCTCTATTACCAATGATAATTAAACTTTCATAATCCATAGCTATTTATTTCTGATGTAAACAGTTTATATCTGCATACAAGGCCAGCACATTTCCATAACACCAGAGGGCACCATATGTTCCACCACTTAAAAAAAAAACCATCACTGCATTATTTCAAAAAAAAACTTTTTAAACATGAAGGTATTTTCCTAATGTTCTACTCCTGGTCAACAGGAAAATGTCTGGCTTCAGAGATATTCCTGACTTGCACTTTGGTCAAAACATTGTTATTTTAATTGATTTCTGGTTTGAAAGTATCAAATATAATGGTAAGCATATTTAGAAGTAATGTTTCCTAGCATGGATACCAGTCACAGGTGATTTGATAATTCCCTCTTTTCTGCCTCTTGAAAAAAAAATTACATTTCACTTTTGCCTCTGTTGAATTATCCTAAATATTTCATTAGTCCTTGCCTACATGACAGTTCTTTCGTAGGTCACAGATCCCTTTAAGATATACTCATCTAGCTAAGATTTATAACTAATTAACAATGTTAAAAAAGCTGTTGCTAATAGTAATTCAAAACCCTGCTGATGGATGGCTCTTGGAATTTAACACTAACAGTAGTCTAACAACTTAATTATGCTGTTTTTTATTTCTACACAACCATATGCAATAAAAGTTATCAAATAGATGTTTATCTCTTAACATATTTTCCTTTTTTAAGTGGTGAAAAATTGGAGTGAACTTAGAACTAGATGTTGCCTGAAAACTAAAAAAGAAGCAGGACTAGTGATTTAAAAGTTACATGCAGACTGTCTGGATGTAAGTTCTAGGTCTCCCACTTACTAGCTATGTGATTTTGGCCTATGGTGTCACTTCTTCTGCCTCAGTGTTATCACCTGAAATATAGGTATAATAGTAAAGCCTATCTTACAGAGAATTAAACTCCAAAGCACATTCACCGAGGAACTCCTTTCCTAAGCATTCAGTGAGCCATTTACTCTGCCCTGATTATCCCCACCGATGCTTTAAAAACTATCTCTCTTCCTTTAAGAAGGAAATATCTACTTAGAAGAATTTAAGCAGTGTAACAATGGCAAGGTAATCTATCCTAAAAAGAGCATCAGAGATACACATTAAGAAATTATACATAAAGATGACCTAATACTGAATAAACAGAAACCACCTAAAAATACCAAATACCAGAGAAATGGCTAAAAAAAAAACATGCTCTAATGTCACACAAAGGAAGTCAGTACACAAAGAACTTGGTATACTGATATATGTCATATGATCATTAAAATATCAGTAACAAAGTTCTTATGTACATAATAGATTAAAAGTACTTAATACAGAAACAGGTATATACTCTTAGTTGTATACTAAGATTACTCTAGCCAAAGATTAGATATTATCACTACGTCAATTGACATATATTTATATATTCTAAGGAAATATACCAAAATATTAACAATTTCTCTGTTTCATTTACCTCTGAATGTGTATTTCTCAATTTCTCTATAACATATGCACATTTCCCCAGGTGATATTTCTGGCCTCCATGTCCTTTTTCTTCTCAAACCACCTCAATCAATTAGTTCCTCTATTGCAATGGGCAATCCACAATGAGCACTTATAAATTTAATAATCAACAGTTAAAATAATAATATAACAAGGATGTAACCACTATTTCTGAATGAAAACCATTACCTTCATGAGAGATTTCCTTCCAGGGATTTGGGGGGTACATGAAAGCCGCGTTCTGGATCTGGTCATGTATGTCTTCATCCTCGTTGAACGGGAATGTGCCGCTGAGACTCACGTAGATGATGACCCCAACAGACCACATGTCCAGGGAGCGGTTATAGCCCTTGTTCCTTAGAACCTCAGGAGCCAGGTAAGCGGGGGTACCTACCACCGACCTCCGGAAAGACTTCTCTCCAATGATCCGGGCAAAACCAAAATCACAGAGTTTCACCTGTTGATAACAATGGTTTGCAGAAATAGCAAGGTCACAAACTGTGTGGGTCTTAGCCCTCGTCTGCCAAAGGCAACTGTAATATCTTATGTATACTGTATGGATTTCTCACAGTAGGAGAAATCACTGTTTTCCATTTTATATACTTGAAGACAGTGGTTTATGTACTGACAAAAAGTATGTTTTCATACATAAAACTATCATCTAAACATTTTCCCTCCTCCCTCACCCCTAAAACCAAGAGATAAATGTGAAAATATATATATATACTCAGAAGTGGGTAATATTGTTTTCCAAGGCAGGAAAACATCATGCGAATCTGGGAAGTGGTGGACTTAATGGCCTATTATAAATAAAGGTTTAAGGATAAGCATAAGACATGTCCTGACATTCATAATAATCTCATAATTAGGTCTTCACAGGCACCCTGCAGGTGTCAGGCACCAGGCAGGAGCCCAAGGCACCAAGGAGGCTGGGCAGGACAGCCGCTTTGGTCAGGTCACGTCAGATACAAGACTCCCTGGGGAGAGGCCGCTCCTTCTCTAGGATCTGCACACAGCAGAAGCTAAACAAGCTGAATGAGAAGGCTTGCTGTCTGTTCTAAGGCAAGCTGAACTGAGAAGTCAGAGTAAAAAAGCCGCAGTCGCAATAACACAGGAACGTAAGAAATGGATGGAAATGAACATGTAGAATTTGAAACAAATAAAGGTTTTGAGGGAAAAGGTGCCAGAATGCTGCCTGCCAGGAGCCGGTGATTCTGCAGCTGGCTTTCTGCTGGGAGAGGCTTTTATACTCGCCTGAGGGAAAGGATCAGCTGATGCAAGCAATACGTTTTCCGGTTTGAGGTCACAGTGAACGATATTTTTAAAGTGAAGATGCCGCAAAGCCACAAGTATCTATAAAAAAAAGAAAATTATAGAAATAATTTTACTTTGGTCTATTAGTTTATTTTTAAAATGTTTTCTACTAGGGCATAAATTCAGAAGGTCAAGAGAGAACTCACAATGTACAGTTAAGCTTCTTTATGCTCAAGGCACTACAATAAATCAGAGTAATATAGCAGATTTCTAAGGAAACTTGAATGGAAAGAGTAGCATTTTATGGCATTCATTCATATAGCAATCAAGACAGGTATAGGTAAAAGGAATCAGGATTCAGCCACTGCATACTTTTTAAAAAATTTTATGTACATGTATCTATTTATTTTGTATTGAATTTATTGGAGTCACATTGGTTAAGTAGTTTTAATACATGGGCCTGTATATGCATTAGTCATTTAGTATACTGGACTTGGGATGCCATCAATGTAAATCAGCAGTACAATAGGCTGCTGCAACCTTTCTGAGTACAGTTTAGGCTTTGGAGGTAGGCACTAAACAACCAGGCTTGAGAGCTCCAGCTAAACAGGGATAACATTTGCTATTAAACACTATCTGTTTTTTCTGGCTGTAATTGATTTCTTACCTGAGTAATTAAAAACTTCGTTATGTGCTCTGGCAACCTGCCCTTCTCGCTTGACAGGATCATCTCCAGCATGTCTCCATGGAGTTTTTCCATAACAACAAACACTCTTTCGGGCGTTTCAAACATACACTCCAGATTTACAACACCAGGGTGATGAAGGTTCTATTAAAGATAAATAAAGCACTTGAAGAAAATGAGTTTTTTGATACTGGTTGGCAGGTTCACTGATTATATGAAACTGTTCAAGTTACAAGCTATGAAGAAACTCACAGTTAAGATTTTTAGCACCTCTGAATTCCACATGTGTTGCCTTACATTTTTGAAATTTTAATGTCTCCAAAAACTACATCTTTACTTTCTATGCAGTGAAATTATTTTTTCTAGGTTTAAAATCTAACTTCTAGCACAGTGAATTGCTAATAGGGTTTTAATTAGACTACCATATTGAGAAATCTGTAATTTCTTAGGATCATCTCCAATATTCAGCACACTGTCCTAAAAGGGCATGCAAGGCCACCTTTCACACTTGGTAGAAATTTAACGTAGTAGGGATGAAATTTGTATGTGTAGAGCATCTGACTGCACTGGTAAGGCACATTAGTCAAAACCTCTTGGAACGGCTCTGCTGCTGGAGGCTGTAGTAGTTTGCTACCTAAGCTCTCATATGGTTGTATGGTGTGATGATCACTATGAAAACAGAAATAAAGAATTCTAAAGCCCCTGCCTCTTCCAGGCCATGATGTTAGGTGGTAGTCCTGCATTGTTCTCAAGAACTCAATAAATACTTCCACAATAAAGTAATGACTAATAATGATAGGCTGCATTTGGCTTGAGATGTTAATTGTCATATACGTCACACAAATTTACTTTGAACATTAGATGGGCCTCTGTAATGATGCTTAAGTCTGAATGTCGATCTGGAGTTATCAATAAAAGGCTTTGATCATTTGACCTTTACTCTTTATTTCTACACATAGTAACAAAAAATCCTGATATTTAAAAAGTGATTATATATTCTATTTATATTTCAATGAGAAACAGAAAAAAATCATGAATGAAACTACCTCAGGAAAAATAAAATAGGAACAAACTTAAATGTGCTAACAGCTGGACAGAGAAAAAAAATAAATGCTTTATTTTAGGAAAAAGAAACTCAATGAGTGATAAAATTGTATGTACCATTAGTTTTCACCAACTACTTGAAACCTGAAGTTCAGACCTCAGGTTCAGACCTCACAGATGGGTGCTGGGCAGCAGGGGGAGTTGTGGGTGAATCTGCCCCGTGGCTGTCCTCCGCACTGCAGGTTGGCAAGGAGAGGCCGGCAGACTGGATATGGAGCCCCACCATGGTTGGGAGAAGTTCCCAGGATGATCAGAGTGTCCTTCCACTATTTGGCGGTTTTGATCTCTGCCCCAGATATCTGACGAGGCTTTTTGATTTCAATGCCTTGGTGCCCAATCATGCAGCATCATACATGCACAGAATAGCAAGTTTCTGAATGTGGTCCAAGGAACGCCTGAACATGCACCCAATGGCTTTTCACCTCTAGAAGTCATCATTCTTGAAACTGTTAACTAGTCAAATCTGGCTATTTTGTTTACTCAGACTCCAGAGTTATTCTCTCTCCGGGTCAGAGATGAAGCCCATGGAGAGAAGGTGCGATTAACAAAACTCACCCTCTCACCTCTCTTACTTTATCTGTCCTGACTGCCTACTAACAGGGACAGATGCCTTTTGGCTTTGACCATCATGGAAGCATCAGGTCCTCAGGTGGGAGACTGTAAGGAATGACTACATATATCTGTTTGGCCTGCAGTGTGGAATCCGAGTGATCACACTGTTTATGCCTGAACCTGTGCACAGGCTGTCTCACTTTGTTTTTCTTATAAGCCCTTCCCTGAGAGAGGAGCCACTCCAGCCGGACAGACAGTCAACCTCTGGGTGTCGTGATGCATCAGCTGTCCTCTTTAAATCACTGATCTCAGCGGAAGCTTTAAGAATAACGTGAGAGTCCTGCCTGAGTTATGATTCTCCTTGGACAAGTCCACTATGAGATGTGCTAAGTGCACCTTCCTCTTCTGAGTATCTTATTAATTGATTCCCCCCCCTTTTTTTTTATGTTTACCTATAACTTTAAGCACTTTGGCAGTTTCTGGGGAGTTGGGCTTCCTTAAATGGCCAAGGCCTTGCTGTTGGGGGTGGGGGGCAAGAACAATGAAATCAGAAAAGAGCAGACAACAGAAGTAGGCAGCAAGGCAAATGGGGTCCCTTGTGTGTAGACAGAGGAAAAACCAGAGTGTGAAGAAGTGGATCAAGGTTAAGGGAGAGCAACCTCAGAGGTGCAGGAGGAGGGCAGAAGTGGTGCTGTTTACTCTCTCCCAGGCAGAGCTGAAGTATGCAAAGAGTGGGGGGATTAACAAAACTCTCACCAGCTCAGCCTGCTGTTTCTGCTGTTTTAGGCTATGATGATGGGGGAGAATAGGAAGTCAGTAGATGACCTGGAAGCTCTCTTACCTAAGTTATCTAATATACAAACAATGTCAACCCTCATGTGCCTGTACCTGGACTCCTTTAATTATGCAAATTCTTGGCGGTACTAAACTCCTATGCCTTCTTTCCTTTTTCCCTACAGAGAACTGGACTTTAATGTGTTTACCTAATTGGTGTACTCAGAGACTGCTCTAGCACAGGAGTATGAAACAGATTAACAAGATCCTCCCCTGTCAGCTACGTTGTGTCAAGTTCACTGTCAATCTGAAGACTCTACAATGTCCTCTAATAGCATCTTTACAAAAAGAATTAGAAAAAATTTTTGCTATTTCTTGATAAAAAACTTTTGAATCCACTTAGGTAAATACATCTTTAAAAAACACATTCAGTGAAAGCACTGAACCAAAGACTATGTATATATAAATGGTAAAAAAAAAATGTTTTAGAAAAGTTTAAACTCATTCATTTGTTGTAGTTGGCCCTTGATCTTTTAATAAAAAGCTTATGCTTTATAGGTTTGCTAAAGAATATATTGAATGGTAGCTGAAAAATCTTTCAAATAGCAAAATGACTTTATTTTTTCTGCATAACTGATATATAATAAGTTGATATTTTTAAACTTTATTGTGTATGGTTGAGACAAGGCCACCATAAGTGCTTACTCATGAGCTATATTTCTTTTTCATGAAACCAAAGGACCAAACTTATTTTTACATGTGACAGTAATAAAAGAAAACAGAATATAAAGAACCATGCTGTATTTATCCAAATTCTCTATACTATGCTGATAAAAAGTAATTTTTTAGCCTAGAGAAGATAATACTTAAAGATTGGAAATAGAAAAATGCTTCAAGCTATTATTTTCTATTGTCATGCATAATTCATGTTCTCTTTTTAATACCTTACGAGTAACTCTAAAATATGTTTCAAACACACTAGTCCATGTGACATGTTTACATTTAAATTTTCTATGTAAAATATAAAATATACACTTTTCTATATAAAATAATTATTCAACATTTTCCTCCTAATGTCCGAAGTAACTGGATTAATTAAAAAATGGCTTGACAACTGCACATCAACTACAGCATCCAAGTGTTCAGAACGAATTTTTGCTAACTTCTCAGGCCTACCTCAAGAACTCAGATAATAAATTTCATGGCAGAATAAGTACTACAGGATGCTTTGACCATCTGTTTGTTGCATTCAAGTAATCTAATTTCCAGGAAATGAAACATTTGGTCAAGTACAGGAAAGAACAGTGTCCGTTCACACATAACAGATTGATGACATATCCATGGGGTGAATATAAGTTGTTTAGAAGTCTGGGAGGAAATACCATTTCAAGATCAAGATAAAAATGATCCTGACTCAAGTTGCCTAGAGAATTCTATCAAAAGCAAAGGCTTTTTATAAAAGTAACAATATTTTATGTCAAAAAATAGTTAACTAATTAACATCTTTATGTTTACATTTGATTTTGTTATAGTTTCTGGATTTGTGTTAACATTTCATTTGTAGCTGTATTTAATTTTCATAGTGTTGCTTTATATATCATTCCATATGTAGCTGTGACAAATTGAAGATGTCATATTTTTCCCCTTTCTTCCTTCAAGATACTTACACTAAAACATATGAGAGTTGGGAAAAAGAAGAATTAGAATCAACAACTTTTCAGTAGGTCTTTAGGAGCAGTACAGACCTACTATGGGGACTTCTCGCAACTTTTCTATCAAAACGACTAAATGACTTAGCTCCTATTGACACAAAATGAAATAAAGTGAAAAGTGATGAGTGCAGATCTAAATTCTAAATGCCACAGAAAGCAGAAGGAAGAACATTCACAGTGGTGTGGGTGGAGACGTGAGGTGCCTTTCTCAGAGGCACAGCACTTGGAAGCTTTGTGGATTCTCACTTCTGCCAGCTTGCCAGGGTCAAGAGAAGAAGACACTATCTTTCCATTTCTAATCACAGTCTCTTACAATTTAGGCTTCCCTTAGTGGCCCTAGAAATTACAATTACCTAATGTCTTAAGAAGGGGAAATAGTATGTAATTCCCTGATAGAGGCAAAAAAAAGTCATCATGTAGACAGCAGAAGACTGTAAAAAGCCTAGTTAAAGATAATACTCAAATTGATATGGCAATCTCCCTTCTCTCTCCTAAATTCCAGAATCTTATACCGAACTGTGTTTGGGTATGTTATTTAAAGGAAAGATGTCTAACAATGGAAATTGATGTCCTTCCTTCCAAACTTACTCTTTTAGTGTTTCCTTTCTCAATAAATGGTCAGCCATCTGGGATAGAAACTGAGTCATACTAAACATTTTTCTCCCTCAATTCTGAAATCAATTGATATCTAAAATGAAAAGAGTCCACGTCCTTAATTTCTCTCACACTGATAGCTCACCTTCATTTCATTGTCACCATTACAGCCTTGGTCTAAGCCCTATCTCTTCTCGAAGGATCTGCCACAGCCTCCCAAGTGATCTTATGTCTTGTTCACCTCCCATCCATTCTGTAAAGGGTGGTCTCTATGATCTTCCTAGAGGTGATTCTGAATCATATCCTCTTCCTTCAATCCCATAACCACCACCACCAGCTTCAGGAGGCGGTGTATGTATCCCTTTAGCAAGGCACATGCAGCTCTTCAACTACCAGCTCCTTTTCCTCCTCCCACCCCAATACTTTGCCAGCTTCTCCTCTTCTTCTCCCACATATCTACCCGACACTCTGGTCAGAATAAACTATTTTCAGAACAAGCCCTGCTCTCTCTCTCTCTTTTCTGCTTTCATACACACTGTTTTCTCAGCAGGAATGAAGCTGTTTGCCTGGTATAAATTCTCGGCTGTCAGGCACTTTTCGCTGACTCCCACAGCCTGACCTGGATGTCTCTCTGTTCTCATAGTCTTTGGTACAATCCCCTTTCACGACATTTAACATATTTAGTTAGTGGTGAATCGATGTGTCTTACTTACAAGACTACAAGCTCCTTAAGGACTATATCTTATCAATTCTATTCCCGGTCAGAGTAAGCCCAGTTCCTGGTACTCAATACAAGTTTGTAAATTTAATTGAAGGATAAAGAATCCCTGTATCTCCTTTCTATTCAGGACATGAATATTCTTTAAAATTTAAACTAATTTACCAAATCTATGCTAATACAGATCGGACATACTTAGTGACAGAGTACATTTTGCATCTAATATGGTAGATACTGATGTCCTCTCTTCAGAAGAAAAAAAAGTACCAGACTTTTTCATTTTGAGTTCACTTGAATCTGCTAATAAGCAATTTCAGGATTCTGATGATCAATAATATGGTCAGAAGAAATAATATTTTTATGATAAGTACCAATAACATGCACATGAATATCAGAGATGCCACCAGTGGTATGAGTAGCAAAATGATTTTCTAAAGTACTAAGGGTATGGTCATTTCCAGGTACTGTTCCCTCAAAACAGAGATTTGGTCACTATCTCTGTAAATATTTCACCATATTTGATAGGAGTAAACATTTAAATTTCTACTATCTTCATGATTTGTATTTATTTTATATATAGCTCTTAAAAAAAAGATACCTCTTAGTTTCAGCTCATTCTCAAAGCTCACAAGGAAACATTCACAGAAAGAGGCAAAGCAACAGCAGCTAAAGACCATAGTCAGGATATTCCTTTTAAATAACCCCTTCCCTCCCTGCCAATTCTCCCTTGAACAACGTGTGAAAATCTAATTTCCTATGATTTCATTATTGTCCTGATGAGAAATAAAGCCCTGAAAATGGGCTATTTAGATGATAATGATCACTCTACTTCTACCCCCTTACTTGAAAAAGACCTTGCAACTCCCTTCTTTTCCTTTGTTTTTTGATTTGATTTACAGATGTGACAACCAGGAAAGTCTTGGAGCCTGACCATAGTTTCAGGAGCGCAATCTCTGCGCGCAGACTGTTTGAATTCCAGCTCTGCCACTTCCCAAATCCTGACTTCCATTTTTTTTGATATGTAAAATGGGATGATAATAATAATGTGCCTAATCTTGTAATACAACTAGGATTTACTAATGTAATGTCTACAAATGACCTAGAATCTGGCCTGGAACACAGTAAAGGATTGTTGTTATCGTTGGGAAGATTTTCTGTAATTTTTAAAAGACCTGGGCCACATTTCAGTTTGATAACTGAAACTTCACGCTAAGGGGCAGAAAAGAAAACTTCCTTTTGCATTTTACCGAACACAGGCTACATCACAAATGAACTGCCACAAACTTGCTTTCTAGGCTGCCCCCCCCATCTTTCCCCTGCAGCGTTTTCATACTTCAGTGATGGGAGAGGGGCTTCTACCAGGATGTCAACCAGGTGCAGGCTGCGCGTGGCACCAAGCGAAAGCCTCCTGACCCACCATGAGAGTGGAGACCACTGGGCCGTGGCATGTGAACGTGTCCCCATTGCACGTGCCATTGGCAAAGGCTCGATTTAAATAGGCTCACACTTCAGTAGTTAGTTATCATTTAAGAGGTAACATTTTTTATCTTTTAGGCAGTAACATTTTTGTAGGGGAATTCCGTAAAATTTCAGAAATGCATATGGATGTTAACCTAGGACAAAATAAAGCTAACATACACTGTCAGAAGAATAAAGGCACATCATATTATTTCAAGAACAAGATTGGATATAACAATCCACCCTCCTGTGAATAGGGATCACTGGCTGACTTTCAGATCACTGGGGCCACAATCAAATTTAACCCATTAGACTCTAGGAACTCAGAAATGTCCAGATCATTCCCGGTAAAAATTGTTTGCTCTTCCCATCCATCAGACTGTTACTTTTGCTGTGGCACTAAGTAGCACAGATTGACCCTGGTTAAATATAGTTTAAAATTTTGTGGGAGAAATAATAAACTGAAGCACCTCTATGAACTGCTAATAACAATCCAACACTCTGTGCCCAGATACCAAGAAAGAGAGTCAACTTTTAGTGGTTAGCTTATAATGCACAATTTACCATTAGATTTTTTCATCTTAAATTAGCTGTAAGTCTGTGTATTCTATTAATTAACACCAGGTCAAGAAAGTTTTTTAAAAGACCAATTCAATATTTGCAAAGTGAAAAAATCAACTGAATCCTGATGTCAAACTTCTGTATTAATGTATATTCATAAATCTATCTGCACACCTCAGTTATTCTGCACTTTACCAGTTATGGACAGGCTTCAATCCAGCTTTAGGTTCCAGGTTGCTACAGACATATGATAAATACAATGTCTTCTTCTTACTCTACAGAAGGAAGAAGCAGCTAAATGCAGAGGGGGAGAAGGAGTATGCAGAAAGCACTTTTAAAAAGCTCTCATCATCTCTCATATTGTTTCTAGGCTTTCATGACTTTTCACCAGGTGAAAATACAATAAAAATACCTGATATTTACTACCCATCACCAGGAATCCTTCATATTAGAGGTAGGAATGGGAAATTTTAAAAACAAAATCCAGATGTCTTTAGCCTACCACACTAAGGTCTCATTGCATTGATGTATGTTCTCGGCTGAAGTGGGTACTGTAATTTTGGGCGGTGGGTGAGAACTTTATATCAAGAGAACTCAGGGAAGACCTTCACATAGCAAGGATCTTGTATGCATTGGAGTACCCAACCCTGCCCCCCTCATCCAAGGCCAGAGTTTCAAGTTGAATTTAGGCAAAAAAGCATGATATTTGAGAACCAGAAAAAAAGGCTTCAAAGACAGAAAATTAGTAAGTGGTCAATACCATTAGAAAATAAATAATTTCCCCAGAAAGTTTGACCCCCTCTCCTCACTGCCACAACTCACTCTGCGTTCGGAGAAAAGGCAAGAATTAAAAGTGTGGCTTGTTAAAATTAAGAAAATTGAGATATGTAGATCATTATGTATGTATTATATATAAAAAGTTGAAAACTTCAAATATCTGGATAATTTCCCTATTTGCTTTCAAACACATAGCAATAGAGACATAGCTGGAACTCATTTTTATTTACTGTTAATCTACCTGGCCTGAGACATGAACACACAAATCCAATCTCATCCTGGCATTAGATTTAAAGTGTAATTTTTAGCACATCATATCACTGTAGCTCCGCTTCTGCACTTAGATGGCAGCACTCCACCAGGAAGCAGAACGTTTTATTATAATGTTAAATGTCTGTGTAGACACATAATCCTTCTCATGTCTCATATATCAGATAGTGGGAACTGGAATGAGTATACAGGGTCTATTGGACAGGGATAAAGACAAAACATTATGTGCAAAAAGGTCAAGTGGTGACATTTTACATATGCATAAGGGGTTCTGTTTTTTCTCAAAATTAAACAAGTTCTTAAATATGGCCCCCCTCAGAATCTTTGGTAAGTAAAAGACTATGTTCACTTCCAAGATGTGGATGACCTGGAGATATACATATAATGTTTTAGTGAAGAAATCTTAGCCCTCATCTCCTTCCAGAAACGAACTTAAATTTCTTCCAAAAACATGCTGGGAAACACTGATGTAAAAACACATTACACATTATTTAATTTAGTCCGCCTGAAACATTTCTGTGCAGCAAGCACACCAAGGCAGATGAATTCCATAATTAAGGAAGATAGAGTTAAAAAAGGATTTACAAAAAAATAGAAACGTTCTGACTTGGACCCTGACCTTTTGACATGAGGTGTTCACTATGAATAACTTCTTATCACACACAATATTTGAAGTTTTTTCTAAGTATTTTTTCTTTTTCTTATAATAAATCTTTATTTTCCTTTATTTTAGACATGTATACACATAATCTGTGGGCTTTGTTTTTTGGAACATGTAGAAGGTAAGATTAGCTTACAGTAAATTCTTCTTGCAATGAAATACAAAGAAAGAAATATTTGCGGAAATACAGTAAACATATTAGGTGAAACAATGAAAGTGAGGCAGGAGAGTTAGCTTAGGAAACAGAGTCCCTGGGCTCTCCCCCTCCCCTCCGCTTCTAGGTGAGGACACTATGGATACGACTTGTGCCTAGACACCTGCCCGTCGCTGCCCCCATCCAATTTCCTGGGATAAGAAACAGTTAAGACAAACACATTCAGCCAGGGTTAGAAACCATGGTGACCTACATCACAGTTTTGAAGCTACTCTGTTCTTCAGATCACCCTTACAGTTCTGAGAAGATCAAAGAAGAGCCACTGTCCAGGAAGGAGGGGCCAAGATGAGCTGTGCCCATGACCAGGCCCCACAGTCAGAAAGCTCAACTACCCACTCCTTCCCCTTGTGCACAGCTGACATAAACTTCCCCCCAGACCCCCTCGGCATGACTCGCTCTGAGTTCGCCTGCATTCCCTTCCTCTGGGCTCATACTATCACTTCATTCAATCTGCTGTGCTCTGTTGAGTCTCTTGACTATTTCTTGAATTCTTCCGTGACTTGTTCTTGAATTCCTTCGTGAACAGTAACAAGAGCTTGGACACTGGCGCTGATCAAGGCCTCCCCTGGCAGCGCCGAAAGTGTAAACTGACCTCTCACTACACACCAAGAAGGTACTCAGACTTGGTATATTTTTCTCTGAAAAAAGGCAAAGTTGACTTCATAATTTAAAAAATCAATAGTTGCAAAAATTTTTATTTTCCCACCCACACTAGGCAAGATTATTCTCTGGTTTTCTATCATAATTATCTCTTCCCCACATACTCTTGATCATCATTTTAGACTAAGAGAAAAAAGCGACGTATTTACATGGCATAGATTTAATCTTGCTCCAAGAAGACCAATTACCATGTTTTTTAGACAAAAACGAAGATCAGGAATACTTTATTGTTTTATTGGCATGCTCTGCAATTCTGTATCATCTGATTCCTTCAGTTGTGGCTACATAATTTGTTCAACAAATATTTACTGAATGCCTACCAGGGGCCAGGCATGTGTTAAGGCATGTTAAGCCCTACGCTGGGCTTTGAGTCAAATACATGTTTTTTTGTTATGATGAAATGATATATCTCCAGTTCCCTAATTAGAAAATTCACATCAAGTTATTTGATCTTGTTCCTTGGAGTCAGACTTAGGACTCAGTGGTGGTGAACTAGTAATAACTAATAAGTATAAAAACTTTACTGGGTTCCAGGCACTGCTGAATTTCACAAATTATCACATTTGATTCTCATGTCTATGAGGTTTCATAGATGATGGAACTGAGGCGTAGGAAGCTTAAGTAACTTATGTAATTTCTGAAGAACTTTTAAATACAAATCTTGTATTTGAATCCAGGAGGCCTAACTCCAGAACCTATGTTCTTTAGACACTATGTTATACATTGCCTTAATTATTTCCATGGACTCAAGTTTATTTAGGACTTGGGTGCCACCTATTCTAAATACTATGCTTCAGGAGCCATGCTATTTAAAGACACCCCACTGCGATCATGCAGACCTTTCTAAGCATGTTGGCTGGATTTCTGAATGCTACCCCTATATCTGTTATGACATCCACCCCGACAATTCACACCGGCCGTTTGGATTTCCTATCTTCCTGACTGACAAGACCTCTTCCCTATACCTTATTCTATTTTTAAACCCATGAACCACCACTGTTGTTCTATTACCAAATCCCTTATGATCTTAAGGCTCCGTTGCCTTTCAAGGTAAAACTCTTAACGTGTTCTCTGATTTCTTTTGCACACAATATACAATCCTGCCTCCCAACCCCAAACCCCCACACAGGGCTCAGTTTTTGAGACAGAATAACAGTTTTTATTGTTATTCTATTAGAGTTGTCCCAATATTTCCCCATTTGCTTTCCTCTAACAGCCCACCTGCTGCTCCCTCATTCAATCCCCACATTGTTGTCCATGTCTATGGGTCATTCATACATGTTCTTTGACTAGTCCTTTTCATGTGTCCATGCCCCTGGTTCTATTTTTCTCATTTTATTTTGTTCATTAGATTCCTCTTATAGGTAAAATCATAAGATACTTGTCTTTCACTCATTGGCTCATTTCACTTTGCATAATATTCTCTGGTTCTACTCGTGTTGTTGTGAAAGGTAGGAGTTCCTTCTTTCTTTCTGCTGCATAGTATTCCATTGTGCAAATGTACCACAGTTTTATCAACTCATCTATGGATGGGCACCTAGGCTGGTTTCAGCACTTGGCTATTATAAATAGCACTACTATGAACATAGGGGTGCACAGGTTCTTTTGAATTGGTGATTCAGGATTCTCTGGGTATAAACCTAGCAGTAGGATCACTGGATCAAAAGGCAGTTCCATTTTTAGCTTTTTGATGAAATTCTATACTGTTTTCCACAGTGCCTGCGCCAGTCCTCATTCCCACCAACAGTGCACTAGGGTTCCCTTTTCTACACATCCTCGCCTGGACTTGATTTGTTAATGATGGCCATTCTGACAGGTGTGAAGTGATATCTCATGGTGGTTAAAATCTGTATCTCTCTTGATGGCTAGTGATGTTAAGCATCTTTTCATGTCTATAGGCCCTCTGTATGTCCTCCTTGGAGAAGTGTTTGTTCAGATCCTTTGTCCATTTTTTAATTGGATTGTTTGTCTTCCTGGTGTTGAGTCATATGAGTTCTTTATATATTTTGGAGATCAAACCCTTGTCTGAGGTATCATTGGCAAATATGTTCTCCCATACAGTCAGTTCCCTTTTCATTTTGATGATGGTTTCTTTAGCTGTGCAAAAGCTTTTTAATTAGATGTAGTCCCATTTATTTATTTTTTCCTTTATTTCCCTTGCCCTAGGAGATATACTGGTGAAAATATTGCTGCATGGGGTATCTGAAATTTTCCTGCCTATGTTTTGCTCTAGTACTGTTACGGTGTCACGGCTTATATTTAAGTCTTTTATCCATTTTGAGTTTATTCTGGTGTATAGTATAAGTTGGTGGTCTACTTTCATTTTTTTGGATGTACCACTTCAGTTCTCCCAACACCATTTATTGAAGAGGCTATTTTTATTCCATTGTATGCTCATTGAAGGAAAATGGTTCTTGGATAATAAAATGGAAGAATGATAGCAAAATAGTCAAAATTAGGGAGAAAGCATCCTGCAGGGAAAAACATCAGAATTCAGTGTTTGGCTTTAGGCTGGTTGGTTTGAGATATGAGTGGCACAGCAAAGTGGAGATGCCCTGAAGTCATAAATATTAGACTGAAGCGCCCACGAAAGATCAGATCTCAAGAAAGACCTGTGAAGAGAGGACAGATGTTGCTTTCAAAATAATGACCTCACTCTGGGAATGAGTTAACCGTTTAGATGAATGGAAGGAGAAGTTCAAGGAGACAGCTGCAGGAGTTGTCAGGGAAAGAGAAAGTGCAGGGGTGAAGTGAGGAGCAAGACTGGGAAAGGAGCAAAGAATCAACACTGCTGAAGGATTGAAATTAGTCAAATGGGAGAAAGACTAAAACACAGTCAAAGTGTGTTGGGTACAGGTAGGGCACAGGCGTATGGCAAAGAGAGTCTTGCATTTTCTTAAGAAAGATGTGAAAACCAAAGATGAGAAGGGAATTTATGAACAAGAATTGGAAGTGGAGCAGAGCATGAATCTGCAGTGCAGCAGCACCGAAGGGAGAACTGGGCCTCAGCGGCCAGAGGCAGCCCAGATAAATTCAGATCCGTTTTTATTGTTGTTTTATTTTGGGGTGAAGAGAGACTTGAATGAGGAAAGGAGGAATGCCTCACAATACAGAAACAAGAATTATAGGGGTAATATTATAAGTGCATTGCAAGGGGATACACTCAATTTATGACTGTAAAATTCTCATGTATTTTTCTATATTCTATATTCTACATTCTATGTTCAGTACTTTTATAATTCCAAAATGCTACCATACATTGTACCATAAACGGAAGCTGGTATTGTTCCTCATATAGACAAATAAAAGATGGTAACTAAAAAAAAGAAGAAAAATAACAGTCTGTCAATTAGAATTATATTAATAAATATTATTCTTAAGCTTTTTATGCATTGGGATATTGTAATGTTCAAAAATAAAAATTAATGTTGACTGAATAAGCACGTGTTGATAATAAATTATATTAAATATATCATACCAATATTACTTTAGATTTTAAATTTCTAAGTTTTCTACAACATACTTGCATCTCCTTATAAAGGTCAGTTTTTCAGTGATATCCCTAATAATCATAAAAACATATTTATTTTTTATTTTGTTGACATGAACAGAGAAAATAATAATTTTAAATTTACCATGTACTTTCAATCAAGTTACAAAATTTAAAATAATAATATAATTAGGATTCTTGGAAACTCTATGAAATAATTTTAACATCTACATTAAGTAACATCATTCTGAAACACATACTAATAATGCAGTATTTATGGGTAATAAAAACCGCTATTCTCAATAATATAAGAAAAAACTATGCTGTAAGATCAACACTTGCCTTAATTTTTTAAAGTATATTTTATTGATTATATTGTTACAATAGTTCCAATTTTTTCCCCTTTGCTCCCCTCCGCCCAGCACCCCCCTCCCACAACAATCCCACCCCCCAACACTTGCCTTAATTTTTAACTGCTGAAAAATATCTAAAGAGTTTGGTTGTCTAATGACTGAATTAGACCTTGGAAAGCCTTTGCCTAGGTTATATAGAGATGATGAAATAAAAACAAAAACAAAAACAATTCTATTTCTTTGTACATTCCAAAGTTTTACAACCTTTAAGTCTTGTATAAGCTAAGGTACTATTTTACAAACATAGAAAGAAATCTAAATTTGACCAGCAGACTAACAGATTGCATGAGGACTTTCAAAATCAGCCACTTCAACCCACATGATCCCCTTCTAGAGAATCAGAAGGAGGGAGGGGGCAGGACAGAAGTTCTTAGACTCCAGGTACAGCCAGAAACTAGGACACTAACTCTCATAAGTTAGGCCCCACGGGCAGAGGATACCAAATGCTTCTGGGTATCACTTTTATATCCAGAGGGATAGAGATCTGTTCCTCAAGATTAGTGAAAGATAAACTTCGAATGACTTGAAATCACAGTATTTTTTTTTTTTTTTTGAAAATATCAAGCTGTAAGTCAAAAATCCAACCCTTAACTTCTATCTCCACTACACCTTTAATTTAATTTTCAGGTTCAAAAAAGTCATTTTTTTTTTTATATTAGAAATACAAATGGAGCAATGAAGACTTTCAAAGAAAAAATCACACACAATCTTCCTTAACTAAGTAACCACTTAACCATTAACAGCAATGTAGTCTAGACTTTTGCTACCTGGTTGGACATTAAGCATGTTATTTTATGTGATAAGATGGTGTTTCTGGACTTCTGGCAAGATGGAGGTGTAGACATACACACTGCATCTCCCTCCACAACTAAGAAGGAATAAAACTACCTAAAAACTAGAAACAACCAGAAGTTCCAGAAAATCAAATTGCATGGAAGTCCAGCAAACAAAGATATAAAGAAGAAATACTCATCTGGACAGGTAGGAGGGGCGGAGCTGGGGTGGAGAGAACGGGGTGTGGTGGTGGCAGCAGCAGTGTCAGCAGCAGTAGCAGGCCCGCAGGAAGTGCAGTCACACAGTCACCAGGGAAAATCAAGCCTCATTGCTTCTGACTGTGCAGACCAGTGGGGGTTGGGGTGGAGGCAGAAACTGCTGGTTTCAGCAAAGACCGCTTGTTTAAAAGGCCCCCAAGGTCCTAGAACGTCTGCAGACCCACCTACCCTGGGAACCACTTCCAGAGCAGCAGCTAGAGGGGCACCAGTCCAGTGTGGAAGTGGGAGAGGTGCCTGGAAAAGGGACGAGTGCTGCGCAGGTGGCACTGTTCCCTCTCAGACCCCTCCTCCACATACAGTGCCACAATGTGGTGAAACAGGTTGCCCTGTATCGACAAATCCCTAAGGTTCTGCCCCTTACAACATAACAGGAGCAACAGCTCTATCTGGGACACAGAGACAAACAAACACAGGAGCCTGTCAGAATGAGGAGACAGAGAAGTATGGCCCAAAAGGGGGAACGGATCAAGGTTTCAGTGGCAGAACTAGGAAACGAGAAGATTGCCAACATAACAGATGAGGAGATAGACAACCTAACACATGAAGAATTCAAAACACTGGTGATAAAGATGCTCACAGGCTTGACAGATATGCTTGAGTATGGCAAATTCATAAGAGAAGAGGTGAAGGCTATGCTAAGTGAAACGAAGGAAAATCCACACAAAACCAATGGTGAAGGGAAGGAAACTGGGGTTCAAATCAATGATTTGTAACATAAGGAAGAAAAAAACAGTCAAACAGTGCAGAATGAGGAAACAAGAATTGAAAAAAATGAGAAAAACTTCCCAAATTTTGTGTAGGAGATGGACATACAGGTCTGGGAAGCACAGAGAGTCCTGGGCAAGCTGGACCCAGAGGGGACCACACAGGACACATCATGACTGAGATGCCAAAGGTGAAAGGTAAAGAGAGAGTCCTGGGGGCAGCAAGAGAGAGGCTGAGAGTTGCCTACAGGGGGGTGCCTATAGGACTATCAGCTGATTTCTCAGAGAACACTTTGCAGGCAGGAAGGGACTGGCAAGTAGTATTCAATGTGATGAAAAGCAACCTACAACCAAGATTACTCTATCCAGCACAGCTATCATTTGGAATGGAAGGGCAGATGAAGTGCTTTCCAGACAAGGTGAAGCTAAAGGAGTTCATCATTACGAAGCCATTATTATATGAAATGTCAAAGGGACTTAATTAAGAAAAAGAAGAACAAGACGATGAACACTAAAATGACAACAAACTCACAACTATCAACAACTGAATCTAAAAAATAACAAAATCCAACTAAGCAAACCAGAATAGGAACAGAATCATAGGTATGGGGATCATTTGGAGGGTTATCAGCTGGGAGAGGGGAGGAGGAGAAATGGGGAAATGGTGCAGGGACTAAGAAGCATAATCAGTTGGTACAAAATAGACAGGGGGAAGTTAAGAATAATATAGGAAAGGGTGAAGCCAAAGAACTTATATGCACGACCCATGGACATGAACTAAGGGGGGTGGATTGCTGGAGGGAAGGGAGGTACTGGTCAGAGGGGAACAAAGGGGAAAAAACTGGAACTACTGTAACAACATAATCAATAAAATATACTTAAAAAAAAGATGGTGTTTCTGTACAATTTTATTTCAACAAATACTCATTTGGCAAATATTTGCTAAACACCTAATATGTCTCTGATGTTCAGGATATATTAGTAGATAAAACAGTGGTATCTCCCCTCCTGACAGGTATATTTGAGTTGGAGGGTCTGGGGCTGCGGAGAGAACCCACAACAAATATAATAAATAAAATTCTATAATAAGCTAGAAGGTGATAAGTGTTGTGGGGGAATAAAAAACACAGACCAGAGTAAGAGGGGTACAGGGGCAGGAGTGGGAAGGTGTTTGAGCAAATGGTAGTTTTAAATAAGGTGTGAGAGGGATGCTTGCATAGCTGGTGATATTTGAATGACTCAAAGGAGGAGAACTGGAACTCCACTGTTTCTGGATATTGAATTATAAACTTTCCTGAGAGGTTGATATATCTGACAATCATAAAAGAGTTCAAATATTTTTTTCGTCTGTTTCAGTTAGACTTGATGAGTTCCCTATTTTTGGTGAACAAAGTTTGAAACAATGGCAACTTTAGAAGAAAGTATGAACTCCTGAACCTGGTAACTGCATCTAATTAACCCAAGCCTTAATAAGACTCATTGTACAGGTTATGTGACTGAGAATTCAACACTTAAATATGTAGCAAAGTAAAGGCATAGCTGCATGATATAAGTTAAAGACCTGTGAGAGCAAGGACCTCTGTGCCTTTGTCCCCATTTATCAACTGGATGCAGAACAGTGCTAACTTAGTTCATGGTATGTATTCGACAAATATGAGTAGGATGAATGAAGCAAAAAATGGCTGGGGACAACGGGGATGTAACAAGTGATGAGGATTTTTGAGATTTCAGGCCATAATACGAGAAAGCTGTTTGACCTCTTCATATACTCACGGGGCATAATTTGACTTTCAATCTATCATTTTTTAAGAAAAGCATGTTATTATAATAAAAAAAATTGTGCCAAATGTCCGATTATTGCATCTGAGTTTTTGACTACACCTATTCTTTTATTTATGTGTTGATTTATTTATTTTAAAAGGGTGCAAATGAAAGTATTTTTTAAAAGATGGTATTCATTTTTAGAGAAGGAAAAGGAGGGAGAAAGAGGAGAGAAATAACAATGTGAGAAACTGATCGGCTGCCTCTTGCATGTGGCCAACTGGGGACCAAATCTGCAACTCAGGCATGTCCCTAAACCCTGAATCAGACAAGTGACCTTCTGCTTTGTGGAACAATGCTCAACTAACTGAGCCACACATTCAGGGCTGTACCTATTCTTTTAGAAGAGGAGATGGGAGGCAGTTTACAGTCAGGTATCTTTTATTTTTCTACCTCACTGCAGAGGTAGCAGCCTGGGCTGACAGGCTCAGGAGAGCCAATTAAAAGGCCCCCCAAAATAAGACCTTCAACGTCTAGTCAGTCTTACAACTGCAACGAGATGTGGGACACAGCTGTGTGAACCCATAAAGTCCTCTCATGTCCTGTAAGTTAGTATAAATATCTGTCCAATGCCAACTGTGGAGGTGGCCATGCTGCAAAGGAATCTGCCTTTGGGACACCATGTAGAATAGGAGACCAGGAGAGCAAGGGAACATGTCATTTACTAAGTTTCAAATGTCATCTGCAGCTCAATGTTGCCGTTAAGAATTTTTAAAAAAAAATCTTTTTTGTTAACTGATTATTAAGCACTGAGCTTTGAATCTGTGAATTGCATCTTCAAAGCTGTGGTTATCTTCTTCCCTATAAAAACCGAGCATTAATGTAGTAGTCCTCTGTTACATTAGTTGTCCAAAAGCACAAAAACGCCATCTTTAGAAATTCTCAATCCTACGAAGGTCTGTTATTATTTTTAGCTTTCTGTATACACGAGCTTCTTTAGGACAGAAATCATATCTTTTTCAACTTCTAATTGTATGAAACCCAATAAATGGCAGCTAAATGAAACAAAAAAATGAAGAAATTCAATCTGTTTCATTTTGTTAGCAATGTTCAAATGAAAATTATTCAATAGAACTATGAATTAGAAATTATGATCAGCATGCATGACAAGTAGAGAATTATGGCAATTATATAAAAATGGTCATTTATCAATGTTCTAAATTTTCTAGACTGGATAGCTAGTTTGACCATATTTAGCATGCAATTGCTCAATTTCCTTCCAGTCTATAAAAAATGTTTTAATGTTTGAAAAATTATATATACCACATAACATATTTTATTAACAAATTCTGCTTTTAAAAAGGGGCTGTTATTAATGAGAAGAGTTAAGTAACATGCTCAATATTAAATAAAAGATTTACAGTAAGTGACAAAGAAGACATAAATAACTTCAAGTTATGTGATTCTTAGACACATATTACTCATTTACCCGATATGCTGACAGTTACACACTGAATTCATATAATTATGAAAGGAAAATGTTTATGAAGGCAAGGTAATTTATAATGTAAAACAATTGTTTCAGCATGTCCACTATGAGCAAATGCTGAAACATTACCCATTTAATGAATATTAATAGTATATTAAAACCTACAATTAAGTACATAAAAAAGAACAACTGCTTCCCAATCTTAGGAAAGATACCACCCATCCAGTAGTTGAACACTTAACCTGCCTTTTTAGTAACTGTAGTGTTTCTAAATACCTACTCCACACATTTGGATAACTTTTTAATGTTTTGCCGAAGTTGAGGGGATATTGCATAGCTTCCAAATGAAAAACAAATGAGTACCTGTAGAATTGCAACTTCATTACGAAGCTGGCTTTCTTGTTTTGTTGGAAATCTTAATTTGTCAATGATTTTGATAGCTACATCTCTTCCTGTTTTACGATGTTTTCCTTTAAAATAAAAAGAGAAATATTAGCATAAGGTTATTAAATACCTATATTAAAGAACTCCAGAATTTATAGGAACACTTACAGAAATTATAAGAATGTTTCACCAAATAAATTAACATTTCTGATGTGCATTGACTTATATCCATAAAGATTTCATTTCTTGGCTTCATTATTCTAAATCATACATGTACTATGAAATAAGCCACAACTTAAAACACAAAAAAATTGGAACATTAAAGCCATACGTATCAACAGCCTATTATTTTCTCATAAAAACACATGCTTAGAAACAGAGTATTGAGCTACTTAATGTAGAAAATAGAGTGCTCTTCTTAAGAAAGTAGAGTTTTAAATTCCTTATAAACTAATGTGTATTATAATGGAAAGAGTAAAAATCTTGGCTCTGTCACTCACTAGCTTCGTGGTCTTAAGCAAATCAATTGTTTTCTGAGTTTTAGGTGCCTCCATCTTCAATGATGGGATTAAGAGAATTAGATGATATAAGATAGGTAAAGTACACACAGTGTCCAGACAACGATACACACTCAAAAAATGTTAGTTATCAGCATCATTGTCATCATCATTATGACATTATAGGCCATCTGCATACAACACATCCCATTTAATTCTCACAACAGATCTTTGAGAGAATCTATAGGGCACCCTTAATCTCTTAACTTCTATGCTACTATATGCACTTAAGTATATAATATAGTAATGTTAACTGAGTGTAAAAATGAAAATGAAGCAAAAATGGACCTAATTACTCAAATTCTTTTGTCACATACAAACTAATTTGAGATTCCATTATTTCAACATTGGTTGAAAATCTAGTGTTTCTTCCCCTATACCTCAGTCTTGCTGCTCTTTCTGACACATTCCAGACTGCTTCCTTTCACTACCAAGTTGTCTTATTTTCATGTTCTCTACTTCCTTAACACTGTTCCTTATTCTTGGACTCACTGCATGTTCTATCTCCACTTAGTCCTTTTTCTGCAGCTACTCTCTTCAAGGTCACAGCTTCTTTTGTTTCTATTCCTCTGTCACTACTGTGCTTGACTTCTTTTCTGAGACTCTGTCCTCATCTACTTCATTCTCTATGTGTCTCGTCTCAACTTTCCTGTCTTCCTTGTGGCGTCCTCCTCCTGAGTCTTCCCCTTCAATGGTGAATGGTACAAATTATCTGGTACCTGCTGGTCTCTCTAACTTCATCTCCCACACCTGCCTCACCCCTGCATTATGTGCAGTTATGGGTATTTATCATGCTCTATATACAATGACTTATTTTTGCACGTGATTATTACACAGTAGAGCAATACTCTGTGATGTGCTTGGTCTACTCTATTGCACTGTTATTCATGCATTAACAGAAAGCCCAATGGTTGCTAACTCATTGATAGGTTTGCCATCAAAAAAATCATTTGAGCATTTTATGAGAATCAAAATCCCTTTGTAAAATAGAGCAGAATTTGATTAATTTGTAACTAAAAAGCACAATACTGTATTATAGTTCTAGTAATACTGAATAAAACATTATAATTATTTCAATCATCCCCACCTCACAAAAAAGATAATTTATTACTGATTATATTAAGGAACTAAAAGTTATAATGTCCTTTTATAGTGCAGGTAAAACATTAACATTAAATGTTTTTTAAAGACTTGAAAAATATAATAGAACTGGCTAAAATCTAAAACAGCAGTGATTAAAATAATAAATTTACCAAATAAGCTTGACAATAAGAAAAAAGATAAAAATTTAGTATTTCATTTCAAAAGTTAAAAAAATAATTGCAAACCTTAACGAAATACATACATTCTTAAGGATATTAGAATTAAAATTTTTTGTGTGTTTAGTTACATGATTGAATTTCTACAGAGTTCTGATAAAATATCCTAAAAGGAAATGGAACTAATTCGTTTATAAATTACAACATCCTGGACTCTCAAATTTTATCTAAAAAAAACCCACAATATTTAACCAGCATTGTGTATAGAGTTTGTCCATATTTAAGCAAAAGAAGTTTTTTAGGAGTAGAAAAATGTCTTTTTCAAAACATGAATGTACCTATTTTCCAAATAGTGACTAATTCAAGAGAAATTTCTAAAAAAGGAAAAGAGAGATTTACGTACAACCGTATATACACATAGGTCTCGTCTTTTATATTTTTCTTGGAGATACTACTTTTATAAACACAAGTAGCTAAGTTTTTAAATTAGTAAAAATACTTAATGACTAACCTACCTCCATAAACAATTCCAAACTGCCCCGAACCTAGTACTTCGTCAGGAAAAATCTGATATACTGTGCTGATGTCCTATAGGTGGAAGTCCAATGAAAAAAAACATGACGTGGAACAAAACATTAGTCCTAATAAATTACATCATGCTATTAAGTATATTGTATAATATTAAAATACTTAATAAATATTTAAACAAATTGCAAATGCTAGATGAAATCTGCAATATGACCATAATGTTCCAAGTACACTCTTCAATTAATGTAATATTGTAATGTTTTGAAAACTATTCTGCTCTTAAGCAGCAGAGTAATATCCATGAAATCTGTCTCATTAGAGATAAATAAGACTTAAGCCTATAGAATATCATTTAGTGTCAATATTCAAAAAAGGACTGGCTTATTGAGATGGCTATTTAAAAATATGGGTTAAATAATCCTAAATCGGTGTCAGTCCTGAGTCCAACCACTCCATTCTTTATGGCTAGAATGTGAAGCTGCTCCTTTACCTATCATCCACATCCCGAGGAATGTAAACAGGGGTGGAGGGGGGTTGCTGAATTGCTGTGAGTGACGGGCAGACACTGTGGAAGGATGGCACTCCGCTATGAAATTCTCATCTGTGAGGTAACGAGTCTTCCGTTTCCACCACTCCTGGCGGTAACAAGCCCCAGATGTCTACTCTTTTTCTCTTTGAAATAATAATTGCTAAACAAAGTCTTATGTTTTAATCTATGTTTAATCTATGGCTGTGATTTGGTGACCACACTTACTAAAGCATAACACAACACCTTTCCACTGTACGTATTTCTGTTACATCCTATGGAATTTTCTGCGTATCTTCCACTCATATGCTCTTTTGGTCCTTTCAAAATTAAGTCCTTTTACATCAAATCCTACCCTTGTCATATCCCATATATTCTTATCATTTTCTTTTGTCCTTTTCCCTAGAAAAACACAAGTTGTCTCCATCCTGTGACCCCTTCAGTGTTTATGGGGTGTGTTCAAGGTTGTCTGGGGATAAGAAAGTGAATTAACACTACTCCAGCATTCTGAGTCCAAGTTATTCCATCTTTCTCTGCTAGCTAATGGTCCACCCAGAATTTTTAGTGGGCAACTGTGGCCAGACAGGGTGGAACAACCCCACAGGGATCTGGAATTTCCCAAAGGCTTAGAAGTTAACCTATATTTCTCAAAGTATTCTCTGGCTAAGCATAAGCAACAGAAACCTGCAGAGCTTTAGAAAGCTATCTTGTGATAGACAGCATAAAAATTCAACTAACCTTCACAATGAAATTTCTAATTCTCTCTAATCTTTGGTTTTCAGTTTACTTTATGCCAATTTAGCAAAGGTTACCAAGCTGTATGAGAGATAAATGGTTTCATGGAGTTTATTCTTTAAAAAACAAACTTAGATCAGTGTAAATAAGGCAATAAACTCTCCACTTTTGGTCACAGGTAAAGTGGGCAAAACATAGCAAAAGGTCTGAGTCACAGGATGAAGTGAGAAAGGCCTTATTACTTCTGGGCAACTTGCCATAGTGACAAAGTGTAACAGATAAAGCAAACAGATGACAAAGCATAAATGATTTCATAATATGTCTGATCTATAATTTTCATAAACTGAGCCTAAAGGATGGAGTTACGTGGCCCAGGTGACAAAGGTGCTAGAGTGTAGACCCATAAAATCTACTTTATGCATCTTTCTGGGGTTTCCTTGATATGTCTAACTGACTGTAAGAACATTTGCAACTCCTAGTCATATGAAAACACTCCTCAGTAGCAATCAAGAAATGATAATAAGGGCATGTTTAAGCAATTCATGCAACTCAAAAAATTATCTTATTTGGTATTGTGTAATATGACCCATTAAAATTCTAGTACCAAGATGGGCAAACATGTGAAAAATCAGGGATTGCATTATAATTGCTTCTCTGAGATGAATAATAGGTATTTAGCTCTCAACATTATAGTATAGATTATAGAAAAATCATCAAAAGAATACATATAATGGAATGTGTCTGAAATCTTATGAAAGAAAAGTATCCAGATAGACAGTATTTTATTTTCTAGAAAATACTAAAAAACTTAAAATATTAGGTAAATAAAACTGTATTTTAAGATGCTTTTATTTTCTAATTAAAAAATCACATTCCCAAGTTTTGTATTAGTAAGTACACACTCACCACATTTTCTTGAATCTGGCAATTTGATACCGAAATACTCACAGAAATATCTCCTGGAAACACAAGTTAAAAATACACAAAAAGAAGTAAGAGAGGTAATAGCATAACAAGTAAACACATGCTTACTAATTGAGCTGCAGGGACATTTTAATATCATAGCAATTAGATTTTTCTATAGAAATTTCTTTTAGAATATTTCTTTCTACTATTATAGATTTATTCAGTACTTGGCTTTGAAAAATAATATTTTCTCAGTTTAGAGATTAGTGTCAAATTCAAACACTGGCTTGCCACTTTGTAGCTCTGGTACACATTGAAACAACTTAATCTCTCTAGCTCCTAATTTCCTCACCTGTAAAATAAGCAAATCATTAATGTCTACGTGTTGGGGTTGTTTTAGGCATTAAATTACATACCTTATGTAAAATGTTTAGCCCAAAAAGGGGCATATATATTTTACTAATATGTACATTAGTTGTAGAAATCAATTAAAAAGTTATTATAGATGATCAGATAATACACTGTGGTGTGAAAAACAGAGGTTCTGTCCCACAGGTTTCATTATTGATAATCATTGTGAAATTTAAAATTACATTTTTATATATCTCTTCCTGTCAAATATTTTTTTAAAAATTCACCCTCAATATTTGATCCTGGCTCCATTTTCATAGAATCTATCTCATTCTACTAATGACACAGATTTGTTCCTGGGATAAAATTTTCAAGACTTTCCAAGTACTCTGCACACCATGTACACACAGAGTAGTGTGTTATGTGGTTTTCAGGAAACATGTTAATGCAGATGTGCAAATAGCAAGACTGGCATTCCAGGTCAAGCTCAAGAATACTTTCTTTTATGACCAGTAGCTCTAGGTTTCTGCTATTATTTAATATTTGGGTTTCCATGAATTTGCTGGAATTTTAAGAAAAAATAAAAATAAGACAATTAATGAATGAAACAGCTTGATATGTTATATGTTACCAAATAAACTAAATCATCCCCCAGAAAGCTCTCTTCTCCTGTTCTACAGATGGAAAACTAGCAGACTCACTGTGAGAGCTGGTTCCTGCACCTACAGACGAGCCCTTGGGAATCACAGGCATGAGGGCATGCTGGATCGCCATCTCCCACATCCGGGCCACGTCTGCACCAATGCCACTGGTGAGGACACTGCCATTTGGTGGTGGGCTGGAAGGACTGACCACATTCTCTCCCACATAATACACTACATTTGCTGTAGTGATCTCAAAACAGTGAGGATTGGCCCCATCAGGAATTAAAGCTGAAGGTTTTGCTGGTTCCAGAGATAAAATTTCTGATAAAGGAATTTCCTGTGGAAGCAAGAGTGTGCCAAATGTAGTTTACCAAAAATATGTAAACTTCCAAATAACATTCAAACCGGGAATATATGCGAAATGACATTACAAATGGTCATCATTTATATAAAATGGTTTTGTAAAACACAGACTATTACTAAGCACATTTTTTAAATACCTTTGCTAGGGGAAACATAATCATCTTGTTTTCCCAGAAAAACTTAAGTGTTTTTTTTTTCACTATGTCCATGTGGCAAGAATAAGTATCAATAAGAATACTGATTTTGAATCTGCCTCACCTCAAAATCTGACTTAGAATATAAATGATATTTTTATAACAAGTGAGGTAGAATTACAACACTTTTGAAATGCATTTGGGTATGTATGGCAGTTTTTAAGTTTTAACACTTCTTTAAGGCACTGGAAATGATTCATACAATTTGACTTCATACATGTTAATATAATAATAAAGCCAAGTGAACAGTTTTAATGAGGAAAACCACAGTGACTGGTTTTAAAAGCAATTGCTTTAAGGACACTTTTAATATTAAAAAATTAATCACCACATTGTCTCCCAGAAGGTATGGAGTGACTAAGGCATAATAACTTTCTAAATATATTTTTATTTAAAAAACTAATGAGATTTCCTTTTTCCATTAGAGCTGTGTCAAGTGGCCATGGAGAATCACATCAACTAAGCCTGAGCCTGCATTAAGTTTGAAGGAGCAAGTATAAACTGTTTTCACTATGAATTTCTTTTGGAACCATGTTTTACTGGGTGGTACACTATGCTACATCTGTATTATTTCATGTACAGAGACAGAATGAAAATTGTTGCCAAATTTTTCTCTACAGCAGTGCTCCTTATGAATATTGTCAATGCATGGAGAAATCAATGTTTCTTAATTACTCCCAGTGATGCCGCAAGACTATAGAGAGAAAAAAGAAGCAGAAAAAGAAAAAAAAGCTAGATGTAGTAGATTTCAGAAATTTACTTTTAGCTAATCTTCATGACCTTAAATTTTCTGTTTAAATCACACATCTCTGCTAAAATATTCAATTAGCTTCCCCTCCCCCACCATCATTCTATGCAACCAGAGCACTCCCCAAGGAAATCAGAATTCACAGATCACTATCATGGGGTCACAACCTGACTCCTCCAAAATTTAAATTACAGAGAAGAAAAAGTATTTCTTAGAGCAAGCACAAAAACAATCATGTATGTTGAATTACTCTGCATTTCGGATACTCCACATTCCCATGTAGAGGGGGCATGAGACTCCAATCATGAAAAGAGCCACCCTTACTTACCTTGTAGTACCTGCTTCCTGTGTCATTTTGAAAGAGTGTAATGCATTTGCTATCCAATCTCCAATAGTGCCGTTTCCGCTGAAACAGAAGTTAGATTCAGGATCTTTTAAAAACTTTAAAAATACCTAATATTGATAAAATTAAAACATTTTCCAATGGGGACAAGACTGGATGGTGGTAAATGCATAAAAGACTCAGACTCAATTTCATATACTAGAAGGTGACTTTTTAGCAAATGTGTGATAAGTTTTCACATCTACATCAAGAGTTATGAATAATAAAGGAGATGATGTATTATTAACACCCAGCACAGAGCCTGGCACTTAGTACATGCATAGCAAAGAGAAAATACCCTTTAAAATGTATTTGCCTGCTGCTAAAGGTTGATTTGGAGTCTATAACAAAATAGAAAAGCTTAGCAGAAGATGCAATGTTGATACATTCTCATTATTATAGAACATAAGGAATGCCATGCTGACCCAGCCAGGTATTCTGGCTTCCATTAGAGGTAGAAGAATTCTGAAGGTTACAATAAAACTAAAGACATTCTGTTGGATGGTAGGATTGACTCTATGGTTTCAAAGTCAGAAAATGCATTGGATAAGTTCACCTTCTCCTAAGCTCTCTACAGATCTCTAAATGTCTGTGATTTGGTGATCAGGTTCTTGTTCATCCTAGGTACATTCTCCACTTTAGGGTGTGTGTGTGCGTTCTCAACTCCTTAGATAAAAAGCCCTAACATTATTCTCGATCTCTTCTACAAACTTAGAACATCAAATATGTTAAATATGCTTTAAATATTTTACAGCATGTCTAGGAAGAGCTATACATTGTTCAACTGAGTCATGCATTAAGTCATGTGAATCTCTCTCTAGCATAGGCTATTGAGATTCTAAATCATTAGGTTATAGGTGTCTATTTATCTGAAGAAATAATGGGTACCTTACAGATAGAAGGTAATGAGGAAAACACTACCGGTAACTGAGAAAAAAGCATATCATCAAATGTCAATTAATTTAACTCTAAAACATGGATCAAATTTTTCTCTTACTCACATGTACAACCCTGTTCACCAACTATCAGGAAAATTTGAAGTAGTGAACAGTTCAGATTATATTAACAAATTAAAATGTGTTGTCTTTTACCTAATAAAGTATAGGATTACTGTGTTTCTAGGGAGGTCAGTTTTTAAATGAACACCTATTTAAGGATTTAAGGAGCATATATAATAGTTATCATTGTTTTTTTTTTCTCCCTAAAATGCAATATTGTTTAGAAAAAATTCTGAATCACAGAGGAACATCCTGAAAGCACATTCTGTCATTTTCACGATTCCTACAAAATGTCGGATAGCAGACATTCAAGTTGTCTGAATATCGCCTCAAGGACTAGAGGTAAATGATTTTGCTTCCCTGAGATGGCTGTGTACACTTTTTTCTAACCCTGTTGCTTGCTCAACTACCTCTGACACCTAGACACTGTTGTGCTCCACCTGAGCCCGTGCCATGCCTGCAGCGAAGCTTGTCCCGGTAACGTAGACATCCCGTGGTCTGCACAGGCCATCGGTGACTCCCGCGGCTGGTAGCACAGAGAAAACGGCTGGCTGTGGATCTTACCAGTGTGTCCTTGCTGGTGTAGTGGACCATCCACCCTTCTCTCATCGCTGTGCTGCTTTTCCTCTTCGTGTGTCTGACAGACTGCACGACTCTCATGAGCGGGATGTTGTTGCTTGTTGATGGACTTGAAAAGTCAAAATATTTCAGGAAAGAAATGTTTTTAGAAAGAGATCTTTTCCGACATAAAACTTATTTCAGCTATTTCAAAGTGAAAGTAAAAAACAAATTCCAGACCCCATTTTTAGTGAAATGTATTGTCCCAGTACCATGGTTCAGCATCTGGACTACTCTGAAGAGTGATATGCATTTTATACGTACATTTAAAAAACCCCAAGGCAAGACAAAAAGCGCCTTAGACTTCAGGTTAAACTATATGGTGTTCAATTTCGGGTAAATATGAGCAAGATTCCTGTCTTAGTATACTGAGGCCACAGATTTAGAAGCACACATGAAAGCTTATTTGCTCACTTATTACCTATTACAGGTGAAATATTAATCATTTGCAGATAATAGCATTTCATATGAATGAGTCTCTCTGAATAATTTCATAAAAATTAAAACCTACTGTTGAACAGATTTTTGGAATAACTATTGTCCACGGTATTATGCCAGCCCTCTATCTCCTTCTCTTCCCTTTCTCTGTCTCCTCTTCCCTCCTCACCCCGCATGCATGTATGCACGCACACATACGCCCTTGGAGCTCCCCCTCACACTACAGAAATGTCCACCTTCAAAAGACAGTGGGGCCTAAGGCTGATATTTTCCAGTATTTTAGAAATATGCTTTATTATGTTAAATGGAAAAAATCTAATTATTTTATTGCTTTATTCTAATGAATAATTTCAGTTTGTCAATGAATATAACATTTGCAAAATGGACACAGAAGTTTAAATACACTTGTAAATCAGAGGTTGGGAAATTTTCTTCTGTAAAGACCAGGTGATAAATATTGCAAATGTAAAATGTAGCCACAGATGATATGAATGGGTATGACTATGTTCCAATAAAACTTTATTACAAAATGGGCAGCAGTCTGAATTGGCTGTACTGTGCTGACTCCAGATATAAAAAATGGAGGTCATCTAATAATTTAAAAAATATAGAGGACTAGATCACATATGTAAAATTTCACATACTTCTGAAATAAAATCAGGTACAGTAAGGTGTAGACATATGCGATATTTGTAATAGGGGTCAGCTATAAAATACGCGGTGTCTGCTGAGGTGCTTCCCTGATCTTTGTATTTTCCATACAATGAACCTAGAACATTAATTTAGTAGTAAACTTGTGGATGGCAAATATAAGAATCCCTCACATGCAAAATAAATTGGGTCAAAGAATGAGGTAATGCTAGGAAAGGATGCAAACTACACCTCTCCAAGGGGACCCATACCTCCTAACTCCCAGGGTTCTCCTCTGTCCTCCAGGGCACACAGCTCATTCATAAGCACATTAAGCACAGACTTGAACTTTCTTTTTTAGTAGATTAAAATATCAAAGAGCTTTGAAAAATGGCACTTGGAGCTCCACTGTTGGACTAAGGCTGGAAACGCGGCCCTCACCTGATGGTTCTGTTGGAGTCCTCGTGGTCCGGGTCTGGGTCCGGCATTTCCCCGCTGTCACTCTGACACTCGGCCATCACCATCGCAGCATCTTGGACCATTGCCTCTTCCATGTCATCCATGAGCCCACTGTTCCTTTCACTGTCATTGTCATCACTCCCTTCCTCCATGACCACGTCAGACTCTGCTCCGGGGCTAAGCAAATCTAAAAAATTATTTTGCACCTGTGAAGATAAGCCTGAAATCCTGGGGCCAGGGCTTAAGAGAAAGTTAGGCAACCCTAAAACAAATCAGCCAGAAGCCCTAAAAAAGTAGTTACTTAAAGAATTTATCTTTTCTTTAAAAAGTTAGTATCTGAAGCTATGACAGGATGAATATACGGGGTGGGGAAAAGCAGGTTCACAGTCGTGAGTATGCAAAACCACAGTGTTAATAAAGCTATTGTAATAATCATTACCTGTCTTTTTCTATATGAACAACTGTAAACCTACTCTTGCCCGCCCCTGTATAACTTTATGAACAGATGCTTACTTTCCATGCCCCTAAAGTCATGGAGAGCCTTGGAAGAAAGCCTAGGGTGGGGTAGAAGTGAAGTGCTAGGAAGCAAAATGATACCAGACACAAGGGTGGAGGAAACTGACAGAATTTCAGTTTCACAGTCCTGGTGGGAAAAAGAGATGCTTGGAAAGATGAGGGAAACTGTCGCAGCAATACTACTCAGGATCATTGATTCTTGCTATTCCTGTAACGTTTTAAATCCTAAATTCCAATATATCAAATTGGTCAAATGAAAAAGCATCTTTTAAATAAAAAGTATCTTTTTAAATAAGATATTTGATATTTTAAGTTATACTAATTACTCTCAATTCAGTTGAGAGTAATACAATCAATTATAATTACTTATTGATACAGAGTACTTATTTTAAAACTACAAAATAAATTGATCGGCAATCCTAGCCTGCCAAGCTTGAAAAATTCACATTTTACCAGATTTTTCTGGCTGTCTGGGAAAAATGCAATTTCAAAGTAATCAACAATATCAAAAACAGCACTGCTTCCCTTTAGTTGTAGTTATCAAGAACACACTGACATTTTCTGGGCCTGAACAAAGTCAATACCACATGCCACAGAAAGTGGAAAAATTGCCACGCTTTCCCTATTGGCAGCTAATTCATGCACACTACTCCAAGGCACAAATTAATATGGGAATGTATTCCTGGAGAGAATACCCTTCTTCTTCTACTAGGTATGTATTTCTTCTAGAGAAGATATCGAAGGAAGATAATCACTCGTTCTTCAGTTTAGGAAAAAAAAATTTTTTTAAACTTATTTCTCCGGTCTTATATCACCATTTTACTTTCCAGAGGAATCAGAAAACTGATATGAGACTGAAGGTATAAAACAGTCCACTACCTATGGAAAAAGTTAGTCTAGAATAGATACTAAGGCAAATATTTTGCTAAGGATTCATTAGGAATACTTCTCAAGAAGGAAATGGGAGCTGTTTCTTAAAGACATGGCATTTTTCTTAAGAGAGCTTCAAAATTAATCTATGTAGTTAGAGTTTTCCCAAAGGAATACTTCCCAATGTAGAAAATCATGTGTATTTTTAATTGGCTGAATTAAAATTCATTTTATTATTAATATGATTCAGGACACACACACACACACACACACACACACACACACACACGCACACGCACAATAGCCGGGTATAGGAGGGAAGACGGTGATTATTTCCTGATGGGTCAGTCTCTGTCAGTCTTCCCTCCTTTGACAGACAAGGAAGAAAAATAAACTTCTATCTCAGTGATTGGAATGAGAATGGAGGAAAAGTGACTAACAGTTTTATAACCTGTAGGTATGCCAACATTTTCTACATTTCTGAACGAACTAGGATAACCTATTAAAAAAGAGAACAGGAGCCCTGGCTGGTGTGGCTCAGTTGGTTATAGCGTCCTCCAGGTGGGCAGTCGGGGGCGGGGGTGGTTTGGGTGCAGTTGGGACACATAGGAGAAGCAATCCATGGATGTTTTTCTCTCACATCCATGTTTCCTCCCCTTCTCTCTAAAATCAAAAAGCATGTCCTCTGGTGAGGATTAAAAAAAGGAGAGAGAGAAAAAACTAGAGAAAAAACTCTGCAAGCCTTGTGTTCAGTACTAGCTGTTCACTATGTAAAAACTGAGAAAATCTCTTTGGTTTTCATCAAAACTCGATGAGCTGGAATGGATGCTTTTCTACAGTAAAGTGGAACAGACCGAGGCCATGACTCATTTTTAGCTGAGGCAAAGTATCTGAGGAGGGTGGGGGCAGCAGTGAAAACAAAACCAAACCCAAACCAGCAGCTGACAGTCCCTAACGGAGAAGAAGTAGTGCCGGTCTTTTCTGCACAGACGTGACTGCTGATTTTCTACGCACCTCCGTTAATGACCACTTCGCCGAGGCAGTTGTTCGGGACTTTTGGTGCACAACGTTTATGACAGTTGAATCTGCAATCTGATCACAATGGTTTGAAAAGAAAACAAATAAAAACCAAGAATTCATCAGCAAGACAGTTGTAAAACAAACAAACAAAAAGCAATTTCAAATGGATGAGGATTAACTTAAGGCTTAAGGTCTGGCTGGTGACAAATATTTGGCAGCGAGAGTGCCCTTACCTTTGCATTGCAGGCCCTGCCTGAAAAGCCCCTTGAGGAGCTTCTTGCAGTACTGGCACACAGTGGGCCGCGTGTACGAGTGGATGACGAACGTGTGCGGCACTTTCACTTTTGACATCAAAATCTTGTCCAGCTGAATAGGTCGTCCGATGTACGACTGTGAATTCGACCTCTTCTCTCGACCAATAAATGACTCTGATGGTGACTTTTGCTA